>NW_018165280.1:5871435-5993052 GCF_001263595.1 Phalaenopsis equestris
AAACTAAAGGCATCGCTTGTTCTGATCCCTGATTTTGTCATCGATCTGAGCACTTGTGCACTGACATCACCCATTTTTCTGCTAGAACGCAATAGATGTTTGTCACCGTCTGCCGCCAAAGGATGGTTATGAGTTTCTATAAATTTTTTAACTGACCAGTTACCTTCTACATCGACGACATATCGGATCATGGCTGGACAACCAGTCCTCGTGTCCCCTCTTCTGTACTTCACCGACACATTGTTATTCAATTCTTTCTTGAAACCAGCCTTGCCACAAATGAAATCCTTTGTCTTAATCATTTTTGAATTAGGCCAAAAACCAACATGGTCCTTTCGCACAGTGAATCCAATATGATGTGCATATGCACAATAATTTTCGTAGGCTTCCTTCTCATTATGAACCACCGCGCGAAGCAAACTATCCGCATTTGGATCAATGCACATAGTCAAAGGCTCGGGGAGCTGCAACTTTCAAACATTCCACCATTAAATTAACAAAAGAACACTTCAACGTAACCAATTAGTAAATACAATCATGCTGGTACGAAATGATAAATCAATAACAACATAATACATAATACAATCATAATACCACAACAATAATACCATAATAACACAAAAGTATACTTCAAAAATAAAAATACAAAAATACTAGCATAATAAAACAATGATAACACCAAAATAGCACTTTAACATAACACTGTTTAAAACACTAATTAGATACAACAATAAATAACACCATCATATGTAATACAACCATAATACTACAGTAATAATACCATAATAACACACTCTCTCTTGAACGCCTATAATTCATCAATACTACCATAATACAACCACAATAACACTATAATAAACCCATGATAAAACCTAAATGAGACCCAAATAATATCAGAAAAAACAATATCAACCACAATAATACCAGAAATATAATACCATTACGACAACTTAAACATCGAGCCCAGCAATACTATCATTTGGAAGCCATTAATCGCAGCACACACAACATAAGAAAGAACTCTACCTGAGGAATACTTCCGGACGCAGCTAATGATCCAAGCTGATCACCATCATTCTCAGATTTCATCAATATTTCTTGGTCAAAAGAGAAATCCATTTAATGTGGGCTCGGCACAGAACAAGAACTCCGCCCTACTCGTCGAATGCTAACAGACGAGCTCTGCCCTACTCGTCGACTACTAACAGACGACGAAATAAAAAAAATCTACATCCATAAGCCACTTATTCCTATTTGGCGGGATCGAAAATGTCCAAATGCTAGATTTGGCGGGATTCCATAAGCACAAATATACGCTTTTTTCGGTTATTGGGCGGAGTTCGGGTCGGGTCACGCATTCTGCTTATTTCTCTTCACTGAGGGCCCACCATTACACGTGTTTATTTTTCATTTGCTACCGCATGCAGAGAACATGCGGTGGTCGGACCGAATAATTTTTCGAGAAATTTTCATAAAACGATCAAGAAATGATGATAACATTCCTTACAGCATTAGCCAGCGCTCAGCAGCATTGCTCTGAAGGCTGCAGGCAATGGCAGTTGAATTTCCAGTCGATCGAGCCAGGGAGCCCTCCAATGGGGAAGTATCCGCGGCGAGCTCTCCGATCCCTAAGTCGGCGGTGAATCCCCAAGACGAGATAAGAGCTGTCGCCGGCATCATCTCCGATCAACCTCTCCCCAACCCCGAACCCGGCGTCTGGGCCGTTCTCACTGCAATCTCCAAGAATGCACGCCTTCGTCCCCAGGTAATTCTGTTCCATCCATTATAATTTCTCGCTATTAGTCTTCTCCCGCCGAAACCCTGTCCCTAATCCTAAAGCCCTCGCCTTATAACCAGGCCTCCAACAGCCGCTCTCCTTCATATGCTCTTGTGCTATCAATGCATAACCCGAGTTAGCCTTCTCAGGGAAATAGTAGGTTATAGGGAGTGGGATGTTTATTTCCAGCGTGGCATTGATCTTGTGAATTTGAAGTATGCTGTTTTTGAACTTAGTTTTATAGTCTTAATTATGTCTAATAAAGTATTTTCTCTGAATCTAGGAATTTAATTAATTAATTGATTATCCCATACTGGATATTATGAATGCTCATCTCACTTAGGTTGAAAAAGGTTGGTCTGTGAAGTTTGAAAAATTGATTTTTCATGTCTCAACTCCTTATTTCAGTCACCTTTTGTTTTGAAGTTTTGACTAATTTTGCAATATCAAGTTACAGGGCTTATTCTCAGACTGATAAGCTTCATTATTGTTATTCTGGGTTCCTTTTCCTGTAAGAACTGGCATGTGGATCGCGATTCGAGTAATTTGGCTCCTGATGACTGATTTTTGTGTCAAAAGTATTTGGTGAAATATTATTCAGGATTTGCCAACATTGTGAAAGGGTTTATCAACATTGTGAAGAGAAAAATGACTTCTGTTTAATATTCAGGAGTTGCCAACATTGTGAAGAGAAAGAATGACTTTTGTCTTCCTTCTTTTGTGAAATAATTTTTGTAGTTCCCATTCCTTTTTTTTTTAGGTCTTAGGGTTTAGGGTTGGGTGGTCTGTAGGTAAAAATTGAAGCTTAGGTGGTTTATATGCTTATACATAGTGGGTGATAGGCTTGTAAATCTCCCTTTTCTTTTTCTTTTTTAATATTCCATTTAGGATAAAGAACCAGCATGTAAATGCACATTGTTTAATCTCATGCAGCGAACCAAATAATAACAAATAGAACATCCACAATTTTTTTCATGTGTGTGCTCTTTTACTCAGAATTTTATTTGCATTATTGAATTTCTTACCGTTGTGGTCCTCTGGTGAAATTTTGTGTTGCTGTTGAAAAAAAAAGGGAGTCAACATGCTATTGACTGAGGATGAGCTTTGCATTGGCCGTTGTGTAGAGGATCGTTTCCAGATCAATTCTATCTCCATTAGTGCAAATCATTGCAAAATTTCTAGAGAAAGAGAGACTCATACAGATGGTAAGGCAGATTCCAGCATCCGCTTCTCAGCCTTTTTGAAAGACACCAGGTGAGCTGCTCAAATATAGTGATTTGTGCTTATTATTGGTTTTATGGTGTCACATTTATTTGATTTTAGTGGTTTGGCAGCACCAATGGGACTTACCTTAATTGGGTAAAGCTTAGAAAGAATTCTAAAGCCAGATTGACACATGGAGATATCTTGTCTTTTGTTTCACCCCCACATGGAGGTAAATCGATGCACCTTCCGCTGTAGAAAACTTAACATACTTAATGGTCCTATGTACGTATTATACTCAAATATTTATGAAAAATATTTATTTTCTACCTTATTTTTTGTTTATCAAGAATAAAATATAATTAAATAGTCAATATACTCTTCCTTGAATTCTATAACAAAATTCATGTAATAGATGTACTTATCAACACATCTGTACGTGTATGCCAATTGTCTATCTTCTTTTTTTTTTTCTCTCTTGTTATAAATTGAATTTTTTGCCTATGTATTTAATTCTTAGTTAATATTGATGCATTTATCATGCATCTCTCATAATTTTTACCTCTTTTTATCGCTAGATAATTCTTATGCATTTGTATATCGAGAAGTTCCTGGTTCAAATACTGAGGGTTTAAAAAGGAAATCAGGTAAATTATCTATGATCAAATCTATAGAACTTTATTTGTTCATCTTTGTTCACTTTCTTTATAGATCGCATCTTCACATGTTTTGGTTATATGCCTATTGGCTAAGCATAAGGTGAAACAAATGATGGTTAAAATTGTGGCTCCTTACATTGATATGACATATTTTCTATCTTAAATAGTCATGTTTAACATATTGAAGATGTTTTTTAAGCATTTGTTGGTGCTGTTCTTGAGAAGGCCATATGTGAAAAATGAATTGCCAGATTAAGCTATTTTTATTTAGATTATTAATGGTTTACATCACATGTATGTTCCTCAAATTCAACTTTTCAGTCATTATAGTATACTCATTCCCCTCATTTAATCTTTCATCTCTTATAACATATTCATTCTTTATTGACGTAATAATTTGTGATTATAGGACTCTTGGAATATAGCTACCTAGTTTTTTGTTGAGAAATTTACATGCTTGGCGCACAATTTTTATGTATTTACATATCTCACACCTAAACATTCATATGAACATACATAATATTTTGGTGCTTTAAACCTACACATGAAAACATGTATTTCACTTTTAAGAAGTGGCAATAATGCTATTGTTGTGTAAATAAGAAAGTTTAGGTGTGAGATATGTAAATACATAATAATTTTGTGCTATGTATGTAAACGCCCCATTTTTGTTAGTTCGACCGATGATTTTGTAGGCAGAGTAGTCATTATTTGTCATTGGTTATGATTTTTTCTATGTAATTTTGAAACTTATAACATTCTTTCCCTTGCAAAAAGCATGGACTACGATTTATACATGGTTGCATGTGACATAATGCGTTTTAATGCAAATTTCTTACAATACCTTTGGTTATGTTATGACATTACCTTATGACATTGCTTGGATAATTGTCTATGAAGATGTGTGCCCACCTCGACACCTTTACTCAATATTCATCGTATAAGGCTATTTGACTGGACAAGTGCTTGCAGGAAGACTTCCTTGCAGCCTTGACTGAATGTTCCCCATGTCTAGCTTCAGGGATATTAATTTGAACATCCTCAAATACTCTTTGATCTTTCTTTTACTTCATTAATCAGAGGAGTTTGTAGGGTTCAATGCATATGGAGTCATTCTCTCTCTTCATTGCCTTTTTTGGAATTGGACGGCTTGATTCCTTTTAGAAAGATATCTTTTTTTTTTTTTTTTTTTTTTTTTTTAGGATTGGGTTGTTGGATTTAAACCACAACAGCGCTTCAAAGGCATTTTTAGTGGTCTCATTGACCTTTGATTTCAGGGCTTGAGAAGTTGGTTTCTTTTACTGATTATGGAAACATGCATTCTCCATTGCTTTGCTTCTTCTTGAGTTTCCACTTTAGGAGGTGGAAGCCCTTGCATTATGCGTTCTTTGAGTGAAAGATGTTATCAGTTATTGTTTACAGTGAAAGAGTTGGTAGTATTTATCATTTGGATTGAGATCTTTGTGGTAGGTGTTGTGCCACAGTTTTAGATAAAATTGAGACTCAGATATCCTTTTCTTAGGAACTTTTATGGCAGCATTGGTTGGAACCTTAACTACATGGTGCCTTGGGTGATTCTTAATGAACATGTTTGGCAGCCTGCCTTAGGTAGGCATGCAGATAAGTGGAGCAACATTTGGAACAGTTGTGGCTTTGAGCATCTTGGCTAGGGTTACAACGACAACTTGTGTTTGCTAAATGCTCCTTGTAGAATGGGCAATTCTTATGCATCACTTGGCTGGGTGTTGGTTATTGAATTCTGTGTGGTGGGCATCTTTATGTTGCTTGAGATATGGAGCCAAATTGAATATTGGTTCTTGCAATTTCATCATTGTAACTCTCTCCAAGGTTTACTGTATAAAGGCACGCCAGGGAAAACCATAAGCTGAAGGCAAACACTTGGAAATATAAGAGTTAGATATTAATTGGGAGAAAATAACTCTAGACTTTTGAGGAGATGTAAATGCAATTTCACATATATTTCGGCGCATAACAAGTAGATTTGGAAAGATAAAATTTTCTCAACGAAGTTGTTCATAATTTATGGGATTTGAAAAGCATCACTTACGTCATTGTGAAACTGGGCGATGTTTGGTAGATTAACACAATTTAATTACATTTCCTAGAGATTTTATTTCTTTTCGAGGACTTCATATTTTCTCATGGACATATGCATCTAAGGTTAATTACCTTTCCCATAAGCGAGAGCACTATTTATCGATGTTTTGTGCCACTTGTAGCTTGGCTGTTTATGTCATTTTTTTTTATTTTTTGTTTTACTTATAAATTGTAATATCATTTTCTACTCAAGCTACGGGCTTCAAAAATTTATGACCGACGCTTTCAAGAGAGTTAGGTTATGGGTCAAATTTTTGGGAGGTAGATTAGCTCACAAGTAATTGAGTAAGATACTACCTCGAGAGTTTACTCTAGCTTTGTGAGGACTTCAAAATCTGTTTCCAAGAATCGTATAGGCGCAAGCCACTATGTTATTTGTCCCTCAAGATTTTAAGAGAGATCCTTTGATTAAGGTTAACTGATAGAAGGTAAATGCTCAACATATAGTAACAATAGTTTGAATTAGGATTGTGGAAAATATATGATCTTTATCATGAAGTTGATGCAGTTTTTTTTTTCTTTTGGGGGGTCATGTTTCAATTATCTTAGATTGTTATAAACTCAGTTTACTTAGTGGATGTTGTCAACACAACTTAATCGATAGCTCATTTGTCAGTGGCCGTAGTTTGTGCCATCCAAGGAGGCTTTGTAGGCCTGACGTGGTTGTTTGTTTAGAGGCTCAATTTTAAGGGCATCTTAGCTGACAGAGGGATTTGTGTTCTATCAAATGCAATTTACGATCAACTCTTGGGGGATTTGTGTCATTTTAAAACTTTTTGGCTTTGGTTGTTACCAATAGTCATATTTTGTGACAAAATACATAGTCAGAGAGCCTTGACCTACTTTTGAAGTATCATTTAGAGGCAAAACCATTTGATTAGTAACATGAACCATAAACTTGTTAGAATGAAATTTTTGAGTGATTATAAATGTACACTTAATATGACATTTACTCTTTGTAAGCTTATATTAGTCTTAAATTTGTCACCTTTAATAAATTGTTGTAGAGTGTTGATGATATTTGTTCTTAGTTTTAAGCTAATTTTTAAATTTTATAATTTTTTTAGATTTTGACATTTTTATCTTCATTTGGGTTGAAACTATTCGTTATGGGAATTTAGGGGCTTATTGAAAATAGAATTTTCTTTTATTGAGATTCGCTAAATATTATGTTTAAAGATGAGATGTTTGAGAGCTAAGTTTTAAAAGTTGACTCCTCTGTTTATATTGTTGTTTTAAATTATTAAACTTCATTGCTTGAATATTGTCAAATGTTGACCTAATAATAAGATATAAAAGAAATAAAAAGGTAAGGTGGTCCGTCCATGCCTCTGGTCCCCTTGCTTTCACTGTCAGCACATGTCTGTGCCTCACATAAGAGGCTCACCCACTCGGGTGTTATCTTCCTCTCTTTCTTTCCCATCTCCAATCTATCACCGACCCATATTTTGGAAACCCTAAATAGAATATAGTTGTGGACTTCATGATGGATGCTCTTTGTGAGAGACATCGGTGATATCAATTGCTCGGGTGAGATGGAATCAATGGTATCAACACCTGGTGAAGGAGAGGAAGGCATCACAGGTATCTCCCTGGAGAAGGCTTGGTGGTATCTGCTAGTATGATGGAGAAGAGGAGTTGTTGAACTCTCGGATTTAAGTTAAATTCTGCTTAAATTCAGTTCAAAACTTGCCCCGTCCCTCTTACACACTCCCAACTTTTCTCTCTCTAATATAACTCTTTTCCTCCTCTCTATTTCTCTAGCTAACCTTTCTCCTTATTCCTTTTTCTCTACTCCCCCTACTATCTCTTACTCTTTTTTTGTTTCTCTCTTTAAACATAGTTAAAAAAAAGTGGAAAAAGAAATGAAGTTGAAGCAGGTAGAAAGAAAGATGAAAATAAGAAAAAAAAGGTTACGCTTCATTGGCACATCCCGCATGCAAGCTATACTGTAAAAAGAAAACAAAAGAAGCCTGCCACAATGCTTATGGACCTGCGCTCATGATTCTAATGTGACAAACAAATCTTACGTTGCTTGATTAATTTTCTCATATAGGTGAATGGGACGCGTCTTTTTTGGTGTGATGGGGGAAGATTTATGCATGCCTTTTTTGACAAGGTGGCATTTGAAGACCTGAGGTGCTAAAAACAAATTTCCATGCATGCTTTTTTGGACGTGAAGTGGGAATTCATTTTGTAAATTTTATGTTGGTACGAAATCTTACACACCTTTTTGGGCATCATAGGAGAAGAAGATCCAGTTGTGGTGCTTTAGGCATCACCAAAAATGTTTTTCTTGGTGTGGTAAGCAAGCCTAGACTCGTTGGAAATGCCTTCTAAATAGGGGAGATGCTGGGAGATACCCAAACTTTTCAAAAATTGGACTTAAAATATAATAGACTAAAATGGCTTTTTGGACTAAATAATACGGCTAAAAAGAAAACTAAAAATTGTGAATGACATTAATGGATGCTCAAAATGGCATATAAGTCACTTTGAAAGAATCAAAGAGATCAAGAATAGAACACAAAAGAGGAATTTGAATTGAACTCAGAGTACTTGATACAGAACTACTATGTTGCTTCTAGAACTCTCATAATTCTTTGAACTAGTTATGGAAATGAATCTTAACATTGCTCCTAGTTATAAGCGTAGGAGAGATTCCATGTGCAGCTAATGTGAATGAAATGTTGTTATATGCAAATCATCTGCAATGCTTTAAACTTTAAATAAATGTTATACACTTTTAATAATCACAAATAATTCACAAATCAACACATAAGTGGACAATATGTGACCAATAATGGACTTAAGATGCAGTTACATGCACATCTTAGTCACAGTAAATAAACGATCACTACAACTGATCCCCGATTCCTCGAATGGTCATGGATTCACGTGAATAGGAATCTTTTTAAATAAAACTATTGTAGATCATTATCGCTCATAACAGGTGGGTCAAATTTTCAAAAAGGCACGAAAATAGGTCAAATTAGTAATTTACTGAATGTAAATTTGTCTGCATGTTTTTTGGTCAAATGTAATCAACAATGGAACAGAAAGTCAGAAAACATTGCAAGGACTAGAAGAGAATCTTGATGATTGCAAATGTGACAAGCATTCAATGATCTACCATCTAGATCATATTTGTGATGTGCATGGATATTCAACCAATCAACATCGAGAAACTTCGTTGGATTATTCCTCTGTAATGTAATGGAATATGCATGCAACTTCAAAGGTCTGAGCACTTTTCCTCTCATCTGTTTCCTTGATAACTTTGGCTATTTGACCTTAGCTTATGAATGATGATTTTTTTGAGTAAAGGATTTTCTCTTTTTATGATACATAGCTCTTCTTAATGTTTTCCAAATTAGTCAAGCACTTTGAATTTTGTAAATAGTTTTTTTTTTTTGGTCTCCAAATTGCTTATTTGTAGTGCTTATTTGTAGAGGACTTGAGCAATGAGAGCAAAAGGTTAAAAGGTATTGGAATTGGTGCATCTGATGGACCTATTTCTCTAGATGATGTTCGAAGCTTGCAACGATCAAACATGGTATTTTTCGTACTGGATTCTAGCTTTCAATGTTTTGAAGGGTTTTACGTGTTTCTTTGTTGATTTTCTTTTCTTAACTGTGCTATTTTACATATTTCCTTTGCAACAGGAACTTAGGCAACAATTGGAATCTCATGTTCTTACCATTGAGGCTTTGCACAGTGAAAACAGGTTGATAAATGCTCGCCATGAAAATGTATGTAATTGATTAAGAAATATTTTTAACATGTTTTGTAATTGCAATTGTAAACTCGTACTTTTAAATTTACTCAAAGTATTTTATGTTATATTCATAACAAAACATATTTAATATTTAAAGATATCGGGAAAACATTGAGAATAAATTGGCTACCTCAATTTCTTAGGATTATGCATAGAATCTTGTTTGAGGGTTTTTATGGTTACAGATCCCTAGGTTAGGTCTGATTTTGATTTTTCTTGTTAATCAAATATTTGGATGTTAAATTACCAAAATACACAGCAACAATTTATATTCGTAAATGATTTTTTCCTATCAGGATTGGGATGAAGCTATTTGATGCTTTTTTGTTGGCCTTAGAGTCCTTTTGCTTCCTAAAGTTACTGTTTGATATCTTTCTGATATTGTTGCTGACAATCATCACCTTGTGCTGTTTAGCATGACCTGGCCGTAAACTCAAATAATCTCCTGGCTTATATTAAGAAAGAAAGAAAAGGGCATTCACATACTTAGCACACAATTCTTATGTATTTACATATCTCACACCTAAACTTTCATATTTTCATATGTTACTCAAATCTTTAACATCACATCAAAAATAACACGATTTTCACTTTTTAACAGTGAAATACACATTTTTATGCATAGGTTTGAAGCATCAAAGTGCTATGTAGGTAAATATGAAAGTTTAGGTGTGACATATGTAAATACGTAAGAATTGTGTGCTGAGTATGAAAATTCGCAAAATGAAAAAGAAATCGAAAGTTATAGCTTGAACTAATGTCATGACTAAAGTTTCTGCAATTATATTGTTTCTTGTAGGAGCTGAAAGAGCTGAAGGAAACCGTCTCTAATTCATATGACGGTCAGATTAAAGATCTGCTGAATGTATTAGAAGCAAAACAGAAAGAATTAGATGATTTCAGTGCCACATCTGCCGAACTGCAGAATTCTATCAAGGATCTTAATGAGAGACTTAAGGCATCCCTGCAATCACGTGCCGATGCAGATGAGATAATTAATAGGTATGCTAATAGCAGTTTTTGTTTACTGTCAACCGTAAATAAGTTTATTTGCAGATACTTTGATAACTAAAGGCTTTTGGGTTCAGCTTTTGGGTCTTTTTCCTGTTTTCTGTTTTCAGGAAGCAGGTTTAGCGGAACTCAACCTTATATTAGAATTAAATATTTCTTATTTTTAGATATTGATATGTGTATTCCTTGAAAATCTAGAGGTAGGTGTAGAGGTGTTTTCAATATTTTTCAAAATAATATTTTAGAAAATCAACCCTGCTTCAGGATTAATTATACCAAGCATGTGGCAAGCTTTTATTACAGTTATAGGATTTCGCGCTGCATATCCTTCATTGTGATCTCCTGGACATCTCGTGAGGGTTTCTCCCTGACGGCATGGTTTCTTTTTCATCCAATGGAAGTTTTGGCAGAAAATAAAAATATAGTTTAGGATTAGGGCTAGGTGGATGATGTGGGGGTGTTAGGTTAAGTTGTATGGATTCTTAGTTTAGGTGTAGGAAGGGCAAATTCCTAAAAAATTTGGGCAACATAGCTCTGATACCAGATGACACCATTCTAGGGCTTCTAAAAGGTGTTTAGGAAGGGGATTTAGCGAAAAGGTGGTTGTGAAATAGTGAGGGAAGGTTAATATGAGTGATCTACCATGATTGGAAGGCAGTGTGAGGATGAATCTGCTGTTGGATAGCATATTCAAGGCCATCAGCAGCTCTCTGAACTGAAAACTGTGGCCTAGCAGTGAATCAGTGAGATATTGGCGGCTATGAGGTTACCTCACTTGTTTGTGAGCAAGATAAGATACACCACTTGTTGCCTTGCAAAAAGAAAATGATACAACACTAGTTAGAGCATAATTTAGAGATATTCTCTATCAAAAAAAAAAAAAAAAAAAAACCAATCAAAAAGCAAACATAGAAATAGTTTCATAATAGAAAGAACCTATTAGAAACAGAAAAATAGGAAAGAAATAAAAAAATAAAATAATAGGCTGAAATAAAGCATCCGGGCGGTTCCTTCACTCCCACAATCATGTTTTCCTTGGACATTCATAGAATCATGACATTCCTGCAAAATATCTCTACCAGGACGAGGGATTGATTCTGCAATTGTGGAATCCAGCAGGTCAAGGCATACAGGAGAAGTTTTCGTGTCAGTTACCCTCTCCATTTCTCATCCTACAAATCTCCCAACCCATCCTATGACCTGCCCACACCATCTAATTACTTTAGATCAATGTCAGAGGATCTAGCTTCAAAATAATTATTGTCGTTGAAATCCCCACAAAACATCCATCAATGGTTGATTCTGAAATAAAAGCTACTCAGATACATCCGAAGGAACATGAACAAGGGCTAATAAAAAGCCAAATTTGCCACATATGATATAGAAGCGAAGGGAAATAAAATTTTTTAACCATTTTTGGCCTTGTGCTTTCCTTTGTATATTTGAAATTTTTGTAGGGTTTTGCTTTAATCATCTTAATCCACTGAATTTGCATTTTATTGGATTGGAAAATATGTGGCAGTCAAAAGGTAACCATTTCAGAGCTAGAGACTCAATTAGATGAAGAAAGAAATCAGAGAAGGGGGGAGCGGGAAAGAGCAGAAATGGATCTAAAGTCTGCCATACAAAAAGCACATTTAGAATCTCAGGAGGAGATTAAACGACAGGCTGATGTTTACTTGAGGCAACATAGAGAACAGCAAGAATTGATTGCTAAGCTTCAGGTTGAATTGTTGCTTATTCTGTTTATATACAGTTGAGAAGGGCTTCAATATTATCAGATAATTTTTCTCATTATTTCTTTGATCATCCAGGATTCAGAGAAAGAGAGTCGATTGCTTGTGGAAATGCTAAGATCTAAGCTGGTATGGACTCATGTTAAACGTTTCATAATTACTTCTCTTAATTATAATTTCTTGCACTATAATTTTCTCAGATTTTTCTGTTCAACTGATTTTTGTCCTTGTAGGAAGATGCAAGGGAGAGTCTGGTAGCGTCCGAGAAGAAAGCTAGGCAGCTGGAAGCACAAATTCAAGATGAACTCATGGCTTCTGCTAATACCAGAAAAGTAATGCCACTTCGTTATTTCATTATTTGGTTTTTAATGTTTATGATCATTGATTATCTCATTTGTTCATTTTATTTATAAACATTTTTTGCAAGACTTCAGAATTGAAGGCATGCTTAAAAAGAAAAAAAAAGTACATAACCTTCATATGCCAACAAGGCTTTGCTGGGAAGTGTCTGTCTTACTCGCCTACCCTTGTCCTTTAGTACTGGATGAAGCTTTTATCAGGTTTCACATGCTACTTTATGGTCAGGGATGTAGGAGTGATGACGAGTTGAGTTTGATTGAGCTGGCCTCAACTAAAATTTGAGAATCTTGATTTTGCTATGAGAAAAAGGAAAAAAGATGCAAATAGACTTTTGAGTTCACTTGAGCCAATTATATTAATTTTTAAAAAATTAAACTCTAAATTGAGTACTATTGTGTAAATATACATTTAATACATCAGTGTTACTGGTGTGAATATCAACAAATCACGTGATAGTTTCATGAAGTTTTTGATGAATTTGATTGGAGGAGATATTTTGGTTCAATTTTGTATGATCGAGGGACTAAATTTAAAAATTTGATAATTTGGTATTGAATTAGTCCATAGAAATAATAGGACTTTTTTTGGACTTCATCTGTTATTTAAATGTTATAAATTTTTTGTTGTTTCTCTGGATAACTGCCACACAATTCTCAGTCTAATTTGCTCTGTTGGGATCCAAGTGGGTAGCATTGCCTATATTTACCTACTTTTAAGTTGAAACAACAGTTCTCCAACTTTATCTTTAGGAAAACATTTTATGATAAATTATTGAAAAAATTATTTCTCTCTATGACCTCGCTTCTCTTCTCCGTTCTCTCATTCATAAAAAAAAAAAAAGCATTTATTTGGTTGGTTTTGAGTGTTGTTTCTTCATGTTAAGGCCTCAGGCAACACACATTATTATGCCTGTGGTTTGTACTGTGATTGTGCTACCAGCGGAACTGTGCTAACTGATTTTTCTTCCCAATTATATCTTCCTTAAAATTTGACTGCAAATAAAAGAAAGTTCCATATTTCAACATGGTTATTTGTTGTTCTAATGCTAAGAAATATCTGGTGGTTGTTGATTATTATGTTTTTTATTGAAACAGAAAATGGATGCTGCAGAGTCTGAATTAAGAAAATTAAGGAATGAACTCGAAAATGAGAAGGTAGGAAAAATACTCTCTTGCTGTTGTCAACGTGTTTTCATGCAGATTTATATGTGCATTTGGTGTCATTTTGAATTTTAATTGTTCATCGTATTTTTCTGGATGCTGTTGGCTTTTCATGCCATATATCAAATAATTAGTCTCCATACCATTATCTAATACTAGTTGGCGCTATGGATTTTCGTTACTTGGATGTGAGAGCTCCTAACATGAACAATCTGGTCTTTTTTTAGCGTATTAATGACAACCACCACACTTATAGAACCTAAATTGTATGATGGCATTGCATTTATTTAATAGCATATTGGTATTGATAACTTCTTGTTGCTACAGCCACATAAAGATTAATTTGGTGAAATAAGTTGAGGGTGTTATGCCCTTTATGACAAGACAAAAATATTGCCGTCATCAGCACCATCTACATTAGCTAAATCCCCAATTATTTGGAGTGACTTTATGAATTTTCATTCTCTATTCATCTCTATTAAGTGCTTCATACAGTTTTAAACGTATTTTGGTCAAACTCTACACACGTTACTTTTGTTGTACCTTTTCTTAAATTTTATCAATTTTTTTAATTAAAATTATATATTTAGTTTTCATTGCCTTTTATTGAGTTGATGCTACTCACCATATCACATATTTTATCATTCTTATTTCCCATTACATTCAAATTGTCCATCAAGAAGATATATATATATATATATATATATATATATATATGTATGGTATTTCATAAATTTCGGTCGTCTGTGATTCAGTAGAGTATGATTCAGAAGCTATCGAAGGAAAAAGGGCTTGCACTCATTGGTCCTCGGCCTCGTTCCGTCTGCTAGCTTGTTTTGACGTCGAGCTCTTCGCGTCTGCCGGCTCTCGTTTTTAGCGTCGTCGTCTATTTCGACGTTGATCTGCGATCACGTCTTCAAGTCTTCTGTCGGCTCTGCGCTCCCCTCTTAGCGTCGACGCCGAGCGTCTGTGAGCTTGCCTTTTCTGACTCTATCGCCTACCGCGCATACGGGGCATCATCGCAGGTGATGGGTGTGCTTTCTCCTTCTTCGTTTGAACCTGAGAAAGCCTCCTTCGCCCACGTGGTGGGTAATAATTTGGTGGAGTCGGCTGTTGTCTTCCTCTCAAACTATAATGAATGTACTGGTGATTGTCTTTTTGTTAAGAAGGCAAGTAGGAAAGGTGAGAAAACAATACTCTTTTTCTTTGATTTAGAAATTTCAACAGAGAAATTCAAATTCGCCCTTATTAAAAAATTTCAGTGGGGATACTCACCTATGGATGTAATCAGAAAGAGTTTTGATGATCTCAAAATTATAGACAAGTGACTAGTGAGTCTCTTTGATGAGAGGCATGTATTGATTCAGTTAATTATGACTGAAGACTATGCTCGGGTTTTCTCTAAAAAATATTTTAACATTGCAGGAAAATCAATGAAGTTACTCAAGTGGACTCCTGATTTTGACCCAAACCTTGAACCTCCCACTATACGGATATGGTTTAGTTTACCTGGTCTCAAACTGCACTTCTTTAATCAAAGTTCTTTACTTTATTTGGGTCTTACTTAGGGATCCTATGAAGCTTGATCTACCTACCTTCAATCTAACCAGACCTTTTGTTGCCAGAATACTCGTGGAATGAGATATCACTTTACCTGATATTACGGAAGTTTGTTAGAGCACAACACATAATGAATATTAACAACAAATTGTCATGGAACATAGACCTTTCTATTGTACCCACTGTAAGATGTTTGAGCATACCCTTGAAAAATGCTATAGACTCCATCCTAACTTGAAATCTACAACATAAGGGAATAAGGATGGATCTAACCCCACTGTTTTGGACACATCGGCCCCACCTGTGGAGGAAATTACCACAAGACAGGATTTGGTGTCTGATTTAATTGCCTCTGGGGACCCCCCTGACAATACTCTTTTGTTTCTGTGATTGCCGTGTTGTCGGATGGCTCTGCTGGGCAACCTACACCTTCAAACATTATTGAAAACAATACTGAATGATCCTTATCTATAAAGGAAAATGTTCGTACTGGTAATCATGAGAGCCTTGCAGCTCCACATCCCTAGGAAGTATCTGATGCAGAGGCGACAATTCATACTTTTCATTCACTAGAACCTAATGTAGTTACAACGGTTGATAATCCTTCTGCTATAGTTCTATCACCTCATCTAAACGAGCAATCTGTTACTATTAGTCAGGTGCAAGGGATTCAACAAATTATACATGCCCGACAATATGTTGACCAACATACTGATCAGATGAGCTAGTTTTCGGACGAGAAATGACAAGTTTACACATCCAGGAGGAAGAAGATGAATGGTGACCTGCTTGAGCTCAGAAATCTAATGGATGATACATTGGTCCTAGAACTAGAGGCAGAGGCAGGATTAAATTAAGTCGTCCCTAAACGCGTTTTGGTGGTTTTGACTTTTTCAAATGGAGTTTAGTATCTCATTTCAAATTTGAACGAAAATGAGTGAATCAATTAAAATCGTTTGTAATGTATTCTGCATGTATTGTGCACTTGTCAGTTCCATGTTGGGGTGAGTCCAAACCTTGTGAGGCTCTAATTTAAAGGAAGAATATGTCAGGAAAAATTTTAAATTTTCCTAACACTTGTCAGAGCGTGTTGAAGGCATGCCTATGTTGCACAATCACAGAAGACATTTTGAAGTGTACATGCATTATAGCTTTAGGCCTTTTGTCTCCAGCTCAATGTTGCCATTTTGTATGATTTGTTTGGGATCACGACTCCCCACTCTGGATTCATTCTCTTGTATGAAGAGTAGTGTATGGGAGAAGAGAAACTATATCATCTTTTTAATATGATTTGGATATTTTGTATCTTGTGCCTTTCTGCCAATCTTGTAAGTTATCTTAAACCCACCTTTCCTAACAATGGTCTTCTTTTGACCTGTATGTGAGATTCACGCTCCAACTTAATTGAATGTGATGACACAAAGTCAAATGGATGTGGTTTGCTGAGAAGTTGAATTGGAGCATCCCATTTTATAAAAATATTACTCATTCCTAACAATTGTCTTCTTTTGACCTGTATGTGAGATTCACGCTCCAACTTAATTGAATGTGATGACACAAAGTCAAATGGATGTGGTTTGCTGAGAAGTTGAATTGGAGCATCCCATTTTATAAAAATATTACTCATTCCTAACAATTGTCTTCTTTTGACCTGTATGTGAGATTCACCCTCCAACTCAATTGAATGTAATGGCACAAAGTCAAATGGGTGTGGTTTGATGAGAAGTTGACTTGGAGCAACGTATTTATATAAAAACATTGCTCATTCCCCTCTCATTTTACCAAATTGATTGCAACAATTTATTCGAAGTACGAAAATTTTCAAACAAACCTCTTTGTATTGCTCATTTGGCGTTACAAAAAAAGATATACAAGAGGAAGGAAATTTATACAGAGCACATTCATCGACACCCTTGGTTTAAAGAAAATAAATCATATATACATACACTAGAAATATGGTTAAAAGATGCATGGGTTTTAGGAGAATATACACTTGTTTTCTAAAATGAGAAATTAAATATTACAAATTAATAATATCCAATGTTTGATAGTGAGTTTTATGTTGTCCATCAATCTTTACATTATCAAAATCACTTTCTTGCATAAAATGCATTATTTTTTAATTTTGACCAACTAGTCCCGTAATCTGTCAATTTGTCAACTTGCAAGCAAAGTTAAGTTCCTATCATTGTTAAGTGGTTAATTTTTAACAAGAATATGCTTTTGTCTTGAAACATTAAGCTAGCATAGGCGACAAACCTACAAATGCTCTTTATTGCATCTCCCTGATAATCAATATGATTGATGTCATTACTCGCACATTTTTTTAACAAAATGCAGTTAGTAAACTTTGAGTGACTAAAAGAGATCTATTTTCATTCCCAAACTTCTATGTTGTTTACACGCATTAATGGTGTGAAACATTATATCCATTCCGCTTATACAGAATGGTTTTATTGCAAGGGGTGTTCGATTATGCATTGTTCACTACTCTACTGCTGAATTTACAATTTAGGAATTGCTTGTTGGTGAAATATCTAAATGTGAAGGATGATAAGATGATCAAATTTTTAAACGGTAATTGTATCGACACTAATGTGGGAGCACCCTACACGGTGCAGAGGTGCCCAGACCCACGCAGGGCGAGCTGACTCCCGCAAGTCGGATTTCCCACAACTCCTACACGCAAGCCTTGCCGCGACTCCCGCACACAGGCGACTCTCCCACGCATGCTTTCTCACTTCCAACAGATATGATGCGGCGACCTCCGCAACCTGTTTGCTCACCTGGACCAAACCGGTCCAGGTCTTTTATTTATTTTGGGAGTGCCATCATGTTTCTTGACCCACTCCTAGTTATTCTATTATTATAAATTCGCTTTCATGGGAGCTTAGGGTTAATTTTTTTGGTATTTTGTATCGGGGCAGCCACTAGCGCCTCTTCCCTTTGAGGTCTGTATTTTAGGGTTCCTGATGGTGCTTTGGTTGTATCTTGGTCTCCACGTGAGGTGTATTTTTCCTATGCTCTTCCGCATCCTCCCAATGTTGCTCCTAGTCGCCCTTCATTGCTACAACAACCTAGGACAACATTTAGGTGGCTGTTTTTTGCAGTTCTATCCATCGCCATTGCCTTCTCCTCCCGCAACTTTTCTACCCCAGCAGTTTTAGTCGACCAACAGTGCTGCCGCCGAGTTCCAACCATCCTATATTGCTGCTGCTACCCCGAAACTCCTTTTTCTTGCTGTTTTCTTGCAGCCTCCATCCTATATTGTTGTTGTTTCAACCCTCCCACTGTGTTGCTGCCACCCAAACTGCCCCATGTTCGCACTGTTTCAGCCCTCCCACTGTGTCACAACCACCCAAATTGCCCCATGTTCGTGCTGTTCCAGCCCTCTCACTGTATCGCTACAGCCCAGGGCAGCCAGGGAACACCCCTTTTCTGCTGTTCCGCCCTTGGTCAAATGGATGTGGTTTGATGAGAAGTTGAATTGGAGCATCCCATTTTATGAAAAATTGCTCATTCCTAACAATTGTCTTCTTTTGACCTGTATGTGAGATTCACCCTCCAACTCAATTGAATGTAATGACATAAAGTCAAATGGTTGTGGTTTGATGAGAAGTTGAATTGGAGCAACGTATTTATATAAAAATATTGCTCATTCCCCTCTCATTTTACCAAATTGATTGCAACAATTTATTCGAAATACAAAAAATTTCACACAAACCTCTTTATATTGCTCATGTGGCGTTACAAAAAAAATAAGATATACAAGAGGAAGGAAATTTAGTTTCAGAGCATTTGGTTTCACAGCTAGTCTAATCCTAGTCCTATCCAGGGGTTTCCTAACACACACCTATGGGTGTAAACGAGCTGAACATGAGCGAACTGAGCTCATGTTCGTGTTTGGCTTGTTTGAAATTATATATGTTTGAAATAGACTCGTGTTCGAAATTGTTTGTGAAATAGTTGTCCGTATTCGGTTCGATTTGTTTGAAATTAATTTGAATTAGTTGAATTGTTTGTGTTTGATTTGAATTGAGTTGAAAAAAATAAAATGATGATGAATTTAATTATTTATTATAAAATTATTAAATAAAAGAGATAACAATTATAAAAAGAAAATTATTCTTCTACTCTATTATTACAAATTATAATAACAAGTGCAATACAAATTTGAAGCTCCAAATTCACGTTTTTTATCATTATAAATCATTATTATAAAACAAATAACAAATAAATAAAAAATTTATAATTACATTACAAAATAAAAAAAATACATTCAACATTTTATTTATATCTTCAAGTTCCAAGTCCCAAGTTCTAACTCCCAATCTTCATTTCTCCAAATTTCTTTTTTTCATGGCTTTAATATATCTACAAATTAAAAAAGCGACGAAAGAAAAAACGAATGTGGCCATGAAAAAAACATAATGGGGCATTTACATACATAGCACCAAATTTCTATGAATTTAGCTATCTCACACCGTAACTTTCTTATTTACAAGCACCATATGAAAAGTAACACTCACTATCAACTTTTAATATTCACATCCATCCTTTCATTCATAGGTAAAGTGCTATGTGTGTAAAATGAAACTTTAGGTGTGAGATAGGTAAATCCATAACATTTGTAAGTTGCATATGTAATTTTCCCAAAAATAAAATGTTAAGGCTGATTTGGCTCAACTTAAATTAATCCTTACACACACACGCACACACATATCTGTGGATTAAAGACATCATACTTTACGGATAATCATATCATGTAACAATGCTTCAAACATAAAATAATTAACTAGATCAATTCAACAACAAATGGCAACTGAAGTTCATGGCACAACACAATAATATCCCAGGAAACACATATAAGCCAAATCATATCACTTGCCATAAGAGGTAATAATGAATGGGGCCAATTGAGCTTCTCAAAAGCATAACATAAAGTTATTTTATTATACCTCAATTGGTTAATTTGGCTCAACAACATAAGAAACGAGTGTTATGCATGTAATTCTTAACTGAAAACTCTCGCAGAAGTTAGAGTTGTGGAAAAAAAATCTTAAGCAAAATCAGAACAGGAATGACAAAAGAGGTATTAATGCGGGGCTCGAGCGGGAGGACCAACTAGTTCTCCCTCAGGGGAGGGGGGTTGTTGTCCCCTCCTCCCCCTTCTCTCCTTTCTTTTTTCTCACCTTCCTTTTCTTTCCTTTTTCTCTCTTCTTTCTTACCATCCTAGACCCTGCCTAATTCTCATACCTTTTATAAAACTAAAATCTGATTTTTATTCTCTTTCTAATTTTAAATCAAAACTGAAATTTGATTTTATTTTCATATTTTAAAAGCCTCAAAATCTGATTTTATTCTTTTTATTTTATTTTTTTCTAGTTGGGTCAAGTCTCTTTATAAATAGGATTTGAGACGCCTAGAGTTAGGGTCTTGATTCTGAAATCTGAATTCAGTTTTATCTGAGTGTTTTCCTCTTGAGTGTTGTATCTGACAACGAGGAAGGTGCTCTGATCGTAACACCTTTTGTGGTGGTGACTATTTTCTTTGTTCTGACCACTAGACATTGTCCCAATGTCCCCCGACATCGCAGCCCAGCCACCCTCTAGCACTGTCGGCCACCTCCTTGCCTCGATTCCCCTGCCGCTCCTCCCAGATTGCTGCCAAGCTCAACTGCAACTTCCTTGCAAGATTTTCACAGTCCATTGCTGTGCCTCTAGGCTGTCGATCAACTTTCTTGCAGCCTCCCTGCAGGCAGTCACAACCCTACTGCTCTCCCAAACCATCGTCGATTCCTCTGCAGCTTCACTGCAAGCAGTTCGCTGCCCACTTGTTGTCCTTCTAGACGCCTCCACTACAACCACCTGCATTCACAGCTCCCTGCTGCCTTTCTAGCACCATCTTCGGGAGCGGATGCCTCACTCTTAGCAGGCCGCAGCCTCCATTAGGCCTTCCCAGCGCCTCCAGCTGCTACCTCATTCCTTCCTACAACTTATGTCCTAGCCTTCGCTGCTTAGCTTCCTACAGCTCATGGCCTAGCCTTCGCTTCTCAGCTTCAACAACTATCCTTGCCACCTCCAGATTCCACCCTTTGACGATGTTTTCGCTTCTTCTAGCTGCGCTTTGATGCCTCGACGGGCACTGAGTTACTGCTCGCGTTCGCCCGGCATGCTCCGGCCTTCACCGCAGCTGCCACTCCAACACTTTCTCCGGAATTACTCCTTGTTGAGCTTGTTGTGTCTTTATTTGTTGAATATTTGTTTGTAATTTTTGTTTTATATTTTGATTTGCGTGGTGTCTTCCTTTTCTTTTGAGTCATCGTTGTAACCGTCCTTTTTTCTTGCGTCGTGGTTTTGGTTAGCTCTGGTATTAGGTACAAACAGAGATAAAAAAATAACTAGAAAATAAAAATGAAAAATGAAAATGAGCTTAGAACTTACCTGACGAAAAAATATTATCTTCTAAATACTATAAAAATTTTGCAACAAACATTTACAAGTATGATTGAATTTTAATGATATTAGAAATAACATTCATAAAAAACAAGAAATAAAATTATTCAAATTTAACCATTTTAGTAGTCCTAAAACATTAAGAACAAACAATCCTTCATCTAGAATTTACAAAGCTACAAAAAACATATATCCGTCAGCCAAACAAACCTGCTCACCAAACTTCTTAGTATGTTTGTTGATCCCGATATTTTTATATGTAAGGATTTATGAAGTTGTCACTATTGGGTGCCAAAAACTTGATCCCAAACAGTAAGGTTTCAATTATATTTTTAAATAGTAAGGATTCTACGCAAGTATACGTATCATTATCAAGTAATTTAGGATACTGATTAAGTCTCGAATATCGATTCCACGGAGATCGAGGTTAATCACGGCGGCTTTCCAGAGAAGTTGTAGTCTAGAATAACACGCTCTAGCTTGGAAGGTAGATAAAGTTTTGGTTTTGATTTTATCCTACAATTACCACTACAACACTACTTCTACTCCTAAATTAAAATACTTAGTGAAAATCAGAAAGTGGGTTTAATATATTAAAAGTACCATCATGCAATGAAATTAGTGATTTGTGTAAAAGTAAAACAAATAGTGAGAGATTATGACAAATAAGAGCAATTATATTATTTACCCTTACTAGAGATGATATAAAGAACATTGGTTAATCTAAAGTTTGAATAAATCTGAAGACGGACTAGGCAAAGAAGATACTAGCTCTCACTCTAGAGTTCCCTCTTATCCCTCCACGTGGAGGCTAACATCTCGCATCAAAAGCTAAAACAATAAACCAAATTAGGGGGCTTTAGTCTGTCACTCTAAAGTCCTCTATTTCTACACCCATTAAAGATTATTTCCCTATTTATTTTCACTCAACCATATGAACTACATTCTCATCCATACAATCTCATGTGATTCTACCATAGTTGATTGAGACAATACAATCACGGATCTTACATGTTCTCACAATAAATTTTAACACGCAAGTCGATTAAGTTTACATGTAAATGAAGAACAAAGTAAAATCATTACAATATATTCTCACTACTCCATTCTAATACAACACATGCATACTAATTCGTTATAAGAGAGAAGAGTAAAGAAAACTACTCACTACACATGAAAAAATAACAAGAATTTTTTGTTGAACAAGACTTTGAAACCATACAAACAAAGTACTAAATTTAAATCAAAATATAATGAAAATACTTATCTCTGATGTAAATCAAACTCTCCTTGTATAGCAAAATCAATCTCCTTACAATCCTCTTCAAGAACAAAGTGAAAAGAAAAGAAGAAATTCTCACACTCTCTTTTTCTGTCACCTTGTATCCCCCCTTGGGGCTCACGCCCAAGCCATCTTCTTCTTCTCCAAGTCTTCTTCTCCTCTTCCAATTGATTCAAGAGTTTTAGAGTCATTTTAAAAACATTTCCAAGCCATATTTATAATTTCCCAAGATATGCTTAAGTGTATCTTCAAAAGTGTCCATATTTAATTAATCTTCCACAAGTTGTCTCAAGTGACTGTTCATAGTCTTCAAAAACGTCCATATAACCACCCCAAATCCTTCTAGAAAGCTTCTTTTATTATTTCCAACAAATTACCCAAGAGACACACGAAGCACTGCTTAAAAAATCGTCCAAATCCGATGTATATTCTAGAAGATATGTTTAAGCGTCGATATTGGACGCTTAAGCGGCCTCCTCTCTATCTGGTGGCGCCTAAGCGCCATTTTGGGCGCTTAAGCGCCGTGCACAGACAATTAAGTGTCCTATTTCGGCCCCCATGGCTCCGGTGTGCCCCGATTCTACCCGATTTGCTTCAGTTTGCTTCGTTTTGCTCCGTTTTGGTCTATTTTTGTTTCTTTTACTCCAATCACTCCAAAATTTTCAGTTTGATGTATCTACAACCAAAAACACAAGAAAACATACATTTAAAGTGCAATATCATTATAAAATATAACATAAAAAATAGTATATTTTTAGGCACATCACTTGCCATATTTTTAGGCACATCATCACTTGCCATTGCATCAAGCTAATTAATAAGAATAATATAAAGACGGAAAAGTGATTCCAGAACAATAAAGAATTGATATTAGAAAAAAAGTGTAAAAAAAAGAACAAATCTAAGTTGTTAGATAATTTTTTTAGCATTAAAGTCATAGAAGACCTCAATAAGAACAATATCAAGTTAGGGTTTATTTAAAAAAAAAAAGAATAGCACGTCTCAACAAACAATTGTAGAGTACGTGATGAATTAGGGCAGACAACGACATCGAAACTCAACTCTAACCTAACAATCTCAAATTAGAAAAGAAAATCAGCAATAATTACAATGCTCAAAAGAATATAAGTAGAAATCAAGTAACAAATCGAAGAAACAAGAATCAAGTGTTTGTAATCCTTGAAAGAACCAAACAAAACTGATCACAAGAGTAAGCTGGGCAGAGATGGTTACCTTAACCAATTTGGATAGATGCGTCTAATCTCCAAAAGTCTCCCAATTCACAAAGAGAGGAGAAATATCATTTTTAAGGCCATTAGCAACTGGTCCAAAGTGGTGTTAAATCAGACCGATTGTTAATGTGATTAAGGGTCTTTTTGGGGCAGCTGTAGATTTATATAATCTGTTGATAAACAGATTATCCTGAGAAACTGATAATCTGTTGATTATGAGGATAAGTTGTTGTTTGGGGCAACTTATGCAGAGCATCTTATTGGCAGCTGTTGTTGGATAAATGACCATTTTGCCCCTATTTAGTGAAGCTGTTTGCACAAAACTGTATGAGCACATAAATTGATAAAATAGAAGCCGCAAATCATTATAGATCAGTTTAAAAAGTTAACATAGAGTGCTCACACTCTCGTGAGTATCAGAAGAAATAACATAAAAATAAATACAATTACAACTACAATGAGAAATATTAGAATATTCAATTTAAAACTCTGACTACGTCTGTCCTCAGCTGCATTGTCACTCTTGGAAATCATCATACCCCGATCACTGTTGGCAGTGCAATATGTTGGACTGTCGGCCTAACGAAACAAACCGCAATGAGCTGAAACGCCCCTGCGACAATCGTAGAACTGTCTCCCACTGCTGTGAGGTTGGCGTGACATAACAGAGCCGGTAGTTCGCAGTAACACAATACAACTTAGTTGGTCCCCGAAATACTGGAACTCATCTTGCGATGACTGCCAAAAAAAAAAAGAAACAAATTGTCAGAGTCATAAATTAAATTTTATGGAACACTATATAACAAAAGAAATGAGGATATTGATTGCACCCAAAAGAAATGGGGATATCGGTTGTCTTCATTAGGAATACACATGCAACACTATATAACAACGAACTGGCCTTCCAAAGGAACTCAAAAGCTCATATTTGTCACCATTCATCACAGACTTCAGACACCCACAAGCAAAAAAAAGGACCAAAACTAACAAATAAAAACAAATTTCAGAAACGTCATTATGATATAAAGTCTAAATTCACAATAAAATGAAATGCATACGAAAATAAACCTATAATCTAATAAATAAACAAGACTTGGTAGATCAGCTGTCACAGATAACATCTGCGATATACTCCCTCAAAACAGTCATCTCGGCCACACCTTCATTGTCATGAATTTCAAATTCATTAGAGTCTATCTCATCCTCAGGTAATGAAGACCCAACCACAAATTCTGAAGGTTCTTCAGAGACATTCAGTTCATCATTGTCAATCATATTGAAGTCCGTATCTGATTGAGAGGGATGTCGCCGGATGAAGTTATGAAGTGTCATTATGGCCATCACAATTTGCACCTGTTTTGGAAATAAATACGACGACATATCACGTAGGATGACCTATTTCTTCTTCCAAACTACAAATGATCTTTCAATTATCCTGTGTAAAGAGAAGTGACGTTTATTAAACATTTCTTTTCTGCCACGGATGATGTCATAAAATCAGGAATATGGTATCTGGTGTCCGGATAGGGCTTTAGGTAGCTCCTTTGCATAGGATATCCAACATCAACCGAATGATATTTTTCTGTTATGAAAGACATTGTTATTGACAAATAATACATGTAACTAATACGTTTACAAAGCAAAACAAACCTAAAGACGGGTGAGGGAAACACTGTGATCTATTCCTAGTTGCATAAGAGAAAATGCGACTGTCATGTGCACTCATTTCTCAGCCTGTCATTACAAAAATAAAACGCATGTTGAAGTCACATACTGTCATGACATTTTGAGTAGTTGAACCACTCCGACCAATGTACATCACCTTGTCGTGGCTGGGTAGTCGGGCATCAACGTAAGTACCGTCGATTGCACCTATGCAGTTCTGTTTTACATTATTAGAAACTAATTATATTCTGAAAGTACGTAACGAACCAATTGTTACCTTGAAATAAGACATAAACGGGGATCGTTGACAATTTATTCTGGAGTATTAGCAAATGATGAATCCTCTGACTTAATGATTTGAACTGCTAAGCTAACAAGTGTATGTACGTCTTTAGAGAAGTACCGACTAATTGTTTCTGAGGAATGCTGGAATCTCAAGTTTTTTTACTTAATTTGCATGAAATCACATATCAACAATTATTTTAGGAAGAGTATTTCAAAGCTCAAACACATTCTATGATGGTGCTGTCAGGGAGTGCTGTAGGTGGTAGAGCTGTACAAGCATCAATGAGTCGATTGCATGAGTTTTTTACAAAAATGTCATTTTCTTTCTTCATTCTACCAAGTCTGGGTCTCTTTGACAGTGAACTGGACTCTCCCATCTCTTTCTAATACTATGCCCTTCTTCATCAACTGTCACTTGGTCAAGTGGTAGGTCATCTGGTATGTTTGCAAACCCAATCTCACTAGGGTTGAATGCACGCTTTCCCGTCGCGACAACCCTCTTAAACATTATGTCACGTTTATCTTCAAAGTCTGGCTTAATTCCACACTGCTTATATTTTTTTGCTGTCGGCATTGTATTGAAGAAGGGGTTTAGAAAGATTATTTGTTAAATAAAAACATTAAGAGAATAAACAAATTGAGAGTGTAATGATTACCTATAATTTCTCAACCCACCATTCATCTGGAGCATCGATTGTCCACTTAATGGGATCTCAACCTATCCCGGTAGATTCACATTTCAGCTTCTTTCAAATTTTTCATTCCTTCTTCAATTGATCTCATTTGTTTTTGAATTTGTGTCCATCGTAATCTCTTTCCGTCAATTCATTGAATCTCTTTGCAATATTTTACCAACATTCCTTGTTAAAATACGTGGTTGGCTTATTTTCGAGTTCTATTTCTTTAATACAAATATTGCGAAAAATATTTATAACTTTCTTATCCCACATAGCTGACGGATCCGCTTCATTCATCTTAGATATGTTGAAACCATAAGAAACTTAAAGTATAAGTACAAGGAATAATTCTAAGTAAAAAAAAAAATAAAAAAAAATAAAAAAAAAACTAAGATGCAATATGCTCAGCATATGAGCTAAATGACCTAACTCCAACAATCCAATATGGTCATTAAATTCGGAAAGAAGGTTGCCAACAAAATGACCGACATGCTCTCTCATTTACCTGTAATGCTTTCTTGTGTCTTCCACTATTATGCAGGTGGAATCTTATGTGCAAAAAAATTTGCATAAGCAATGCTAGAAGAATCCCTTCTTTAAATAGATATTGTGGGATTGGAGAGACCAAATCCTTAAGAGTATGCTCTAGTATCTTGCAAATAAATGATCATTAACAAAAAAGCACAAACTTTTTCAAGCGGGTATGGCATACTTTGAATTACCATGTCAGGTGTTGAACAAAAATATGATGCACCTACCAAGAAGATATAAGAAGCATCCCAATAGCAGGGATAACAACCTATCATACCTTTAATTATGCTTCAACAGGGTTATGTATTCCTCCACAGTGATGACACCAATTTCACTTGATTTGAATCTCACTTTCAGGATATCAACTAAAGAAGCAATAATAGAATTAAAGCCTTTAATACACTGATAATAAACAGTGTCCATTTCATGAAAATTTTGAATAATAAGAAGTGGCTGATGTCACTTTGTAATAACCTTGAAAAACATATGTTCATCAACATCCAATAAATTGAACCACAAGAATTCAAAAGTAAAATAGAATGGGGGAAAGCATTTCTTAAAGTTAATATGTAACTTATCTCCCCGATGTGTCTCGAGAACAAGGTATAGATGATTGAGATGCTTCAACTTTACAAATATTAAATAGCATAATCCTCATAAAGACCATTACAGAGATCAAATAGCATCACTATCTATTCATTCCAGGCATTAGGTATCATAAAATCTAGTGATGCTTATGATATTGCAATGGGTATTTATAGAACCATTAAGTGGCCAGTTGCAATGGGTATTAGGGCTTTGCTAAATAACATGAATTATTGGACAGCTACAATCTTCAGTTCCTTCTGTTTAAGAAATGCTTTTTCTTCTTGTGCTACCCCTCATTAGCATGACGTACAAAACTCACTTAAGTATAATGGCTTTCACTGTATAAAGCATTTGTTCTTTCAAGGGTAAACGAAATGTTGATTACAAAACTCGTGATAGTTTTGTAATTCTATTTTCCTGTTCGAACAAATCAAGCTGATCAAAACTCGATTGAAGTGAAGCATAGAAGTTTTATTAGACAGATAAGAAATCTTCATCACTCGCCATCAGCCTATCAAACAAAATGAATTCTTCTCATGCCATTAATCATTTCTTATCTTTAATTTCTCATCATGATATTCAGCTGGGCCGAAAAAAATCTCATGAAAATTACATTTTGCAACCCCCAAGGCTTCTCAAGTAATTCATGAAACATGATGTATAGAATCGTTAAAAGCTAAATAGAAATAAAAAGTCAGAAGTGGCACACACTTAAGTTAATTCATTTCTTTCTCAAAAAGTAGATTGAGGCTCTAAAAATAGCAACTAATATCAGCCCTAGAACATCAACTCCACTGTAAACTCCAGCTGAGTTTGTAGAGGCTGTTAAAAGCCCTCAACCATCGAACTAGTGAAATCACACACTTCTAAGTACTTGAAGCACTCACTAGTTTCTCCTACTTAAAACACCAACACCTTGGTTTAATGCCCAAGCAAAGCACAAAGCGCACTATTAGATTATCATGCAGTGATCAATTAGGGAACAAAAATATTCACTGCACAGTTCTTTTTTTATTGCAGCTCAGGTGATAGGAACTCCACACTATGAATTGGAAAGAAACAATTCTAACGTTGCTATTTTATGTAAATGCTCCCTCAACTAAGCCAAAAATAATGCAAACAGAATTTTTTGCTCTACTTGAAGAGTGTTTGCACATGAATTAGAACATACCTCATATGGAAGCACATTCATGTATAGTATATCACTTTATATCTATGTATTTATAGTATACTTCTATAACATGACAAATCAACATGACATTCATATTCTTTCCCCCAAATTGTTG
Source organism: Phalaenopsis equestris (assembly GCF_001263595.1). Taxonomy (NCBI): domain Eukaryota; kingdom Viridiplantae; phylum Streptophyta; class Magnoliopsida; order Asparagales; family Orchidaceae; genus Phalaenopsis; species Phalaenopsis equestris. The sequence goes on from NW_018165280.1 coordinate 5,900,799, forward strand.
GGATAAGCATAGTGATGGTGATGATAATCAACATTTCTGTTTTAAGTGTACAATATAAAAATTATAAAAACTTGAAATATCTTAGCCACAACTATTATAGAATTACCCTAGTGATATTCTTGTTGGTCTATGCATTCAGCCATTCGACATTTTTGTTGGCAGTAACTGCTATTCATATAGCTATAGCAATTGTCATGCAAGCATCAAGTTCGTAGCCAGTACGTCATAGTAGAGATCAAATTACAATACAAGTAGATCTCAACAAGAGAAGCAAGTCGAACTATACTAGCACACAACATTACAACACAAATAGATCTTATAGAGCAAGTCCAACTCTACCCAGTGCATTCCGAAATAATCCACCAAAATCATCAGCAAGAAAACCCTAGTTCTATCATCAGCCAAAAATTGCCAAAATTTGGGAAAGAAAAAACAATTCTCAAAATAATCGAGCAGAGCAACATATCGGGTCTCACCGGAGAGTCGATCTTTGCGAGGGTGAAGATTGGAGAGGGAGAGGGCGAGGGAGAACATAGAAGGGCACTGGAGGAAACTTTCCCTAAACGTGAGTCCCGGACGCAGGACGCGGGAGCTATCCCGTGTTTTTGACCTATTAAAAATTTATTACCTACGTATCAGGGCGGCACCAAAATGCCGAGCGAACGCAAGTTTCAAACACAGCGGCAACGTTTTCAAACTGCTATCGCACCCCAATAAGCTGTCCCAAACGGGCTCTAAAACAACGACAAAAGTCCATAACTGAAATAGAAAGAGTAGCTATAATCTAAAGGGTTGCATAATGTGATTATGTCATCCATCGTTAGATTCCTGGAGGAAAGAATAATAGAACATTCAATAGAGTAAAGGCTTTGCGAATCACCCACACATGAATTATGGGCTTCTCAATAGAGGATCCAATATTCATAAGCAATTGAAAGCGCAAAATAAATTTTCATACAAAGATTTCTATTGTATGAAATGTTAAATAAGTATAGATATGATAACACAAATTTTAACATAATGAGATAAAAAATTATGCAATAATTTCATCAAATGAGATTAAACAATAAAGTTCACCATGAAAAAAAAAAATCAACCAAATATGAATTATCATAATATTAAGTCTCAGATTTAAGATTAAATGCTAATTTCAGCTACAATCTAAAGAGTTGCATAATGTGTTTATGTCATCCATCATTAGATTTGTTAATACTAATCTAAAGTGTTGCGTAATGAAATTATCATATCCACTTTAGAATTTTTGACATTCATCTAATGAGGGCTAAAGGATTGCTTAACTTTATTATGTCATACCAACTTTAAATGTATCAAATTCATATAAAGTGTTACACATGTAATTAGGCTATACCAACTTAAGCGTAGATGATCATATTATATATCATCACAAACTCTTTAATAATTATAAGCTTCCATATGATTGCATAAGATTGTGCCACACCAGTTATAGAAGAGCTACAAAACTGGACTACATAAATAAAATGTGAAAGTATACACAAAATACAACATAATATCAGAGCAATAACAAGTTTGTAGCACAAATAACAAAACTACATAAATAAAAAAAATAGTGCTCAGAGTTTAGACTTGCAATAATTATATAAATTCATAACTATCTAATGTCTTGTGTAGAATAAAGTTGTTTTCATTTGTCTAGCTGTTGAATATTAATTTTTTCCTTTTCAAGTATCTCTTGTTGAAATTAATTAATGAAAATCAATATTGATATTTATTGTAAGAAGAAAGAGAAGGAATTAGAAAGAAATTATATTTAATGAAATGATTATCTAAGGTGTCTTTGCATTTTTTGAGTGGATTGAATTCAACTTGATGCACAAACTAATGCATTAACTGTTTTAGTGGATAAACTGCTTCTATAATCATTAACACTCTGCCCTCATCACTAAAAGTGGATTATGAGGCAACCGTGATTATATATATTTATAAAATATCTTAAGTCATAACTGAAAGTCGTGGATACGTTAGTGTTTTCATCTTTCACCAGACAAACACATTAAAATTTTTACCCATGCACATAAATAATCTTTCATCAAGATATACTTGTAAATCAGGCTTCCTGGTTCCACAGATCCAAAAGCTATACCAAAATCTTGAAATTCAACATACTCAAAATGATATAAGGAAACCATAGAATCAACTATAAATGAAGTTTCCTCATGTGAAATATTACTTGTAGGACACGGAGATGTGCAATCGACAACATAATCTACATATATTTCTCACAAGGTCTGTTGAACTGATTTAAGATGTTGATCAACTTCATATGTGAAAATATTTTCAGGAATAAATAACTAATAAATTTGAGTTTCAATCTAGGGTCTAAAATTGCTGCAATAGACATTAGAAGATTGCATTCCTCATAATATTTTTTAAATTTAATTTGCATACTTAAAGTCATATTTCTCATATAACCATCTTCTAACATTGACTCCTCTATCAGAATCTTTTTTAAATGCATAACTGGTAAAAATATATTTGAAGTAGAATAGAGTATACTAGATGTTATCTTTATAACAGTTTTGGAAACTGAAAGAAATTTTTTGATTTTCTCATATTTCAACCAATTCAAATTAACTGACAATAATTTGTAATTACTACCTCGAATTGCATATTGATGAAAAACATTATAAAAAATAAATGCAGACTTCATGTTAAAAGTTGAGTTACATTTAGTAGAAATATTAATAGAGAAAGGCCTTGTGGTTGGAACTCCTAATTGTTTTGTCACTTCGACAAACTTATGTAATCTCAAAGGGGATTTTTTCAAATATTTCACTAATTTTCATGAAACTTTTTTAGCTCAGCTTTGATCATTATATTGAGGATATGAGCGCAACATCTCACATGAAAAAAAAACCCACTATAGTGTTGTTTTTTCGTGATTGAAAATTTGTTTTTAAGGAACTAACTGCATCATCATACTACTTGCATCGTTTAAAGTAATTGTAGAGATTGTTCTGGAGCTTCCACTCCAACAAACATTCACATATAACATCAAATATGTAAGTGTCCGTATGTGGAGGCTCAAACTCAATAAATTTGAGAATTACCTTCTTTAATTTCCATGCTTCATTGGTTTAATGGGCAGTTAAATACATATATTCTATAACCTGATTAGATGTTCAACAATCTACAATTAATAACAATCTGCAGATATCTTGTTGGACAGCTTGGGAATTTTGGATCTACACTTTCAATGTTAGAATGTTTGTATGATAACTGTGAATAAAATGATAGGTGTGTTCCTGTTCATAATATTTCATTGCATTTTACCTGAGATGTCTATAGATTTATCACCCTCTTCATTAAATTCATTTTTACATATTGATGCTTCTTTTGTAAATCACTTTTATAAGTTAAATGGTGCTGCTAAAAAATATATTGGTGTGTCTAGTGAACAATGTTAAACTATAATTTCACATTAGTAATAAGAATTCAAATTTGGTAATTATGTCTTAGTTTGTGCATGACAAGAATTCTCTACCAAGCATTTACAAGAAGTCCTAAGCGGGAACTGTTGGTCTTTATACTCATTGAAAATTTAGATCGAAATATTGTTGGACTTATTACATGGCCCGAATGAAACTCCTTATTTTTAATTTTGAAGTTTTGTATAATATCAAGGTACCTGTAAACCTCTTTAACTTCACATTGACATCTCATTTGGTGCAATTTCTACTCTCCTAGCACCACTGACATCAACATTATCCTCTATTTCATTGTAAGGTCATTACTGATGAGATTGTGGTCGGTCCTTACTAGAGCTGCCTGAATTGATTGTGTGACCAACATTTTTGTAGATGGCTTTAGAATCATGCATAAGCTTAAGTGTTAGCTCTTAATCTTAGAACGATATCAAATATGTGCTTTATGAGATTATATTGTGGCCAAATATGAACTCGTCTGTACTCCCAGTTTCAGTACCACAAGCATAAAAAAAAAAAAATTAAAAAAAAAATCCTGTACTCCTAGTTTATGTATGTAACTTAGCTCTTATTAGATTTTTTCAAATTGTTTGTTTTTTTAATCTTAGTGCGACATGGGACAATTCCTATAGAAAATTCATCAAAGAATTATAATGTTTTGATATGTATGCAAATATTACGAATTATTTAGATTTATTCTCACATTTGAAGAATGTTGATCCAGGAATAAATCCATTTCTTAAATATAGGACTTGTTCCTATAAATGCGCTACTAGAAAAACACATTACAAGTATTTTTCTTCCAGAAACAAGTCACAATTTTGACATATTCATGTTCCTGACAATGCACTAATTTCATTGCAAAAATAGACCCATGTCACTTTTTGTGTAATCTCCCTCTATGATGATTTCCCTGTATGAGTTGTCCTACAACATGAATAAACATTTTATTTTGGTTCATTTTGGAAGGATTTGTCATGGCCTATCAGACCCATTTTTTGACTTATACATCTATATTTTGCTATACCTGAGAAACCTTGTGTGCCTTTTTGTTAGCAGGTGGCACGGGAAGAAGCGTGGGCTAAAGTTTCGTCCCTTGAACTTGAAATTGCTGCTGCTATTCGTGATCTATCCATTGAAAAGCAAAGGTTTCAGGGAGCTAGAGAAAGACTTATTCTACGGTGAGCATAGAAAATACCTTTCATTTCTAACTGCATTGAAAAAATATTGCATTTTACAGATAAAAATCTACTTCACTAAGAGATTAAACGGTTGTAGCATGAGAAGAAGTTAGATGATGCTTGTTAAAAACGGGCCTGGGGATTGATGCTAGTAGAACCCGTGTTTCTATTGTTGTATAATCAACAGCAACTTGAGGGGCCCTTTCACAACTTATAATAGGTTTTGTATTCATTTAATAGGAACCATTATCACATCCGTGTTAGCTCCACTTACAGGAGAGAAGATACACTTTTCTTCTCTATATTTACCTTTTCGGCAAACATTCAGGTCACCCGTTTGATTTTTCTTTCTATTCATGAATATGATGTCGTTGCATGCCAGAGTTTATTTTATTTTTGGTTTCTTATATTATGAACATATAGTGTCAAAATAGTCTCCTGATTATTTAGATGAGGTCATTTTAGTCCCATACTTTATAAAATATTCATATTAGTCTCGAGACTCTTTTATTATGGGCTGAAATAGTTGCTAGAGAAGACTATTTTAGCTTCCATTAAAAGAGTTTGAGGATTAAATGGACGGTCTTAGGCTTTGGGATGAAAATGGGCCTCTACAAACAATGAGGGTCTATTTTAACACTTTTCTTCATTATGAACTAATATGTTTCATTGTATGTCCTTAATAACAAGACCTGAGCACAGGTGCAAGGCCCTCTTGGCTTGATTGACTCTTAATAGTTAGTAGGCAGGCTTTATCAAAATGAGTCTAAACCTGAAGTTCGCTTAAGCATATCAGTGTTTGGTTCAATTGTACACCGCAACATGGTGGTTGAGGGTGTAATATTTCACCGTAAAGTCGTGGATTCGAATATGCATATTATCCTTTGGTCTCACCTTTCTTGGCCGCCTTAATCATGTAAAAAATTTTTTTAACATTTTCGAAAATTCGTTTGTTCACATGAAAGCTTGGAGACCAAAGGATTTCCTTTTTCCTTGGCTCTATTTAATTTCTGTGTTAACGAATTGGCATAGGGAGACATGTTTCTTATACCACCGTTTCAAATGCATCCAGGGAAACCCAACTAAGGGCTTTCTACTCAACGACTGAAGAGATTTCTGCACTATTTTCAAAGCAGCAGGAGCAGCTGAAGGCAATGCAGAAGACCTTGGAAGATGAAGAGAACTATGAAAACTCCTTATTTGCTGCTGATTCAAACATGCCTGTTAATCTAAATTTCAATATTGCCCAAACCAGACAAAATCCAAAAGAATCTTCAAGCGCATCCACCCCAAAGAATTCTCTTCTGAAAATTGATGGTAAGTATGACTATGATGATGATGACGACGACGACGACGATATCTGCACCACTCAGAAGAATGAATGTCGAAATGATAGTCAAGATGGTAACACTCAAGACCTAGAAGGCGGAACAGCTGATAGGTTACCTCGAGCTTTTGGCTCAGACATCGATGGTGTTGGAACTGAAGTTGTTCCTGATTTAAACTTGATTGATACAGAACGAGTTCTCGGAACCGAAAGCCAAATCGATGAAAGAGGTGCTGCTGTTGCTCTCCTCAAATGCCGCAAGCTTGCCAGTGATACAATGCAGATTGACGACAAAGTCAGAGCCGACGATAACGACGAACCTCTGGCCGGCCATTGTGATCTCAAAACCAGCCCAACATCCCAGCAAAGAAAGGAGGATAATGAAGCTAGCACAATCAGAACTGCTGACCTCTTGGCTTCAGAAGCTGCAGGGAGTTGGGCGATTGACACTGCTCCATCAGTTTATGGGGAAAATGAATCTCCAGAAGATCATGCTGTAGGTGCTGAGGCTGAAGCCCATGCAGCTACTGCTTGTCTAATGCTTGGCTCTGATGGCCAGGCGACGGGGAGTCAGAGCAATTCGACGCGCAGCATCACCAAACTTGTTACTAAAGAGCACCGAGCGCTTTCTGCCATGATTAACATCGTCGAACCTGATTTCAGGCATAAATTTCCCGGCTGTGTTGGTGCGACGCAGAGCGAGTCGCCCTCGGATGCAGAAACAGAGGAAGACAGTAATCATATTAAAGGCAGTGATAAAAATGATGATGATGATGATGATGATGGTGATTGTAGTGCAGATGATGCAACAAATGGAGCTGATGTGATGATAGAAGATTCTGTTGGCTGATTGAAACTGCTTTTTTTTTATGATTTCTGCTTACATGATGTAAAAATGTGTTTGCTTTTTTGCAATTAGTGTGCAGGGAAGATGATAACTTTCAGTTGGGCAAAGGTAAAGAATGGTTGGGAATGTCTACTTGTATTTTTGTCTCTTGTTTATATGCATCATTTAAATTAAATTAAGTGCAATCAAATTTTAATTTGGTCAATTTAGTTTATCAACATATAGCTATTTTTAACAATGAACCTATTTACCTTTTTAACTTGAATAATTGATATTGAGAATATCAAGTGGTAAATTTTGAAATTTATAATTTTGAAACGTGAAACAAATAATACTCAAGTCAATTTTTATTTTATTTGTTGATTTAATATTAAAAGAAAAAAAAAAACAATTTCACTTCTGATTTAATGGATTAAAAAAAACTGAATTAAAGACAAATTATTAAAAAATATTAAATAATAGGAAATCAAAATAATAGTCAACATTCAAACAGATTTTTTGCTAACCAAATTTTACTTAATCAGGTTAATTTGATTTATTTTGGAGCATTTACATACATACCACCCAATTCATATGTATTTACATATCTTACATTTATACCACTCAGATCATTTATATCACAAAAAAAAATCACTATTCTTACTTTATACACTTTATGCATATAATCACATAAGGTATTATATATATACATACACACACGCGTGCACACACACACAGGGAATTAAGTTTCATTGAAATTTTGACAAAAACTTCAAAAAAGCCATATGGAACTCATCAATTTTGGATGAAAATTCATTAAAATTTACAATACTGTTTAAAGTTCAATTAAATAATCATTTATCCTTATATAGCAAAAATGCCAGCATGAAGCACCTAAGAATAGAGCCTCAGGCGATCGAAATTCTGAGCTAAAGAGCGAGATATGGATTGACCAAGCAATCAATCGACTACATAGAGAAATCGACCGATGGACCTCTCCGAATCGATCAAATGCCTCTGATCGATTGATTGTTTCCCTCAGCGTAAGTGATCTCATATATAAGATCAATCGACATGATCAGTCGAAACCAAACATTTGACGATAGATAAACATTATATTTCTTTTGTATTACAATGTACTTTTCACTTGACAAACATCAATTCAGTCATTTGGGTAGTTATTATAGTTGTTCTTCCTCTTTTCTGTAATGGCATTTTTAAACTCGTGTAAGCAGGAGGTCAAGACATAAATCAAAGGGACATTCTCTCTCTCTCTCTCTCTACTCTATTTTTTTTCTTTTCTCCTCTCAGCTCTAACTCTCGGGGCGTGTATACCAAACGACAAGTTAGGATTCAATATCCTAAAGGGTTGTGCAATGAGCATGGAGATGCCGCAGAAAAGAAAGGGAGCACACTACGAAGGCGAATCACAACAGAGACGCAACACCGAAGCGACTAAGTGCAACGAGAGATTCAACATTAAGTCCAGAAGTTGCGAGATCAAATCATGGGCTAATTTGAGGGCCTCCGAGAAGTAATATCTCGAATGAATGATCAACCGAGGCTTTTGGAGGTGGGATCTCGGAGAGCTCTCCCTCAAGGGGTACCGTTTGAGAATCAGCCAACGCCTAATGATTGAATAAGCAATTAACAACCAAATGAAAAGAAGATTACCAACATTTTGATTGCCATGGGTCTAAGTTGATAGTCTGGCATCGGGTAGAACAAGTCGAGGCACCACCAACCCCTGATAGTGCTTTCGCTCAAAAAATCATGGAGGTTGTACCCCCAGTGAAGTTAATGATTCCTCATTTGGATCCTTAAAAAGGGGAGGAACGATCTGATTGATCATGTGGCTTTTTTTGAATCATCAGTCGAAGTGTTGCATATCAACGATGCAATGAAATGTCAGCTTTTCTTAACAACACTTAAGGAATCAGCTCTTTGATGGTTTCTTAGTTTGCTGGTTAGTGTTATTACAACTGTTTTTGAGTTTAAGGAACACTTCGTGGTGCACTTAGCTAATCAGAAAAAGTCGGGGAAGAAGTCTAGGCTCTGCTGCAAAAAAAGCAATGAGAGAATGAAAACATGCAAACTTATATCACTCAATTCCAGAAGGAGATGTTGAAAGTGAAGGACTTGCAATCTTTGATTGTCCATACTACTCTGATGCAAGGAGTTAGAGATGAGTGATTCAAGTATGACTTGAACTTGCTCGATTCAAAGTCTTTTGCTGAGCTGTTAGAGATAACCAACAACCACATTAGTACCGAGGAGGTTGGACCCCTTTAATGCCAGAATAGAATTGTTCGACCAACTATCAAAGAAGAGAAAGGTGCATGACGAAGGTCATATGCCAAAGGATAACCAAATCTTTATCGATCGTTTGCGCTATAACAACAACCAACGCCCCCGCAATAACTGAGGCAATAGGCAACTAGGGTCATGAACGATACTAAAAGCGGATGCATACGTATCAGGAGATGCAAGGCTTAACTCCACTAAATGCTTCTATGGTTGAGTTAGCTGAAGCCATTTAAAATAAGGAATACTTCAAGAAAGCCCCTTTAATGAAAGTCAGAGCTACATTCCATAATCCACATAAATATTGTAATTACCATCGTGATGGGCATGACATAGAATTAGCATCTTAGGAATACTTCAAGAAAGCCCCTCTGATGTGATATGAAAGATCTGGGTGGTATAAATATAAAAATTAGTTGATGTTTAAATGCATAGAAATTGGGTGGTATGTATGTTGATGCGTGAAATTTTTTGCAATAAAATAGTGAATTATCATCTTAACATTGTACGAGAATCAAATATATACATAGATGAAAGAAGATGACCAGTAAAGACAAAAAAATTTTACTGGAAAACCCAAAAAGGTGAAAAAGCTATGAGACATTACCTAGTTAAAATATTTCACTATGAGTTTGTGATTACATGTATAGCACAGTCTCATATACTGAAAAGGGTTGCACAATATCTCGAGTTATAACATTTGTGCGTGGGAGATCTCGTTTCTCCGCAGCAGAGAGTGGCCATGATAGAGAGTTCATACTAAAGCTTCAATGCATCGTCTTCAGAGTCGGTATAGTGTTTGGGAAGGAATGTTGTTTCATTGGTTGCTTCACGACTCTGTGGCGTTGGTTGTTGCTTCACATGGTGGTTCGTCGTTAAGAGCGGGCAACAACCAATGGTGGTCGGTGTAGTCGGCGAGCGGTGATCAACGATGTTCGACGATTATTGGAGTAGGAGGTGTCTGTTGGATCATTGGTGCATGGTCTTGAACATCAACTCCCTCTTCTGTAGACTCTGGTCTTCTTGTTGCTCAAAATCTAGTTCATCTTTCAAGTGGTGGAATAAAACTCTATTTATAGAGTTCATGTTGTAAAAAAAAAAGAATTCAGACAATTTTGATAGGACGACCCGAAAAGATCCCTTTGATTCGACGACTTTTGATGGACACTTGAGTGTCTTAATGATGTTCGAATTGAGTGATTTTGGGCTCACTAGATTTATCTTAATAAGATGATCGATTTGACTATAAGCTTGCTAGTTTTAGAATTCGTTTTCCTTCCAATTATGCCCAGTAAACACCCAAAAGTGATTTACAGGCTTGATGTGAGCTTTATTTGACTCGGATTGCATCGATTTTTGTATCGATGCATTTGTCTCATCGAGTTGGTTAGCCTGATTGTAAATTTGTTGAAATTTGAATTCTAGATGACTTTTAATTGAAGTTTGAACATTCTTTAGTATAAAATTTGTCACAACATTCGTGTTATGCATTGAAATTCGGATGATTAAAACTTATTGATTGCATCACATATAATTATTATGATTTATTTATGTATGTCAACATCAAATTATTTAAAATTTGATAACAATTCAAAATTGTGAATTATTTTTTGTTATGAATTTTGATATTTATAAGAACTAAAAAATGTAAGAGAATTGAGCTACATTGCATGTAAATGTCTGCCTAATTATGCTCTTCATGTTGGAAATTTGTGTGAGGAGCACGTGACGCATTTGATTTTTTTTTTCTTTATTGATGCTTGTCGTGCTGCAGAAGCTATCCTCCAAATTCTTAGGAACCGGCATGATTTTTCTCAGAAAGCTTGGAGCATTCTTCTTGTCGACACAGAGAGAGGGACGAAGAAGATGGAAGAGACGGTGATGAGCGAGAATGCCGCGATTATAAAGGTTGCGGCCATCTGCGGTTCTCTTCGCCGGGCCTCTTTCAACCGCGGTCTCATTCGCTGTGGTAAATTCATTGTATAATTTCCTCTACTCTGCTTCCATTTCTGATCTTTCTTTATGCTCTGATTGGAGTTCCTCTGTAGCTAATTCTAGTTCGTTTAATCGCTATATAGTTGACATGGAGCTTCTCTGTGACTAACTTATTTTCTTCTCTTGATCTGGTCTATTGGGTTTGGATTTCCTCTGTACCTGATCTGAAGCTATGAAGTTATGCGAAGACGAGATAATCGGGATGCAGATAGAGTTAGCGGACATTGCTTCCCTTCCGCTCATCAACACTGACCTAGAGATCGATGGAGGCTACCCGGCTGCCGTCGATGCGTTCCGCCGCATAATTCTCGACGCCGATAGTATCCTCTTCGCCTCGCCCGAGTACAACTATTCGCTTTCGGGTATTGCTCTCTTCCTTCTCTCTCTTTATCTTTTCATTTCAGTCCTTCAGTTTTTATTAATGAACAAATCTGCAGGAAATTTTGTATCGTAGACGCTGCTTTCTTGATTGCTAAATGATTCATAAAGAAATTTGGATTATATTTGTTTTCTTCTTTAGCAGAATTCAGTTTTGAGCTTATAAAATTCTTGAAATTTCACTGATAACATTTTTCTTCTGGCAAGTAGATCTTGAGTCTCATGTTCAGTGTAAATGTTGGAAATACGGTCTTTTAGTTGAAAAGTGCAGCATGTAGCAATCTTATTTGTTATAAATGTGCTATTTGTTATGATTTTATAATTGCTTTTTTTTCCTTTTGTTATGTGTTTGGGTAGAACTTAGATATTTACAAAAGAATAGCCTCTTTCTTCAAAATATAAAGCAATAATTGTTGATATTTAAAGCGAATGCTAATTGTTTATAGGTATCATTCTTCTTCTTTCTTCTAACAATGGTAATCCGTTTCTATTTAAGAATAGCCTAAAGTGAAAGTTTTACTTGATTCTTTGTCTCTGATGTTAACCTAGCTCTTCATAATATAGGAAACACCAGAAACCAAATTTGAGGCTGTCTTTTCCCTCATAGGTTGTTTGTGCTATGGAATTCCATACAAGTCATTATGATATCTTTTAGATATTTGTCAATAAATCATGTATTATTTCTCTAAATTTTTACTCTTTTAAGTGGAAGTTTTTTTATCCTCTGTAGATAGTAGCTAAGAAATTATTTTTATCACTTTAATTAGCTCTTAATAGATCATTTTTAATCTCTGTCAAAGCTATATTCTTTGCATGGAAGCTAATAGATTTATTGAGCATTTAGGCCTCGTGTGAACATCCTAGCTTCTTAAGACCTAAGGTGCCTTCTTGAGAGAATCTTGGTCTCCAATGTTGTTGGACCATTGGGGAAGTCTAAAACCCTCTTGCGCCCAAAGGACAAGAGTGTAGCCTTGTTCCTCCATTGAATTCTGCAACCAGGAGTTCAGATATGGAAAAAGGTGATGCCATCTTTTCGGGATGTCCATGACTGATGACTGACAAACCAGGAGGTTTGTTATCTGTTATCCGGACAGAGTTGGTGACAGAAACTGTCATCTTCAAAAATTCAATCCATTCTAGCCACGGCATATGTTCTAAAAGCTAGAGAATGAACCATAAATTAGTAATTGGTTCTTAAAGAATGCAGAAAATATAGCAGGTCATTAAAATCCTCAAGCCTAAACTAGTAGAAACAAATAAGGAGCTCAGAGCGCTTCTCACATGTCAGCGGTTTTATGAATAGTTCCATCATAGTCTTAACCATTCCATAGCCATTAAAAACTGCACCATGTGCGAAGTCCTTGTAACTTCTGACTTGAAAATGTGAACCTATAATTTTTTAGTAGCTTCCTCAAAATTGTATTTATGGCTTTTGTTTAATTAGGGGTAATTTTATAATTTATTTTTATTTACTTATATGCCCTAGTCCTCCTCTATAAAAGGGACTTAGGGCTCATGTTATGAGATATGGTGATGTGTGTGAAAATTGTAACCCAAGTCATTTTTCTTTCTCCCATCCGGTGCTAGTGGAATCTCCCAAATGATGCATGATGATACTGTTAGGGAGTTAATCGAGCTGAAATATGTTTCAGATATTAGGAAGAATTTGCTGTCAGTTGGGGTTTTAGAGTCCAATGACTACAAGGTAGTTATTGAGACAGAAGTTTTGACGATATGTCATGGGGTAATGATTTTTTGAAGGGAGTCGTCATCATAATCTTTACTATCTTCAGAATAGTAAAATGACTTAAACGACTGCTATTGTTGATAATTCTTCTGAAGTCACTATATTGTGGCATATGCGGATAGCCTATGCTGAAGAGGCTTCAATTCAGGATTTGGTGAAGAAAGGATTGATCAAAGGAGCAAACACCTACAAGCTAGATTTTTTGTGAAGATTGTGTGTTTGATAAGAAGACAAGTATTTTTTGTGATTGTCATCCATAGTATAAAAGATATTTTAGAGTATGTTCACACAAATTTTTAGTGCCTGACGAAGACATTATTTAATGGGCAAAGATACTGTCTCTTTTATTGATGATTACTCTAGGTATATTTTGGTTTATAACATGAAGCGCAAAAATAAAGTGTTGTAGATTTTCATAACTTGAAAGAAGTGGATTGAGACATACTAGTAAAAAAATTTGGTGTATCAGATCAGACGATGAGTGCTAGTACACTTTACATGCATTCTTACAAGAGTGTCAAAGAGTTGGGATAGAACACAACACTTTTTTTAGAGACAAGATAGCAGAATGGGGTGGCAGAGAGGATGAACAAACTTTAGTGGAGAAAGTTCGGTATATGTTATTCAATTCTGGGTTAGATAGAATCTGTTGGTCCGAGGCCATAAAATATGATTCACTTTGTGAATTGTCTGCCTTCTACAATTATTAGAAATAAGACCCCAAAGGAAATGTGGTCAGGGCTTCCTGCTAGAGATTATGAGCATATGAGAGTATTTGGGTGTCCAGCTTACTATCATGTGCAAAATGATAAATTGGAACATTGAGCAATGAAGACAATCTTCATTGGCTTCAGACGTGGAGTTAAGGGTTTCAACTTGTACAATCAGTCAAAAAGGAAGGTTGTCATTAGCAGGGATGTTACATTCGACGAGACAAGCTTGTTGAAAAATTGAGATTAAAATCAGATGGAGTGTTCTAATGAGACCACATATATGGAGCAAAAGTTGGAGTTTGATGCAACTCCATTTGTTCCACAGAGTTTGTCTACTCCAACTCATATATTTGATTTAGTTGCAGCTTACGAGGTATCTGTTGATAATGTTCAGGAGGAGGCGGAAGAAGATGCTGAGTATGAGATTCTTGTACCGGAACCTATTGCTAGAAGCAGGACCAGGCGCCAGAATGTCCCAAAATTAGTTTGGTTGAGGATCACATTGTATTATATTTTTAGCCATGAAGACAAATATTCCTTATCAATGTAAAGAACCAGTAGAGAGCTCATATTGAGATATTTGGAGAGTGACAATGGAAGAATAGATAGAATCTCTTCAGAAGAATGATACTTGGAGGTTGGTAAAACATCTTTTAGAAGGAAATCCATCGTGTGCAAATAGGTGTATGCAAAGAAGGAAAGATCTCATTGAGTTGATGTGTGTTACAATGCAAGATTGGTGGCAAAAGGCATTGCGCAATGAGAATGGATTGATTTTGACGAGGTGTTCACCCCAGTGGTCAAACATCCCTCAATTCTTTTTATCTTAGCGCTTGTAGTATCGTACAGTCTGATCTTGGAAAAACGCGATATGAAGATTGCATTTCGACATGGGGAATTACAAGAGGAGATCTCTATGTGGCAGTCGTCTGGATATGGAGTATCTAAAGACTTGGTTTGCAAATGGACAAGTCTTTGTATGGGTTGAAGCAGTCACCACAACAATGATATAAAATATTTGATCAATTCATGAGGGGAAATGAGTATACAAGAAACCAATATAATCATTATGCATATTTCAAGAAATTGGTTAACAGTGAGTTCATTTACTTGTGTTTATATGTTGATTGAATCTGCTAGTCAGATTGATGTTGATAGGATGAAGAATCAACTGTTCAAACATTTTGAAACGGAGTTGGGTGAAACTCACAAAATTCTTGGCATGGAGATTCTCAGAGACCAGACAACTAGAAAGGTGGAGCTTATGTTCGGAATGTGCTAAAGAAATTTGGGGTTGATGAGTTGAACAAGGTGGTGAGTCTACCTATTGTATCTCATTTTCAGTTGAGTTCAGATCAGTGTCCTAAATATGATCAGGAACGGAAAGATACGCAATCGGCTCTTTATGCTAATGCAGTGGGCAGTCTGATGTATGTCATGATTTGTAAACATGGACAGACTGTAAAAAATATTATGATGTATCCGAAGGGTATAGTTGATGTCAGCTTGGTTTTTGAAATACAATTATCTATTGCAAATTTGAGTTTAGGCTACACTGATTCAAACTATACAAGTGATATTGATAGACAGAGATTTGCAACTGATTATTTATTCACATTGGTTAGAGATCCAGTCAGTTGAAGGTCAGTTTGTCAGTCTACTGTTGCGCTGTCTACTACGGAGGCTAAGTATATGACAATCAAAGAGGCGATGAAAGAAGTGATATGGATGCAGGGCTTATTGGATGACTTGAGAGTTGATCAAGAGTCTTCGACAGTAATCTGTGACAGCCAGAGTGTTATATTATTGGTCACAAATCCAATTCATCGTGATTGTACCAAGTACATTGATGTGAGGTGCCACTTTGTTCGGCACTTAATTGAAGAAGGCAAGGTTATGTTGAAGAAGATAGATATGAAGGAGAATCCAGTGAACATGCTCACCAAGGTACTGCCAATTCAAAAATTCGCTTACTGCAGGAGTTTGGTGAACACCGAGCTCAAGACTAATTGCCCAGTCTGGCATTTTGAAAAGCTACGCGAGGCATGATCTCTTTGCGAGGGGGGTATGTAGGCAACTGTCTTGGTGTAGCTGATTTAGAGTTTGGAGCTTATTTGGTCATCTCTCACTTATCTGGATGTAAGAGATAAGGTAAAGATTATTGTATTTATGACTTTTGTTTAATTAGGGATAATTTTATCTTTTGACTTTATTTACTTGTATACCCTTGTCTCCTCTATAAGAGGGACTTAGGGGCTCATGTAGTGAGATATGGCGAGGTGTGTGGATATTGTAAACCAAGCTGTTTTCTTTTACTCATCCGGTGCTAGTGGAATCTCTCTTCCCGTGGACGTAGATGAATCAATTAAACGTTCAACCACGTAAATCTTTTTGTTTGATTGGTGCTGTGTAAATTTTTATGTTTTTGCATTGTTTTCATATAACACTATCCACATTGAAAAGATACTCGGAAGCAATCCATGTTTTCATGATTCTTGGGCAAGCATGTTTTTGAACTATTTACCCTCAACTGTTGTTTTTTTTTTTTTAATTTAGTTTCATCAACCGACTCCCATTGCTATATTTTAAATTGGAAGGTCAACATACATACCACTAAATTCCTTTGTATTTACATATCTAACACTTAAATTTTAATTTTTACATAAAGTCTTACCTATGCATAACAAGTTATATTTAACTTTTTAGAAGTTAAAATAGTGAGTATTTTTTATGTAATATGTATGAGATTCAGTTCGTATAAATGTAAAAAAGTAAAGTTTCGGTGTTAGATATGCATGCATGAGAATGTGCGGTATGTATGTAAATGCCGTGCTCGTAGTTTTATCATTCTTTTGGCATGCTACCAATTCAAAGGTTGCAGATTTTGTCGACATTGCTGCGTGCATGAGATCACATTATTTCAAGGTTTGGGGAGGGTTGATATATGTAGCCTTGCCTTTCTTTTACAAAGGCTGGTTTCATGTGTTTTGCAAATGTTACGTATTAACCACATTGCTCATAGTTGTATTGCTATAAAGTATATAGCTTTCTTAAATTATGTGGATTATGCAAATGAAACAATTGCTTGCGCTGTTGACAACTTGGCCTATTTAAATCTATTATGAATGTAGACAAAGTATTAGTTGATTGTGAGGCCATTAGTGACATTTCCTTGTCAATCATTTTGAACTTTTTCTCATTTATATTATCTTGATCTATCCTCTTACCATTGAAGGTCTATATAAGCCAACTCAGATTGCCTCAGTAACCTCATATTGTGCATTAAATTTCAAAAACTTTTACATACATACCGCACGGCTCTTATGTATTTACATATTTAACACCCAAATTTTGATTTTTTACATTTATAACACATAGGTGCCATAAATCAAAATGTGTATTTTACTTTTTAAAAGATGATAAAGGAGGTGTTTTTTTATGTGATGTTAAAGATTCGAGTGGCATGCATGTAAATATGAATCTGTCAAGTGTCAGATATGTAAATACATAAGAATTGTGTGTTATGTATGTAAATGCCCCGAACTTTAATAAACATTAGTTTTCATCCTTTCAGATAAGAACTCCAAGCAATGTTCCATCAAAGCAATTACTGTAAACAAATTTACCACAAAATGAAATTAGCATTCTTAAGATAAAGACATTTTAGGCATCATTTTTACCGCTTGATCAAGAGTTTCTGAATTATGGTGGATGCCTGAGTTCCATTTTATGAGTATCATTTTAACCATAAACCATGCAATCCAATAAGCTACATTTAATCCGATGTAATATTCTCATTAATTGTTTTTAATTTTATTTTTTTTTTTTCATTTCAGCCCCCTTGAAAAACGCAATTGACTGGGCCTCTCGACCTCCAAATGTGATGGCTGGAAAAACTGCCGCAGTTGTAAGTGCTGCCGGAGGTTCCGCCGGACAACGGTCGCAGTATCATCTGCGCCAAGCAGGAGTTTTTCTGGATCTGCGCTTCATCAACAAGCCTGAATTGTTCATTTTAGGTCGTAAGCCTCCCAATAAATTTGATGGTGATGGGAATTTGATCGACTCTGAGATTAAAACAAGGCTGAAGGAAGTGCTTTTGTCACTGCAATCCTTCACCCGTCGACATAAAAATGGTATGCAGAAGATTAATGAATTGTGATAGGGATTGAAAAATTATGCAGATATTTTGGAACAGGAAATTGTTTGAAATCCGGTTTAATTAAATGTACTTCAATACAAGCATGTTTTAAATATGTTTGCAATACAGAGGACGGGCAGCTAGTGTTATGGATATATTTATAAAAGTACCCACAACTCATACAACATATCTGTAAGTGACATATCTTCCTGCAGTTTCGCTGGGTCTGATGATCTTCACAACTTGACTGCGCTTCAGTCCGTAATATCTTGCAATTGGATCTATGACTTGAATTCTTGGGAGCTGCTTGCCAGCAAAATCATAGGAAATGTGTTTAATAAATACAGTTAGGAATAAGCAGCAGATGAAGTATCACATAAGAAATATAGCACCCTTTTCATGCATAGGAAAGGTGGCAGGATTGTAAATATTGAAGTTTTAGGTGTTAGGTATGTAAATACGTAAGAATTGTGTGGTATGTAAATCTTCCATATATTTATTTTAATCAAAATCAATTCTTAAATTTAATGAAATATTCTTTAGGAAAAAAAAAAAGCTAATAAATTCAAAGTTCAAGGGTGAAAATGTTTAAGAGATTTGGGAATTTTTTGGCTTGCTACATTTTTTAATATTATTTTAAAAACTAAAAAGATGTTTGAAGAGTGGAGTAAAAGTATTTTGGTACTCGTTCTTAAGAATAAAGGAGATGCACAAGAGTGAGGAAATTAAGAGGAATTAAGTTAATGTGTCATATTAAAATTATGGGAGTAAGTAAATGAACATATTTTAAAACATGATATAAAAATTTCTCACAATCAGTTTGGAACTATCTCAAGAAAATCTACCGTGAAAGCTATACATTTATTAAGAGATTTGATGGAGAAGTGTAGATAGAGTATCATCTACATATGATTTTTATTTATTTAGAAAAAACTTAAGAAAATGTTCCAAAAGAAATTCTTTGGAGAGTTCTAGAATGAAATGTGTTGATATGACTTATATTCAAGTTATTAAAGATATATATATATATATATATATATATATTAGAGGTCTTACTTGTGTTCGGACAGAAGAATGATTGACCAAGTATTTTCCTATTTTAGTTAAGACTATATCAGGGATCAGCTTTAAATCCATATCTTTTGCTTTAGTTATGGATGCTTTTATTGAAAATTTACAAAAGGATGTACCTTGGTGTATGTTTTTTTGCCGATGGAGGTTTACGTAAGAGTTTAAAGGCCTTCATTTGAGTCGATTTAAAATAAACAGAATGTAGTTTGAGTAGTACTACATCTAATGGCAGAGCTGTAATAAAGGGTGATCAAATCATTAAAAGAAGTGAACGTTTTAGATATCTCGGGTCTATTGTTCAAAGTGACGGTAATACAGTTGGGGATGTTATTAGTAGAATTCAAGTTGGATGGTTGAAGTGGAAGAATGTATCGGGCCTATTGTTTGATAGAAACATACCATTTAGAGTTGAAGAAAAAATTTATAAGATGGTTGTGAGACTTTCAATGCATTATGCCACAGAATGTGGGACTATAAAAGAAAAGCATAAAAATGAATGTTGTTGAGATGAGAATACTTAGCTGGATAAGTGGCTTTACACTTGAGAGACAAAATGTGAAACAAATATATCTGAAATATATCTGTGAAAGGGTTAGTGTAGCTTCAGTGGTAGACAATATTAGGGAGAGTCTCCTTAGATGGTTTGTTCACATTAAACGTCGACCATCTGATGATTCAGTTAGGAGAATAGAGGTTTTTTTTAGATTCAAATTATTTTAAGAAAGGTAAAGGTAGATCTGGGCATGTTGTATAAAAATGATCTTAATTTATTAGAATTAAATGAAAACATGACACTTAATAGAACACAATGGAGAAAAAATATTCATGTAGCTCACCCCACTTAGGGGGATAAAGGCCTGTTGTTATTGTTGTATAAATTAATGGTTTAACCTTGTGCCATTTAAAACTCGCCTTTAGGCCTATCAGAAGTGAGAAATGATGAGAACCTTGATATTTATTCATAATATTTAGAGTATGCTTCAATTGCTTTAGTGGAGACACCTCCATTTTCATTATTTGCTTAGAAGTATTGACGGATGATGAAGATGTTATGGTTTTTTTTTATGATGTGCCCTTGGATGATAAATAATTTGTGGAGGATGAAAATGAAGTTTTATTGTCACAATTAAAAGAGGAAAATCTAAATAGTGACATTTTTTTTATGGGTGAAGAATAAAAACAAAAAAAATCAACAAAAATGTAAAATAAAATATTAGTGTGTAATATAAATTATAAAAAAACTGATATCATCATTGTTTTAAATAATAATCTTATTTGATTTTATTGATCAGAGAATAAAAAGAATTGGATTAAAAATGATAAAGAAGATTGGAAGGATTGTTAATATAATTAAGGATGAGGAAGGCAAGAAACTACACAGCTATGACGTTAATTCTAATGAAAACTCTCTGAGTAACAGAAATGAGAGGGACTTTTGAAGCGAGAATCCTATGTCATAACTAGGTTATGTTGGTAAATATTTACTTGTTTATGTTAAGAGTTGCAATTTATATTTACTTGTTTATCTTAAGACTTTTTATTATCACGTACTTGTATAAACTTTTATGATTTTATTTTAACACTTGAAATCATTATCGAATGCCTTATGGAAAGAAAATCGAGCTCAAATTTTTATAATGTTACTCATCATTAAGTCCTCCTAACTAGCAATTTTAGGGCATATTTACTTGTTTTCTTTAGACTTGCTGTTTATATTTACTTGATTATCTTAAGGCATCTTATTTTCGAGTACTTGTATGAATTTTTATGATTTTATTTTAACAATTTTAATTACTCATTAAATGCCTTATTAAAACAAAATTGTGCTCCAATTTTTATATTACTTATCACTAAATACTAAGAAGACTTAATCTTAAATGCTTATTTGTGTATCTTAATTTAATGAGTTAATTTGAGGCTCACATCTCCAAAAACCATGAAGCTATTTCCACAAAATAGAAAGAATAAATGTCGCACAAGATAATTGCAAAATTTGGGTTTTTCCATATGTATTATGATTTCAAATAACTTGATAGATTCACATTTTCTATCTTCTTGTAAAATACAAAAAAAACAATAATTTTTTAATGGGAAATTTAAATATACATACTGCACAATTTTTATGTATTTATGTATCTAACACCTTAAGTTTCATATTTATATTTATAACACCTTGATATCATAAACTTAGACATGAAACATGGTTTTCACTATTATAAAATTAGTGTTAATGATATTTCCATATGATGTTAAAAATTTCAGTCTAATGGGTATAAATATGAAAACTTAGGTGTTAGAACTGTTAATATACAAAAATTGTGTGGCATGTTTGTAAATGCCCCTTTTTTAATTGAGAATGAGAATATAGAGGATAAAGGTGAGTGTATGAATTTTAAAAAAAGATGTGATAAGAAAATATAATAAAATGGTACATTGAATGTGTGTAAAAACTAACAAGGATTGAGGATAAAGATGAGAGTACGAGTTTTAAAGTTAGAAGTGGTAAGGAAAATAAAATAAAATGGTACATTGAATGCGTGCAAAACGAAGACGAATACATTGAAAAATCATTATTTTAGAAGGGCAAGGGAAGAAATCCATTGAATGTAAAATAAAATAAGATCTAATAAACTTATATGGTTGGTGCATATATAATGAAAGGTAAAGGATGTACCAAAAGAATAGGCATATAAAATTATGATCAAATGATTAACAACAACAACAACAACAAAGCCTTAATCCCATTACGTGAGTTCGTATTAAACAGGTTTGTATTAAACCATCATAAAATGTAAGTTTACTAATGTTTCAAAAATTAATAGAAAGTTTCTCAATTGACAATTTAGTAAGATCGGCAATGAAAAAATTATCTTCATAAAGGGTGTTGAGAATCTCTACCTCCTTTACCCATCCATCCATCCAACATTCCCCTTTTCCATTCAGATTAACCCAGTTATTGAACCAGGCATGTCAAACATTCATAAAGCAATATTCCAGTACTGCTATGACTCAAATATATGGCAAGAAACTATTGTGTTTGACCTTGTCAAAAATAAGATTTTGGTAACTCTACGGAAAGCACAATTGAGAAAATATGCCAACGGATGACAAGTTTTTCATTAAGAATGCAAAAATTTTAAAGCTGTCCTTGAAAAAAAACAGCTTCAAGTCAACTGCAAAATCTTTGAAATGATGATAGAATTTATTTCCTTTAAATTACCATAATTTAGAGACCATGCAATGGTCACTCATTTGAAAAGGGTCGAGATAAAGCCCATGTGCATGCATGCAGAAACATACCTGAGTTTCTTTCAATGTATAACGCTCCAACAAAGTTTTCTTTTCCTCACTTGTAAGCACCTGATGCTCTGGCACAAGAACATGGTCTTTAATGTTCACCAGCAGCTCAGCCTCCTATCATTTTTTTTTTTTATTGTCATTAAGAAATAAACCATAATCAGATTGAAAATCGAAAGAACAAAAGTATATCTAACATAAGGTGGAACTGAAATATTTGACAGATTTCCCAAGACAAATCTGATAATCATTAAGGTGACATTATGTTGGAGGCCAGCTAATCCCAATTTACCTGAAAAACTTCCAAATGAAATTTTGGAACAAGTTCTAAAAGATATGATCTTGCAAATGGAGTCAAATTCTGCTGAACTACTAATATTGCTCGGGGAACATTATCTGTCTTCATCAACTCAACATATTTCTTTATGTGTTTCATACCAACCTTCTCATCCGTCGGGAAGAAGACATAAATCTGGTTCAACATAGAATATCAAAAATAAGAATGCAAGCAGTTGCCAAGATTCATGGCTAAATAAAAACTAAAAAACAAAATCATAAAGATTTTACATATATAAAAAAGATCATAGCACTTTATGAAACAAGCTTACACAAACAACCAAAAGAAGGATGTAAATTATATATGAAATTCCCTGAAAATTTAGAAGATTCTATTACACCAAAGCTGGAATGACCTACACATAAAAAAAAAACATGAAAAGCAACCAATTTTTGCAAGCATCACAGCAGTATTGAAAAATTTGTAGTGAGCACAACATGATGCGGTGTCCAAGGGATATTAGACAAACCCACGGCGATCAATAAAGCTCCTTACTGTCAGACAGTCCTCAGCTTGAAAATAGCTTCAGAATAAAGAATGTGAGAATACAAGCGAATATCAAAGGACCAACAAAAAAAAAAAAGAAACAATAAAGATCTGATGATATATATCCGGCATGCTGTCACATAGCCAGTGGAAGAAGTACAATAGCTAATTCCCTAAGCAGAACACAAAACAGCAAACTCTTAGAACAGTCACCGCAACTATAATTTTCTATCGTTAGAATTTTAAATGAGAAGATATCAGATTTAATCTGGCCACCATTACAGTTAGCCGTATCCCAACTTATTTAGGATCAGCTTATTGAATAGTAATTTTAATATTAATGAGCCTATTCTTTGAAAATAGATTCAAACAACTTATATCAATATTATATTAAGGCTATCATTTTTTCTTCCTAATTTTTCAACAATAATTTTATCTACCAGTCAAATGGGCAGATTTTTAACCCTTCTATATGCCAAATCTGCTACAGTACATATTCAATAACCTCATATAAATGTCACTTTAACTGTTAATCTAATACAATCAGTCATTAATTTATCATTTTTAAATTGATTCAAAATATGAATAATTATAAATAGAGTTTCTAAGAAATTCAATGATCAGCTATTTAAGTGTACTTGGACTTCGGCAGTTAAATGAAAGTAAAGCTTTAATTATTAGCCATCCTGCAATTTAAAAGAAAAAATCAAGAACAGATTTGAGAATGAAAAGAGAGGAAATTAAGAAACAGCATTTGTCTGAAGCTTCAAGAACATGGGCATCACATTAGCGGCGATTTTATTATATACCAAATAGCACAACACAGCATTATCAATGAATCCTTAGCGTATACATCACAAATCTATTGGATTAAAGTTTTTGACCTATTGCTTTGGACAAAACCGGCAGCAACGCTAGAGCATGAAAATATGGTATAAATATTGGAAATACTTCATGGGCAGTGATCCTTTAAAAGAACTTCTTATCGAGGAAGTGCATATAAATAAATCTAGTGAGAGAAAAATGAAGAAGAGATGAGTAAAACTGAGAGAAATTAGGCAAACAAGAGTCAAAGGCATTCATACGTGCATCTTGAGGCTTTGTTCATCCATGAGAAGTTGGTGATGTATCATACACACACTAAAATCAAATTTAATACTTTTATGACATCATTTATGCATGAATTTTAATTTAAACATTATCTTGAGTGTCATAATACTATCAAAGTTATTTGGATTTTTCTCATTTATTAAATTTTCTCTAATTTTTATAATTTCAACAATAATAATGAAAATGTAAAATAAGCTAAAAAAAATCTAAAAATGATAGTAAGTTTCTATTTCATATTCATGATCATATGTCTAAAATTTCATAAGCATTTGACATGTGTGATTCATGTTATATAATTTTTATTATATAACAATTATTATTTTAATAATAAAAATTGCATATCCTTGACAAATTTAATTAATTAGGAGTTAATAAAGTTTTGTCAAATTTAATGGCAAAATATTAAAAAATTGTAAAACAATTCTGGAACTTTTTTTATTTATCTAACATTTATCATAATTTCCATCCCTTCAGTGAAAAATTTTAAAGTATTAAATAATTCCCAGTAATATCTATATATTTAGAATTGTTTTTAATATGAGATATTTGAAAGCTTAACTAACTTAGCTTGATTGTGGGTAGACTAATTTCTTAAATCTCCACAAGTTACATTTATTTTTCATGATCATAACTTAATAATAAAAATAGTTTTGAATTTTAATTAATACAATAAAGTAAAACAAAATCCGGTGTGCCTACACTGGGTTAAAAAAATATATGCTACCACACAGCCTCTACAAGAATGACAAAATGATTGTAGAAGAGGCATAAAGGTACTAACATACATCACAGAGGAGAATCAAACAAATTGATTAATACTATAAAGTTATGGGAGAGGTTAAAGGAAGATAGGATTATATAAATCCATTTATATGAAAAAAAAACAATTTAATTAGAAGAACATCCACTATAAAAGGATTTTTGTGGAAAAGAAATTAATGAAATAGTAGGAGGAACAAAGTATTTATTTTCATATTATGCCTATTGATCTTCATAATCCATATTGTCAAATAATGAAATAATTGATTTGACGCACTGTAAAAATAATTAGGAGGTATGTTTCAAAGTTGGTCAAATTATTAAAGATATGTCTGATAGAACACTTATTGCATTAAATGTTCTAGAGAGATCAAATAGTTCCAAATCACCATAGAATTACATCAAGCATCAATATTAAGTGTGCATCTTTTGTATTGGTTATGAAGATACTAAAACTGAATTCAAGTGAACGGCACTAATGTATACCATTCATGTTAGGCATAGTTCTAATAAGTGAGTAAGAATATCAAAGTTTCAAAAATCAAACTAGACCAGTCGGCTCAATCGGTTCAACCATGCACCAGTCATTTGAAACATTCGAACTGGCCAGAAAAAGGGAAGAACAGGTAATACAGATAGGAAATATGCAAAAGATTCCCAAAAATAAGCTAAATACCAGAAACAACACCTAACAAGATGACTGAAGAATGCTTATTTAAAAAGTAGACTAAATTAGAATCTGTGTTTTCAAAGTAAAAAAGTGCATTGCAATGCACAAGAGTTCTTTTTGCTTCAAATCACAAAATGCAATGAGAAGAAATGATTATATTAGCTAGAGAACTCATGACTGTATATTATGCCTATCATGTGTTGAGTGTGTATCATCTGAGAAATTGTTATTCAAATTTAAATAAAATCCAGTAATAATTTTTAACAATATAATAAAACACTCTAAAACAATTATAAAAAATGTAGAATTTAAAAGAGATTGCCACACGTCAATAAAAAAAGAGCTCCATGCATTGCAAATTATAAAATATTTTATAGGAAAACAATACAATTTAAATGTGCAATGTTGAAAGAATAACTTTCTTTTAAAATCTAGATAGTCTCACTCACTATTTTTTTAAATGATGTTAAGGAGCACATTTTATTCTACTTAATAAATGTTTAACGAGGGAGAATACTAAACAAATAGTGCTTAAATCATTCCATTTGTCTTATAAAATCATAACAATTCATATCTAGTGCACAAATTAGTTTGTTGTAGTAAGTCGAGGGAGAAGATTGAGTGATAAATGCAAAGCTAATTGTCGCATGTCAAGAGGGAGAAGGCCAACAGCCAAGATATGATGCAAATTGAAAGTCGAGCCAAATGCTAGCTCAAAGCATGGGCCAAGAGTTTATTCTATATTGTAGTTTGAGCCAAGATGCAATGTTGCTGCAAGTCGAGCACAAAGATAAAGTGCACTGTTGTAGCAAGTCAGGCACTTCCACAATGTTAGTTCATTGCAACCGCAAGTCCAAGATTCTCCTTCCTTTTATTATATTTAATAAACTGGCAACTCAACCACTAAATTAGGCCAAAAACTATGGCAAAATAACGTCTTCTCGAAAGTGCTTTGGTGCTCAACAGCACGCAGCGCCCGCTTAATCAACTCACTTTAAAGCATAATTTTATCAACATCGATTATAATTGGGATAATGCAAACGACAATGACAATAATGATGATAAGATTTAGAAAACCAACAGCATAATAATTAGGATAAGACTAATGATAACAACAATGATGATGATATTGAATAAATGCTACTCCCATAATATATATTCTACAATCATTTCTCACATAATCCTTCTATATTATACCTCACATTCATCTATAAATACTATTTTTTGTTATACTTATCTTTGCTCTTAGTAACTTCTTTATTGCCATAAACTTGAACCTTGCATAACATGTTAAATGACAGTTTAAGTTAACTTATTTTAATATTTTCATGATTTATGATATTATATATTAACAAACGATTCTATATTTTAACCACTTAATTTTAAATGTCAATTCAAAATAAGTTATATTTCAAAGTTAAAATATAACGAGGTATGTTTCAAAGTTAGTTTTCCATAGCAGAAAATATTAAAATAAGTTAAGTTAAACAATAACCTGGTTAAAATAAACCTTTTCAATAACTTTTTCTTTCTTTCATTAAAAAAAAATAATAAAATGAGCTAAACAGATTAAAAACTCCCCTTTAGTTATTAACAGCATTTTGAATTGAATATAAACCAACCAAGATTTTTTATATCCTGTTTTCTCAAGGTTTCACAAATTCGTGTGTTTGTAACGTGTTGTCCATAGCAGTTTTCTGTGCAATACACTCTCTTCATAGTTCATAATGCCAAAAAATAAGAAACACAATTTTCAACAAGCGCACATTAAGCACAAAGCTTAAGGCTGTTTGCTAAAGCATAAAATAACCACAGAAACTCAGTATGAGTCACCTATATATAACATATCGTATTTGGTTATTTGTATCCACGATGAAAGGGAACAGTCAAAGCATGGTCAATGTATGAGGATTCCTACCTACAACGTAGGGTTGATGCACGCAGAGCCATACCTTTGAAATCAAGAAGGCTATAGTGACCTTCAGAGCACAATGAATGCAATCTAAACAATGATATCACTGAATAACACCACTAAATCCATTCAATGAAGGTAAGCGTGCAGAAATTTTATCACCAAGAAATCTGAAATCACAAGGGACCGACTAAATTCTTCCACACAAGATTTGTAAACAAGCATGTTCTCCCGAGCAGTTTAGAATTGATTTACCAAAAAAATTAAACATTAGTTCTCAAGTAATTGAG
The DNA here is from genome assembly GCF_001263595.1 of Phalaenopsis equestris. Taxonomy (NCBI): domain Eukaryota; kingdom Viridiplantae; phylum Streptophyta; class Magnoliopsida; order Asparagales; family Orchidaceae; genus Phalaenopsis; species Phalaenopsis equestris. The sequence goes on from NW_018165280.1 coordinate 5,928,804, forward strand.
AGACCAGAGGAAACTTAAACCCTAAAAACATACAAAAATAGGGCAAAAAATAGATAGTTAAATAAATTTAAAACCAAATAACAGATCAAAAACCTGATCAGAGGGGTCGCTCTTTTTGGCCTTGTTGATTGTGAGGTTCTCCCTCATAATGGGTTGCCCAAACTTGTCAATGAACTCCATCTTGGTCATCTTGACTTCAAAGTCCACCACCAGATAACCTCGATCCCTCAGCATCTCCATTACTGTTCGCCGTACACGATATAACCTGCTCGTCTGCTCGTCCTCCATCGGCGAAACAGCGCGGCTGGTCTCCGCTTCTCCGCTTCCGCGCTGAAGGGGTTGCAAGGTCTGGGCAACGAAAAAATATTAGATAAGTACTAACCACTTAGATTAACTTACAAGTAAAGTGCTTAGCCAATTAAATCAAGCCTCACGCCACGATACCTTGCACAACAGAGAAAAAAAATGCCCATTAATACGGAGAATATTCCCCTCTATATTATTCATGTGTTATTGCGTGTTATTCATGTGTTATTGCGTGTTATCAATGTGTTATTGTGTGTTATTGATGTGTTATTGCGTTATTATAACACCAAAAATATTCTCATGACACAATAACACATGAATAACACACAATAACACATGAATAACACAAAATAACACCTGAATAACATGGAGAATATTTCCGACAGAAAAAAGCGGCTCAGTAACACAGAGAAATATTCTTCCCCGTGTTATTCATGTGTTATTGTGTGTTATTTATGTGTTATTGATGTGTTATTGTGTTATTATAACACCAGGAATATTCCCATGACACAATAACACATGAATAACACACAATAACACATGAATAATATGGGGGGAAATATCTCCGTGTTACTGCGCCGTTTTTTTTTTCTCTGTCGCGCGTAGTGTCGTGGTGTGATTTCATTGGCTACGCACGTTACTTTACGTGCGTAGTACTGATGTAATATTTTTTCATGCAGGCGAGGGTTTCGACTAGGGGAGATGGCTAGATTGTTTGAGCAAGGTTGTGAAAGGTTCGATGAATCCGAGTGGGCAGTACTAAATCATAAATTATTTAAAAGTGATAAAAATATTACAATTTAAAAAAAAATTATGAGATATAAAATAAATATCTCAATGTTTGAATAATTAACATAATAATAATTTTATTCTAAAAATTAATAACAATTAATTTAAAAATTTTAAATATGAAATATCGCACCATATTAAATTTAAAAAATTTTAGGGGCATTTACATACATACCCACCTATATCTAATGTATTTACATTTCCAACACCTATTCTTTATTTTTTACATTTATACCTCCCAAATCTTTCATATCACATCAAAAGTGCCACTTTTTAATTTATTAATTTTAAAAAAATAAAAACATAAAATTTTAAAACCGACGTTCAACAGGCCGGTTTTTTCTGGTTCAATCTGATCTGATACAGGGGCCGATATTAAGCTAGCCTGAACCAAAGTACTGGCGGGTTCACTTTCGAACCTGCTAGTTCGGTCTTATTTTCTAAACCATGAGTTTGAGGCGTTAGTTTAATTTTATTTAATTAATTTTATTAGTTAAAATAATTAATAAGTAAAAATTAATTATAAATAAATATTTAATAATTATAAAAAATAAAATACATATTTAATTTTTATTTAATTTATAAAACTATAAATAATTATTAATTAATATAATTCATAAAAACTGAGCAATTAGTAATTTATAAATATTATTGTATCACTGGATTCGAGCAACACGGATCATGATGTAGAGGTAAGCAACACGACAAGCGAGTCGGGTCCCCAGCCAAAATGAGAAAACCAATCAACAAAACTAAATCGGGTTATTCAGAAAATTGATACTTGAGTAAGAAGATTGACACAATCTCATTGAGTTGTCTAAACAAATAACAAACCAACTGATATTGAAGCTGAACGAACAATATCCGGACGTCCAGCCAAACAAAACACAATATATCACTGAGCGGGCAAGGGAGGCAAACGAGGGTCTTGAGAAAGTCATAGATAAGGTCGACCGAGAAGCACTCATATTACTCTCTCATGATTCAACCTGTCAGAGAAGAGCGACCAAGGGTGAATCGACGAGCAAAGGGACATCGTCGTAGCAGAAACTTACTTAATATATTTTGATATGTCAGATAATTGACATTAATATCCCTAGATTCCTTTGTACATAGCGGTGGCATAAAGGTAATTGAGTGCTTAATATATCTTTTATACATATAAACAGGTAACTCATTATGAAGGAAAAAGGGGGGAGACTCATTTATGTTGTTCATTCCTCGTCATATTATTTGTGCTCTATTCCTTAAGTGGGATTCCATATATTTTTGGATCCAACTCTCTAAAAGGTGCGATGAGTGTGAAATCCATGCCTCCAACAAAAAGAGGAGCACAACACAGAGATAAAGCAGCAACCGGAGAAACACAAAACCAGACCGTAGAGATGGATAGTACGAGGGAGATAGTCTAACAACAAGTAATTGAGGTGAAAGAACAATTGGTACTGAAAATGAGAGAACATATGGTGGGTACCCTCAAAGAAGCCCTGGCTAGGGGAGGTCTGAACCCACAAAACGAAAATCCTTCTGAATATAGTTGTGTAGAGCCAAACAATGGATGGGACGAATAGGTGGATAACGTTCAGCGATCCCATCTAGGAAGATGAAGGCGAAAACTCCCGATACCAAGATAATGTCAGATCAGCCCCAGTTGAAAGATATCGCACGGTATGTATCACAGTCCTCCGCCACGCGTGGAATGCTTTTTCCAGGCAAATCTTTGAAGCTAAATCACCTGAAAAGTTTAAGACCCCCAACCTTGATGCATATAAAGGTCTCACCGAGTCGGGCGACCATGTAGACACTTTCGAGTCGGTCATCGACATCCTTAAGATTACCAACGCATTCAAATGCCGCTTATTCCTCACCACGCCGAGAGAGACGACCCTCCGTTGGTTCAACGCTCTTCAAACAGGAATAATCCCCTTCTTTAGCAAATTCAAAAGGCTATTCATGTCACATTTTGTTATTGCGCAAATGCCACATAAGAAGTCTCGGTCTTTCCTCCATGTTAGATAGAAGGAGAGAGAAACCCTTCGTTCCTATATAACAAGATTCTATCGGGAGATGCTAAAAATCCAGAACCTTAAACCTGTAATGGTTCAAACCACTCTGATACATGGAGTTAAAAGTCAACAATTTAAATATACCGTGGGACTGCGCGAGCAGAGTTCAATGGCTGAATTTCTGTAGATGGCCAGCGACCACATCAACGCTGAGGAATTAGTGCTTAATGATCAAGAGGAGGCAAAGAAGGCCGTTGTTGATGCCTAATAGCTAAAAAAAGGGGCCAGCAGATAATGGTTGGTGGGCGAAAAAAATGACCCATGCCCTTCTACTCGTCCTCACTATGAAGGTGGACCACACAACAAAGGAGGTCTGAAGGATGGTCATCATGACAGAAGACCTTGTTACCTTGATAGACGTTCGCCCCAAGATAATGAATGAGCAGTGGTCCAGCCAGAGCCACTTAAGATGACCCTCTAAGAATCTCATTAGTAGAACTAGTGGAGGTCATTCAAGATAAAGATTATTTCAAGAAGCCTCCGACCAAAGCCCTAACAAATTATGCGCCTATGATCATGACCACGACCACGACACGGAGGAATGAAGATACTTTAAAAGCCTCGTCAAGGAATTGATCAAGGTCGTAAAGTTGAAAGAGTTTGTAGTTGTTGAGGCTGTCACGTACAGACAAGGGAAATCCCCATCTAATGAACAACGAACCGGTTTGAGCCAACACCATCTGGATCACGGGAATAATATCTACAATACTAGGTGGGGGAGGGCAGTCTTCTTGGTGATCGAGTTTGAAGAGGGTTCGGTCATGGGACCTACGTGTCATCGCCCTTGCCCCATGAAGAGCAACACGCCCCCTGTCACATTCACCAATGAAGACCTGCCGACAATAGGTAATCCTTACAATGATGCGATTGCTATTATAACTTCACTTAACCAATACCTAGTGGGAAGCATAGTCATCGACACAGGGAGTTCGGTGAACATCCTATTTCAAGCTGTGTTCGACAAGCTCCAACTAGAGTTACAGCGGATGATGACACTATCCAGGCCTTTCTTCTGATTCTCAGGAGAGCTAGGTGTAATCACACTTTAAGTCGTTTGGGGAGATAAAGACCGATAGTTTTTGAGGTCTGAAGACTTCCTCGTGGTCAACTCCCTGCCCACCTACAATTCCATCTTCGGTTGTCCACTACTAAACAGCTTATGGGCTACCTCTGAGTGGTGACCAATGTTGAGCAAGAGTCGCTCGACCTTCAAAGCAATAGAAAGGGAGGCCTCAAGATCAGCAAAACCACCATCCAATTGCCCGCTATTAATGAAGAGATGGGTAAATTCTTTCAAGTCATTGAAATTTTTTATTCTAAGTCAAAAATAATTCTAATGCAAACCCTTAAGGAGAACTGGGACGTCTTCGTCTGGTTCGCCGCCGAAATGCCCGGAGCCCCGTAGATAGAGTTGTCAAAAAAACTCGTCATTCATGAATATTTTGTGTTTGGCTCGCCAGGAAGCTTGTATTTGATTCATTCAACAAGAAAACGAGACTAACACGAACAATTTTTTTTTGATCGACTTATAAATGAATCAAATACGAATTGACCTGTGTTCGATCATATTCAAATCATTAATTTTGAATTACAAAATAATTTTAAATAATTATATACAAAAATTTATCTTTATTTAATATACTATAAAAATTTATCATATTTTAAAAAATTAAATCCTATCAATGATAGTATGTAATAAATTATTAATAATAATATATTAGTATTGGTTATATAAATATTATATTTTTATATAATATAAGTTGTATAATTAATATAATATAATATATATTTAACCAAACCTCCCCTTCCCCTCTTGAAAGTTTTTGGGTTCGGCTGTCTCTCCCTCTTATGTTCTCTCAAAATCGCAAAAAGCTTTCGGGCTCGAGAGCTTAGGGTTTGTCGTTTGTGTTCGTTCTCGAATCTCTACTTCTATTTGTCTTCGATAAAGTATCTATCTCCTCGGCGAGTCAGCGTTGGCTCGAGTGCTCGGTATTCTTGGTTGGTTGCTTTTAAGGCTACCGATGTGTCATCTTTAAGTATATTTTCCTCTATATTTCATATTTATCTTCAGGTTTGCCACTTAGCTTAAAATTTCTAAATTTCTTTTAGATTTATTTAGTTGTTTTTAGTGAAACCTAGTTTTTGAAATTTTTTGGAGTGAAATCTCGTATATTGTCTTTATATCTGATTTTTTTTTTATTTTTATGAATGAGATCTGATATAAGGGTTTTGTTGTGTGTTGTGCTTCAGCTATTGTGCATGTGCTGTGATTCATACAGATTAAGCATAAATTTCATACAAACGTAAGTATTTGTGCTGTGATTTTATTATTGCCTATAGATTTGATTTTTTTTTATGGATGAGATCTGATATAATGGCTTTGTTGTGAGCTGTGATTCAGTTATTATGCATTCATAAATTTCATATGAATTGCGTGAATGGATATAACTTTAATTTGGTAAGGAATTTCGTGAATGGTTAGCCATTTATAAATTCTCTTCTAGTAAATACATAAGAATTGTGTGGTATATTCGTAAATGTCCCAAGATATAAAGGTTATGCATGCTATTGGGTATTAAAGAAGGTTTTCTAAATGTAACACAAGCTATGATACCAATAACTACATATGGCTCAAGCTAACATGCTATTGGGTAGAATGAAGCATAAGAATGAAGTTGCAGTAGGAGACAGAACATTGGGTAGGATACATGAATCAAATAGCCCTTCAAATCTAGTGCCTAGTTGCATTAGGAACTACAAGGAATGCAATTTAACAATTCTAACATGCTATGATTTACACCAATTAGTTAGCAAGAAAATGAAGATGTAAATAAATCATATTGATTTAAAGTTTCCAGAAATTTAGACATAATGTATTGAATGGACCTGTTTATAGGCTTAATAAATTTTTCAATATCTAAGACTTTTTGAAAGGAGTAATAAATAAGAGAACTATCTAGTCCATTTTGCCTTCAAAATTATGATTTCCAAAGAAAGTTAAAATTTTTATTGGCCTAAACTAAATGAAACAACTTAAGCCAACCGAAATAGGTTCATAGTTTGATTCAGGCTTTAAACACATACCAAATGGCTCTCATGCAATTGGCTAGTAGAAATAATGGTGATTAGTTTATAATGAAAGGAAATGTAGCATCTTCCCAAATAATAGTAGAGGAAGGCAGGGGTAACACTAAAGATAGCAAAGCATCTCTAGCTCAAACTAAGGTAGAAATTCAGGGGCAACAGAAGCTCCCTAGGAATCATGTCGAAACAGAAGCATGTGGAGGTGTGTATCTCATATGGTAAATGAGAAGGGGTGGAGGCTTTTGAGATTTTATCCATCTACTTGGACTGACTATCATTAGTAGCACCCCCAAGAAAGGGGAGAGGGGAGGAGTCACTACAAACTTGAAGGTGGCACTCATAAGGCCCTTAAGGCTTGCAATTTTAAACAAAATTTTATACAAAGTGATGAAAATCTTACAATTAATGAGGTTAAAAAAAGTAAATTATGTGTGTTTAATGGACGATTTGATGATTTGAGCCAAGTTTTTTACTTTGGTTTACTTTAGTTTTATTTTATTTTAATTATTGTTAATTTTTTTATAGCTTTGGTTTAATTTCAATTGTAGTTCATTGGAAGCATGCATATAATCATAATCACTTTAGAGAATATGTTGTGTTCTTTAATTGTTATGCTCATTTTGTTGGGTTAAACATTATTTTTTTTAATTTTTTTATGCTCACTATTTGTTAATTTGGCTACTCTTTTATTATCCAATCACTATTTATTGATTCAATCTATTGAGGCATGTACATTCCTGGGTTTCAATTTTTTCAACTACAACAATTGTATATTGGGCTTACCTTGGCTCTTTGTTGTTGGGCTTTATCAAGCATCTATGATTTTTTGTTGTTTAGTCTTTTGTCATTGGCTTCATAGAAGTTGCAAGCATTGAGTGTTTGTTGTATTTGCATCCAGAGTTAAATATATATATTTGGCATTCAATGTATTTAATCTATACAAATACAATCCTCATAGGACCTAATGTAGTTATTATAATATTCTCCTCAGTTCCTGCTTACTTTATACTATACTGGTTGTTGGTTGTGGGCTAAGGTTTATTGGTATTGCCATATTGGCCATTTAACTGTTGAATCACTTGGTTGTTGATTGTTGGCTAGTAAATATTATGCAGCTTATTTTGTTTTTGACGGTAAGCTATTACTTGTGAATTAATCGTTGCTTCCCATGAATTATATATAGATTTCATACCTTTAAAATATTTGAATTCATGTATAAAATAAAGTTCGAAATTAGAGATTAGACTAGCTTTATGTTTCAGTATTCATTGCTACTATTTGTGGTTTTTGGAATTATTTATTATATCAAATTTGCTGATTTGTTTAGGTCTTTCTTGATCTTTCCCTTTTGGTGGGATATTTTGTTTGAGCAATGATATTTTTCAACAATTTCATTAAAATTCAACCATTCTTATAAATATTTGATGGAAAATATTTAGAGTATTTGGAAGGAATTTTAATATACTTTCGTCAGGTAAGTTTTGAGTTTAATTTCATTTTTATTTTATTATTTCTTACTTCTCTTTTTGTGTCTCTTTTGATATTGTCCTGTTTTGGTTGTCGGTTGTTGGTTGTTGGCTATTGGTTGTTGATTACTTGGTTATTGGCTAATGATTGTTGTCTTGTACTTAGAAGATTTTAATTTGTCAGGTAACATGCATACCACTCAACTTTTTTTTTTTTTTTTTTGACATGGCCTAATTAGTTTTTTTCTTTTGTTGTTTTATTAAATTTACAGATACATTAAAGCTATGATAAAATGAAATTTGGTAGAATGAATATTTGGTGTTGGAACTTGGAACTTAGAACCGAGTGTTTTTTTTGTATTTGTAATGTATTTGTATATTGTTGATTTATTACTTAATTATTTTATAATAATGATTTATAGTTTTTTAAGAATTTGAGTGTGAAACTTCAAATGTATATTTCACTTGTAACTTATTATTAATAATTTGTAATATAATAGTTGAAGAAATATTTTTTTTATATAAAGGGATGTTATTTATTTATTTTCTTTTGACAATTTAATAATTAATAACTAAATTTATTATCATTTTATTTTTTTTACTCATTTTAAATTGAATTTGAATCGAACACGAACAAATCGAACAATGCAAACAATACTAACAATTTGAACACTTCAAACATTTCGAGCAATTTGAAATACATTAAAACAAATCGAACCGAACACGAACATTAATTTTACAAACAATTTTGAACACGAGCATATTTCAAACACATAATTTCAAACAAATCGAACATGAACATGAGCTTTGTCCATTCATGTTTGGTTTGTTTACACCCTTACTTGTAGGCATTGCATGTCATCGACTAAACATCAACCCTGTTGTACGATTAGTAAAGCAAAAACTTAGGACGTTGGCCGCTACTTCAACCGGGTCAATCTAGTAAGAAGTGAAGAAATTGGTGGAGTCAGGTTAACGTCCAGTGCCCAAAATGGGTATCCGATGTGGTGATGGCGTGAAAACGCAACGACAAGTGGTGGATGTGCGTCGATTTCAGCAACTTGAACGCCGCTTGCCCGAAAGACAGTTACCTTTGCCAAGAATTGAAGCGCTAGTAGATTCGATAGTTGGGCACACAGTGATGAGCTTTATGGAAGCTTTCTCCAAGTACTAGCATATCAAGATGCATCTCGACGATGCTGAAAAAATGACTTTTATTGCTTGCAAAGGAGCAAACTGTTATAATGTAATGGTCTTTGAGCTTAAAAATGTCGGCGCCACCTACTAGTGTTTAATGGATGTACTTTTTGCAAAACAAAAGAGAAGAAATGTTGAAGTATATGTGAATTATGTGTTAGTGAAGAGTAACCCGAACAACATATAAAAACTTAAAAGAAACGTTTGAAACTTTTAGGAAATTTAACATGAAATTAAACCCCCCAAAGTGCATTTTCAGAACCTCAACCAAAAAGTTTGTGGTTTATTTTCTAACACCCTAGGATATCAGAGCCAATCCAAAAAAGGTGTGAGCTTTGCTGGACATGCCTTCCCCACAAGACATGAAAGAAGTACAAAGATTGATTGACCAAATAGCGGCTTCAGTCATTTCAATTCTAAGTCGGGTGATAAATGTGCTGCATTCTTCAAAGTTGTTAAAAAAGCCAAACACTTTGAATGGAACAACACATGAGAGGAAGCATTAAAAAATCTCAAGGATTCACTCGCCTCGCCTCCACTCCTCTAGAGCCCGTAGCCCAGCTAAGAACTCATTATACCTTGAAGTCTAACCCGAGGCTGTCAATTCAGTACTAGTTCAAGAAGAACAGAGAAACATCTCCTCTTATAATAGACCGACCTGGTACTGAGGGATGCCGAAATCTGGTTTTGCATTATGGAGAAACTAACTTTTGCCCTCATCGCATCTTCTTGCAGGCTTCGACCCTACTTCTAGACACATTTGATTCGGGATATCACCAATTAAACTCTAAAATCATTCCTCACTCGGTTAGATCATTCAGGCAGGCTCTTCAAATGGGCAGTGGAACTAAGCAAGTTTGATATCTCCTACATCCCCTGAACGACGATCAAAGTCCAAGTAGTCACAAACTTCTTAGTAGATTTCACCGAACCATCCGAATAAGATGAAGGGATTGATGCAAAAGATTGCTGTGGATTTTGAATATTGATGGAGCCTCATACAAAACAGCCTCAACGTTAGGTCTCGCTTTGTGGAGCCTGTCTGGTGAACACCATTACCAATCAATTGCCATAGATTTTAACATTACTAACAATCAAGCATAATACAAAGTGTTGATAACTGGCCTACGCCTCGCCCACCATGTCGTGATGCTCCACCTCCATGTGAAAATCAATTCACAACTTATAATAAATCAAATAAACAGAGAGTTTGAAGCTTGGGATGACATCATGGAAAAATACCTCACCAAGGCTCATGTAGAAATTTAGCGGTTCACAGCTTTCAAATCGACCACGTTAGATGAGAGGAAAGGTAGGTACCTGACCCATTATCTAAATGCTCTCAACTCATAGGCAAGACGTCTCAACGGTTGAGTCGGCAAACTATCAAGGAACCTAAGGTGATGGAGGTCTCCGCTAACAAACCAAAGACTTGGATGGACCCTACATTCATTACATTGAAACCAGAGACTAACATAACAAGTTACTAATCTGAGGTGCTTCAAAATCAAAGCGGCCTAGTACTTAATGATGGAAGGAACGCACTTCAAAAGATCCACTACCTCACTCAAGAGGTGCACTCGGGTGAATGTGAAAGCCACTCAAGAGGAAAAACCCTAGCTCAACGAGTGCAACACCAATGATACTTTTGATCTACACTTCTCAAAGACGCCGAGGAATTCGTGAAGAGGTACGAAAAGTGCTAGAATCCAAGAGAGATGAAATGCTACTAAATTTCACTTTAGAGATAGAAATTTTTGATGTTTTGGGTCTAGACTTCATGGGACTCTTTATACCTTCTTTAGAGAATCTGTATATTTTGATAGTTGTGGATTATGTCTCTAAATAGAGGCAGTGGCTCTGCCAAATTGTGAGGCTCAAAGTGCATCTAAATTTTTAAAGAAGAATATATTTTGTAGAAATATTATCCCTCGAGTTATTATTAGTGATGGTGGGAGTGACTTTAGAAATAAGAGGATTAAGACATTGGTTGGAAAGTATAGTATAAATCATAAGATATCGACAATGTATCGTCCCCATACAAGTGAATTAGTGGAAGTTTCTAATAGGGAAATCAAAAGGATCTTGGAAAAGACAATCAATCCTAAAAGAAAGGATTGGGCTTTAAAACTTGATGATGCTTTATAGGCTTATAAGACTGCTTATAAAACACCCATAGAAATGTCTCCATAAATGCTCGTATTGGTAAAGCTTATCGCTTGCCAGTTGAATTGAAACACAAATTCTATTGGGTTATCAAAGAGTTGAATTATAATATGAAGGCTGGTGAGAAACATTTGCTACAGTTAAATGAACTTGATGGGATTAAAGAATAATCTTATGAAAATGCCAAAATATATAATGAGAAGATGAGGAAATTTCATGATCAAGATATTCTTAGAAAACATTTTGAGCCTAGACAGAAAGTTTTATTGTATAATACATGATTGATATTATTCCCAGGAAAACTAAAATCTAGATGTTCATAACCATTTATTGTAGTGAAGATTTATCTTTTTGGTGCGATTGATATTGAAGATCTAAAGAGTGGAAGAGTGTTTAAAGCGAATGAACAGACTTAAACCATAATTAGGCGGAGAGAGACCCGTTTTTAAAGAGGTTTTGATGTTGGGTCATCCTGATTAGAATCTCTGGCATTTTCAGTTTGAGGGCGTAAAACTAAACGCTTCTTGGGAGGCAAGATAAGTTTGTTGATGAGTGTTATTGTTGGGTTGTATGTTCATATTTGTGTAAGTGTGCTTGTGTAATTTATTGTGATTGAATAGGTGTTATTTTAGGAGGATTAAGTGACTCAAAGGACAAATTATGCAAATTAATTGACCAAGGCCTAGGCTAATATGGGCACTTGCAGCGCCTAAGTGCCACTTCAAGGGCAAGCGGCGCCTGAGCGTTGCTATCATGGTGCTTAGGCGCCACCCTTACCTGCACACATATTAAGCCAAATTCGGCCCGATTCACTCCATTTGCGCAAATTTTTCCCCTGTTTCTTCTTTGACAACCGAGAGACTATTCTTAGGGCTTCCAAAATTCTTCCAAATCTTCTTGATCCAAGGGATTCTATAGGGTGAAAATCACTTCTCTAAGATAAGTTTCACTCCTTGAATCCAATCCTTCAATTTTCAGCCAAAATTTTTGAATTTTTCTTGAGGAAACTAGGGGTGGAAGTTTTGGAAAATTTTGATGTGAATTGATTTTTCTTCCTAATTAGCATATTGTTTGCATCCATATTTACCTTACTACTTTTTGGTCTCCTTATTCGTTGGATCTACATTAGATTCATACTGACACGTTTCTGATGTACATTATTTTTATTTTATAACACACATTTCCCTTACCAATATATATTTTAATTATCTCATATAGATTCATTGCCATCATGTGCCATAACATGACATGCTCCACATTGTCAGATATTGTTGAGAAAACTTTAAAATGATTCCTTGATTTCTAGTCAAATTCTAATCATATATAAAATTTATTTAAATGGCTATATATTGACTAATGGGATGACTTCAAAAGAATTTTCAAAACATTTTTCATTTAGGAATTTAATAATCTTATTTTTGTAATGGCAATTCACAAATCATACTTGAGATATTATTTATGATACATGATATGAATATAGCATAATGATATCATAATAATTGCTATATATTAAAATACATATAAACAGAAGCACTCACCTAAAAAAGTTTGCCAAGCTTTGAGGTACCAATGTGACTAATCTATCATGGCACATGTATTAAACTGTTTATCCATTTGCCTTAATGTACCTTTATTTTTAAGATCTTATTCACATGCACAAAGTGTACATGCAATTAACAAGTCCAGTAAAATGTACAGAAAAACAAAAAAAACTGCTGTCACTTCAAGAGCAAATTACTGTATCATGAAAAATAATAAAAATAAAAAAAAATGTTCCATAATTGATCAATACTATGATATTAGAGCTAAATGCAATGAAGGATATATTCTGGGAATCGAACTTGTCATACGGCGGCAGCAAAGTCATTAAAAATGGTCTCCAGTGTTGCTTGGCTGATGCTGTAATCTTCTATACCGAGTTTCCATCTGATAGATGTGTAACGTTAATAACGTTGCAACAGGAACAGGAAAGTGAGCGATGAGGTAAAGGTAATCAAAGGTGCATTTCTACCTATTATTTTCCAGGTGCCCGAATATGTCGGCAAGTGAGGAATGCTCTCTGTAGGGTAACTTCAAAATTTTAAAACAGAAGAGAAGATTGCCTGTTAGTACTTGATACGGCGAACGAAACAAAATAATTTTAACAAGTGTCGTCGGCTATTACCAAGATTTAAAACTTAAAACAACAACAACTACAACAATAGCTATATCCCACTAAGTGGTGTCGGCTACATGAATCCTTATTCTCCATTGCGTCAAATTTAGTGTCATATTTTCATTTAATTGTAATAAATTAAGATCATTTTTTATACAATATGCCCGAGTCATCTTAGGTCTACCTCTGTCTTTCTTAATATAAGTCGAATCTAAGACATCGAGTTTTCTAATTGGATCATCAGATGGTCGATGTTTAATGTGACCAAACCATCTAAGGCGGCTCTCTTTAATTTTTGTATGTCACTGGAGCTACACCAAAATTTTGAACTTAAAAATTTAAATTTAAAAACAATAGTCCTTTAATTGAATTAAAAGATAGTTCAAGGAAATCAATTTGAAAAGGAGATGTCGATTTAATTGTACTAGCATGAGGCTTTGGGAAAATTCATAGTTGCTACAAAATTAGAGAGAGAAATTATGGGGTAAACTATACTATATTTTCACAACAACAAAATGTGATCTTTATAACAAACACATCCTTGAGAAGTGAGAATACTTCTTGAGATATGGAGCAATCAAATCTCAAATAATTATTTTAGTCATAAAAATGAAAAATCTCATATAGAAAAGGTTATAAGATGGCTTGGAAAGTTTTAACCACTTGAGTATAAGTTATGTGCGCATGTCTTGGAAGTATGAAAACACTACCATAAGAAATTATTATCCTAGTACAAATGGTAGAACTTAAGAGGTGAAAGGCTGGTAACTTGTTAGAATGATTTTTTGGGTGAGATAATTATAAGATATTTCATAGTTGAATCCAATCTGAATTGGGATAACTAGCGCATGGACGGACATGAGATAAGATTTTCTGAATTGGTTTAATCACGAAGCTATTATATAGAAGATTAAATAATTAGATGAGAATATAGTTTCTGGTGCTGAAAATGAATGATTAAAAGGGAGTAATGTCATAATGATAAATTTATGATTGCACCAAATAAATGTTTAATATATTAAACTATTGGGAAAAACATCATATAAAGCAGCATGGATAAATTTGTATAGGAAAATTTACCCAATTTAACATTTCAAACACAATGGGAATTGATGATGGAAAAAAATGGTCTACTTTGTAAGATAGAGTCCAAGAAAATAATTTGATATTGTAAAATTACTATTTAATAGAACGTACTAATCATTACCACCACCATTTGTTGTCCCCTATCAGGAATTATTTGCTTATTGTTTGTGAAACGATAGACCATAACAAAGTTATAGTGAAAATGAAATTGGAAGCAAAGTTAAAAAAATACATTAAAACACATGCACGAGAAGGACGATGAAGACATCTAATCCGTTCCTGAAGATCTGCAGAACGTAATTACAATTACTGGTTGCCAGGAACATCTGAGGTAATTATAGCTCCCCAAAACGTTGTTAGTAAAAAATGACAACATTTATTTCTCTTAAATCCTTGAATGGATGAGATAATAATATGGGTTCTCTGGTTAAAATAAGAATTAAAAAAGCACCAAGCTGTGATTGATATAGTTCACTGTTGACGATGCGTGCAAGAACCATAATGATCAGTGCTTAATGTTCTCAGATTGCTTCTACATAACCAGAAAACTTATGTTGAACAATATAGTTCACACTATAATGTAAATTTACTAGCATATCAAAATCCACAACTACCCATTTAATAGGAAAATCTTCATAATGACACCCACTTTGCGCATTCTACAATGCCTACAGGCTACATAAGCCCGTGATTTAGCATTTATGAGCATAGTTCCAGATTAATTACATTTTAGTAGCCAAGTAATTCAAATTCCTACGACAAGCTCATATAGAGAACATTGTCGAGGAAACCTAATATGATGAAAATAAAGCCAAATTTGTCTGTTATTGCATCAATTAAAATGCCAAAAAGAGTGAGGTGAAATAAAAACCCTAAACCCTAAACAACAGGCCGTAGTAGGCGCCTTTAAGAATCTATTCGTGGCATCATATTACAAATAAAAACAGATTACCTGATATTTGACACTCAATCCATTGCAGCCATGGAATTTAGCTCCAGGGAATGATGCAAGAATGAATGAATCAATTCGCGTGAACTTCTGTTTGGCCAACCACCACTCACAAAATATCCTCAAGGGTATACTACCTATTCTCATAATTAAAGCAAGAAAACAAGAAATATAAGTTCAAAGGCAAATAAGTTAGCATAAACATTTAGCAATGAAAGATAATAATTGATATTGACAGAAGTTAGAAAGGTGTATGGCAACCTGAAAAGAGCATCTAAAAATTCAACATACTATGCTAGGAATAAAATTCTCCTAGTGACTTCAAAATTCTAGACTTTGCAACTGTTTGAATCCGAACTTGTTCCCGCCTCATGTATGACTAATCTCGCTCAACTTTTAAGTTAATTTTGATTTAATGTATTTTATTTCTTTATTTTTTAATACTTGCAATCTTTTACAATTACATATGACCTTTTTTACCAACTAGAAATAAAATTTCATAATATTAAAAAAAGCCTAAATACAAGCAGTCTAAGATGTATTTAATAGGACATTGATTGAAAGTAAATTTTTAAAAGCCTAGATTAGTGAGAATGAAATGAAAACAATTACCATCCCGAATTAGCTGCTCTGACAATTGCTCGCCAAACACTCCATCAGAAACAGGATTACAAGATAATATTGTCTTAATTGATTCTTCATACCCTAACATGCGTGCTGTTAAGATTATCATCTCCCTTGTCAAAGAAATCTCTGCTACACTCTTCGAAGAAACTGAACTACTCCCAACAATGCAAGTTTCAAGGTCATCAAGAATACTCCTACTATGATTTGGAAAATCAAGGAGTATTTCTTGAATACTTTTGCACATATTATCAATCTCGAGTGTAGCAACCTCAGTGGGTTTTACCTGAGAGAAAATGAAAAGGTCAAGGGAAATTTACATATGTAGCACACAATTCTTATTTATTTACATATCTCACAGCGAAATTAGCACTTTGGTGCTTTAAACCTATGCATGAAAAGGGCAGTTCACTTTAATAGTGCTAATTTTGATGTGATATTAAAGATTTGAGTGATATTCGTATAAATATGAAAGTTTAGGTGTGAGTTATGTAAAAACATGAGAATTGTGTGCTATGTATGTAAATGCCCCAAAGGTTAAATACATACATGAATGAATGACAACATGAAAAGCTACAACAAACCTCGAGCTCAAGGTGATTGCCATAGCGCGATTTTAGATGCTGTGGACTCCCAAGGCACCGGAGCTTTCCACCAACCTTCAAATTAAGTATGAAAACGTTCACTTATCACCATCCGATAATCAATGACATTTTCAAGGTCACTGAAATAAAATTCTTTTCAGAACATGTACCATGATTCCGATCCGTGTGCAAAGTGCCTGAGCCTCATTCATGCTATGAGTTGTAAGTATGATAGCTGTCTTTCCTCGTCTGGTTGATAAATTAGATATGACATTCCACAAAAACCTCTTAGCTATGGGATCCATGCCTGGCAAGATAGATTCAATAATTACACATACAATAAATTATCCATATATAATATATATATATATATATATATATAAGCCCAAGGGTAATAATATTAAAGAGAAAATGGTACAGATAGGTTGTATGAGTAGGCCCAAAAGTAGGCACCCAACCCACACGATACAACACACGCAAAAAAAACCCAAAAAGAGAAGATACTTATAAGATCAATCGGGACGACCCAATTTAGTTCTGTCTCTGCCTCTAATTCTCGGAAGGGAACCAACTAACAAATTGGTGAGGTGTGTACCATTACCCGAAGTAACCAAAATGCCATCCATTAGATTCCTGAGCTCAAGTAGATCTTCATTCTTCTTCTTCCTCCTGGTAGTGTAAGCCTGTCATTCCTCATCCGAAGATTGTTGCTCATTCAGATGAGATGGTAGAACTGTAGTACAAAGATTGTCAACCGTTGTATCCACAGTAGGTTCTGGTGTATGTGAAGTATGAGTTGTCGCCTCTACACCAGATATTTCCTGAAGATGGGGAGCTGCAAGGTTCTCCTGATTATCAGTCCAAACACTATCCTTTGTAATCCTTTGTAGGTAACCTTTGTAGGTAATGAACCTTCAGTACTGTTTTCAATGGGATTTGAAGGTGCAGATTGTCCAAAAGAGCCATCCAGCATCACATCAATCGCAGAAACAATATTGTTATTGTTAGGGGGGTCCAAAGGGACAATTAAATTAGACACCAAATTATGTCTTATGGTAGTTTCTTCCACAGGTGGAGCAGATAAGTCCAAAGCAGTAGGGTTAGACCCATCCTTATTCACTTGAACTTTAGATTTCAAATTAGGATGGAGTTTGTGGCATTTATCAAGGTTATGCCCAAACATCTTACAATGGCTACAATAAGGAGGTCTATGTTCCATGACGATTTATTGTCAATATCCATTATAAGTTGTGTCCAGTCAGTATTTTGGCCACAAAAGATCTGTTTAGGTTGAAAGTGGATAGATTTAGCTTCATAGGGTCCCCAAGTATGGTCATAATAGAGAAAAAAACCTGATGATTAAAAAAGTGCAACTTGAGACCAGATAAACTAAACCGGTACAGTAGGAGATTCATGATTTGGGTCAAAATCAGGAGACCACTTAAGTAACTTCATTGACTTGCTGTCAATATTAAGATATTTCTTGGAGAAAATCTGAGTGTAGTATTCAGCCATAGTTATATGAATCAACACATGTCTTCTATCTATGAACCCCACTTTCCACTTGTCTGCTAGTTTGAGATCATCAAAAAATTTTTAGAATAACTTCCAGATTTCCAAAGGTTTTTGTTACTCGCGGGAGTGCTCTCGGAGAATTACTACTAACCTGAAGACATTTTTTTGTACATTTTCTTTCTCAAAAGGAGGCAAAATATTGAGGACAAAGATTTCAGAATAAAAGTGGATCTATCAGAGTTCGATGGAGGTATAAATCTAGATGATTTCATCAAATTTTTGCAGTCGAAAGAATCTTCGAGTATAAAGAGATGTCAGAAGATACGAGGTTGAAGGTTAAGACCATCAAATTGAAAAAGAGTGTCTCCTTGTCATGGGAAAACTTGGAGAGGCAAATAAAAAGAAAAGGAAGTGACAACATTACTAGATGGGAGAAGATGAGAAAAGAAAATACAAAGAAAATACTTACCACCACATTACCGTCAAGATATATTTTTGAAGCTCCATCACCTATAACAGAGAGACTTATCAGTGGAGGAGTTCACTACATAGTTTAACCAGTTGCAGATGAATTGATCGATCCCGAGAAACATGCCACAACCAGATATCTGGGGGGCCTGAAGCCAACTAGCAACAATGATGTGAAACGACAACCTTATTGGTCATTGGTACATGTCCGAACCATAGCTTTGAAGTGGAAAAACAACAGAGACAAAGCGGACAACCACCTAGAACTGCAGCTACCAATAAGGCCACATATAGAGTTGGGAAGACCGTAGCTGTGACACCAAACGACTACAAACACATAACATCCAGCTGTCCCACGAGCCGAGTAGTTTCATTCATGAAGGATGGCATCATTGAGGAAGTAGATGAGGAAGCAGAGGAAGATACATAAGAGGAAATTCAACTCCAATGAGACAAGGCAGAAATGTTGATCATAAGGAGGGTCTTATAGACTGAGCCGAAGAAGGCATTCACGTTTAAGGCATAGTATTTTCCACACCAAGTGTAGCGTGAAAGGAAAGTCCGCAGTTTGATTATTGATGGTGGGATCTGTGAGAACGTAGTATCCACTGATGGCGAAGAAATTGAAGTTGGTCAAACAAAAGTATCCTCGGTCCTTTTCGCTTCTTGGTTGCAAAGGGGAAACAAGATATGTGTAGATTAATAGTGCTTGGCTGAATTTTCTATCAGCGATCAGCTACAAGAGGTTGGTACGAGAAGATACCCATGGATGTTTACCATATTCTGTCCAGTGGTCATGATAGTTTACCACAAGACCCAACATGTAGGTTAAAGAACACTTATTCATTCAAGAATGATAAAAGACAGTTCTTTTTTCCGTCAAACACGCAAGAGGAGTGATCACAGAGGATATGGTAGTCCCAAGGGTCGTGTTCATGCAGTCGATACGAGAGGCTCCACTGGTAATGACTTAAGTCCTGTTCAAAGGAACTGAGGAGGAGGTTGAGATACCGACGCCCATACAACCCCTACTGTGTGACATTCAAGATGCGATGACCGACAACCTTCCAGAGAGATTGCCACCATTGAGAGACATTCAACATGTCATAAATCTCATACCAAAATCAATGTTGCTAAATTAGCCTGCCTAAATATTGAGACTTGCAGAGTATAAGAAATTACAATGATAGGTACAAGATCTCGTTGAGAGGGGTTTGGTAAGAGAAAGTACCAGCTAGTGTGCTGTCCCCGCCTTGATGGTACCCAAGAAAGACAGATTGTGAAGGATATGCATTGATAGTTAGGCCATCAACAAGATTACTATTAAATACCGGTTCACCATATATCGCCTGAATGATCTCTTCAATCAATTGCTCGAAGCCATTTTCTTTTCCAAGATTGACTTACACAGTGGGTATCACTAAATCCGGATGAGGCCATGGGACGAGTGGAAGACCGTTTTCAAGACCCGGGATGGATTATATAAGTGGACGATCATGACTTTCGAATTGTCTAATGCGCCCAACACGTTTATGAGATTGATGAATCAAGTGTTCCAAGCACAGATTGGGAAGTTCATAGTAGTGTACTTCGATGATATTCTAGTATACAACAGATCTAAGTAAAATCACTTACAACACCTAAGGACGGTTTTCGAGTTTTTGCGATTAGAGAAACTATACGTTCATCTAAAGACGTGTCACTTCCTGCTGGCACATATGCTTTTTTTTGGTTGTATTATGTCTAGTGCGGACATTCAGATGAATCCCACAAAGATCAAGACCATTGTGAGCTGCGAAGGCATCTCAATGAGAATTTTTTTAAGACTGACGTCATTCTATAAGCAATTCATCATGAGCTTGAGCAGCATCACAACTCCCCTAATCGAGCTTTAAAAAGGGAGAAATTCTAGCGGATAGATGCAGCTCAAGCAAGTTTTGATACACTAAAAAAGGTGACCTAAGCACTAGTATTGGCATTATCAAACTTCAAGCAACTGTTCAAGGTGGAATGTGGCACCTCCAATGTGGGGGTTGGAGCAGCACTGAGCCAGGTATGTCACCCCATAACATTTTGCAGTGAGAAGTTGAATGAGTCCAGAAGAAAATATTCAATCTACGACAAAGAGTTCTATGCGATTGTGAGAGCTCTTAACAACTGGAGTCACAATCTACTGATGAGCGAGTTCACCTAATTAACAAATCAGAAGACTTTGAAGTTCTTGAACAGTTAGAACAAATGAAGGGTCGACACAAATCCTAGGTGGAGTTCTTGGCATCGTTCTAGTTCATGCTCAAGCACAAGGCGAAGTTAGAACAAAGTAGCAGATGCACCGCGCCGCCGTCATTTGCTGATCACTTCTTTGCACTAGACAAAGAGTTGTTGCACATGACAACGAAGATTTTAGGGAGATCCAAAGTAGTGCCAGGTGAAGCCTGCAGAGCAGTATCATAAGGCTAATGGTTACTTTTTCGATCAGAATAAGTTGTGTAACGACTTGCAAGGCACTTTGGCAGGAATAAGACTCGTAATCGTAAGAGAACACTTTTTTTGGCCTCAACTAACAAAAGATGTGAAGCGACACGACAGACAATGCATAATTTGTTATGCGACCAAAAGCAGAGGTCAAAATGCAGGACTATACACTCCATTACTAGTACCAGAGGCCCGTGGGTGGATGTTGGTATGGATCATGTGGTAGGGCTTCCAAGAACACAATAGAACAAGGATTCTTTGATGGTTGTGGTGAATAAATTCTCAAATATGACACATTTCGTACCCCACCACGGATGCTAGATGCATCGCACGTTGCTGATTTGTACTTCAGACAGGTCGTGAGACTACACGAGATATTTAGGACCATGACTTCCAATAGAGATGTCAAGTTCTTGAATAACTTCTTGAGGACCATATGGGGCAAGCTTGACATTAAGCTTCAATTCCGTTCAGTAGCTCACCCATAGACAGAAAGCCAGACAGAGGTGATGATACAAGAGTCTGAAGAACCTTCTAAGGTGCTTTATGGAAAAGAATATTAAGCAGTGGGATTTGATTGAAGCCCATGCCAAACTAACTTACAATAGATCCGTAAGCAAGGCCACGAAGCGCACCCCCATTTGAGATTGTGTACAGGCGCAACCCTCTCAGTCAACTTGACTTGGTACCACTCTTTTCGGCAACAGAGATTAGCAAAAATACTGAGGAATGGGTGCAAGAGATTCAGGAACTACACGAAGTGCCCAACACAGACAAATAAGAGAGAAAAATGTGACTTTTCAAGAAGGAGACCAAGTGTGGATCTAACTGTGAAAAAGGTTTCAGTGAAAATATGCATTTGCATTACTATATCAAAAAAGTATAAAAACTATGCAATTATGCATCTCAGATGTACAAAAATGAGTGATATCATCTACAAATATGGTAGAGAGTTCCCTATCATCATCTATATGCAAAAAATGAAAAGTTGCCAATGGGAGTGTTCAGGAAGCTCAAATCTAAAGCAGATGGACCTTTCAAGATCCTCAAGGAGCTGAAACACAACACCTATAAGATCGACTTATCAGAAGACTATAATATTTCAACTACTTTCAATATAGCGAATACGATTTCATGCTACAAATAACCAGAAGCTTCGACGAATGATGTTGGAACTCCCCCAATCCCGGGATACTGACGGGAGGCTCACATGGGCTGAACCGGTTCAGTGAAGGAATTGTAGGGGCCGATTGACCCTTAGTTCTAGGCTAGGGGTCTCCACCTCCTATTTATCTACTATCGCTCACCCACACCCACACCCACACCCACACCCACACCCACACACAGAAACACAAAGATTGATCTAGATTTCTATTGTCGACATCTTTCTCCTTTACTAGGATTGTATCTGAGAACATGTTATGCTTTAACTTTTTCCCGCTCCAAGGTGGAGATTACCTCCTTATAATCCTCCCTCTCCCGCCTTCCCTGCTTGCTCCAACACTTCTCTAGCAACCTATTGTTAGCTTCCGCCACCTCCAACGACAACCCAACTTATTGTCGCATCTCCCCCTGCCAAACTGTTGGCTGCCGCCCCTTTCCTACCTTCCCCTGCCTACCGACCTACCACCAAATCCTTTGATACCTGCAACCTATAACCCTTCTGCTGCTGCCAAACCTCTCTACTATTTACAACCCTTTATTCCTACAATCTCGACACACAATCCACCAATGCCGAACCTTGCTCTAGGTAGTCTTTACGCTTGTGCATTATTTTTCCTAATTTTAAGAGTTTTTTTTTGGTAACATCTTTGAATTTTAGCACTAATACTTTCATTCCATTGCGGTCCGAGTTAACTCCCGTATCAGTATGATCTTCAGGCTTAAGATTCTTCTATGTTTTAATATTCAAATAATCATCATATCATTATTTTTCCTAATTTTTAGAGTTTTTGTCTGTAACACCTTTGAATTTTAGCACTAATACTTTCATTCCGTTGCGGTCCGAGTTAACTCCGGTATCAGTATGATCTTCAGGCTTAAGATTCTTCTATGTTTTAATATTCAAATAATCATCATATCAAAATGCAAATTGAGGCAAAGACATTTGCTCGCATTTTTATTCCAAATTAATTTCATACAGTCTTGGGAAGTGATTTGCAATCCCTTACAAAGAAGAGCAGCAAGTGTAAACATAAAGAAAATTTCTATTAGTTGATTGTGCACACCTGTAGATGGTTCATCAAGAATCACAATTGGAGGGTCACCAATCATTGCGATAGCAACAGATAACTTCCTTTTGTTACCACCGCTTAAGGTATATGATGGCTTATCCGCATGGTTCCACAAATCGAACTCAATCAACTTTTCATTAACAACCTAGAAAAAATGCCGAATGATTTAAGCATATTTACGGTGTATAGTGAACAAAAGCAATGACTCCGTATCAGTTAACACAAGAACTTGTCCTCTCACAATATTGATTCTATTCTCCGGAACAGATTTTATTTTTGCATAAAATTGAAGATGTTCACGAGCAGAAAGAAACTCAAATAGAGCATCAAACTGGGGGCAGTAACCTATCTGTAAAAAACAAGTAAAATGAAACGCAGATTACAGAGTGCCCAAAAAAAAAATTGAAAACAACATTTATTTACATAATTTGAAAAAGGTTAACGGAGTAGTTTTACATGCTGACGTGAGGAATCAGGATTTGAACTAATTTCAGATCCAAAAATAAAGGCAGCTCCATCCGTTGGACATTCTTCTCCTGTAAAGAGGCAGAGTGACAATGCATAAATAACAAGGGGATGTACCACATGGCAAATAATTCATCCTAACAGAAAAATAGCAGATATGATTGTCAAATGCTGAGAGTTACTCAGGCTGATCAAATTAGCACCACTCGGGAGAGAACACACACCACTTGTGCAGCATATAGTTCCAGTCAACAGTCTCGAGTTCTATTTGAACTGCCTTACCGAAACAAATAAATTTCAAATTACTGTTTTATGATATTTAACCTTTTATAATTTTTGGATTCATATAGTTATACTACATGAAATATGTGGATAAGAATTGTATCATGAAACCATTTTTATAAACTATAAAACCAACAAATAAATAAACTGATGTTTTCTAACTTAATAAGAAAAAAAAAACAGATATTTTAAAACCGTTGACTCTTATACATACTTGAGAACAAATAAATATTGTTTTAAAAATTTTAAACACTCAAAAGAAAGACTGAGATACAAAACAAACGAAATTTCCAGAAAAAAAAAAAAACTTTCTATAAAAAAAAAAGAAAAAGAAATTCTACTTATTACTTGGATCTTTCTATGTACAAAGATGACCTAACAATTCCTAGTCATAACACCATCGAATGATAGCAAAATTACCAATAATCAGTGATGTCAAACAAGAGATAGTTTCCCTATTTTTTGACATCGTCTATTTTTACATTGTTCCAAAATTGTAAAACACGAGGACATGGCATTATCAGCTGTTATACAAGAAATACTGATACCTGAATTAGTCAATATTTATTGGAAAACAAAGAGAACTTTATTAATATGTACAACATGACACAATGAAAAGGAAAAAAAAATGACAACAAACCAATCTCCTGCTAGGGCTCCAAGAAGGAGACTCGAGCGTAGTAAGGGCATGGGGAAGGGTTGGTAGCGGTGAGATAGGTCAGGAAGGGGGTTTTGGGGTCTGGTAGGTGGGCTGGAGTGCTGGTTGGAGGGCTGAACAGAGAGGGTAGCCTGCAGAGAAGGAGCGGCAGGGTGCTAGGGTGTAGGACAGGTGAATGGTCAGCAAGGGTAGGCTATAGGAAAGGGCGGCAAAGCGCTGGAATGAAATATGGGGAGGCCCGAGGTGACAGAGCGGAGAGGATAAGGGTTAGTTGAGGGTAAAAGAGGAGAAACACCACCATTTTGGTGAAGGATACAACCGGAGCACTACCACCTCCTCAGATATAACCTTGGAACAGGGAGAACACTCACATAGAAATTTGAAATCTGCAAAACCAAGACTGCCCTAATACTTTGAAAACAACAACAATATATAGGCTTGAATCGAAGGAAAAAAAAAAGGAAAGAAGTAGAAAAGGAAACTCCCACACAAGAGGAAGGGATGGAAATACTCCAGAAAATAGTCATTAAAAGCTTTCCATATGTAGAGAAGCGCATAAGTGAGGCGGTAGTCCCACCTCTTCTACTTGTCTCGCGATCCTTCTGCCCCGCTTCTTCTACAGGTCTCGGGACCTTATGCTCTGGACCGGTCCCTTGGACCGGCGAGGGAATTGGCCAGCTGAACCATTTTAGCGCCCTGTGTCGGGCGTTTCAGGGCCCAAGTCAAATACAACATATCTTCTCATTATCAAAAAGTTTACTATTTCTAGGATTTACAAATACAATAATAATTTATTATCATATAAATGATAATATTCTTAATTTAAAAAAATTAAAACTATAACAGCCCAACGGTAATTGAAGTTGAATGAAAAGCACAAAAAGGGTTAATGAATATGAATCTCAATTTGACAAAATAAATATTTGATGAAATTCTATTACATACGAGAGATATCCTTAAATAAATCAATTATAACTCAGAAGAATGTTAAAATGATACCCCTAATCTAGACAGCTTCGAAATGAAAAATATTACAGATTCTTAGGCACAACCTAAGGAAAGATTACATTTCAAAGAAAAAAAATGAGGATTGGGGATCGACAGCCATTCTACAAGTTTGCAACTAGTCTTCAGAGGATGGAAAACAATAGAACTTTAAATTTCAGAGAAGTAAAATGTACTGCTGTATTGCCATTATCAGCAGAACTGATATCCTGCATACTTACCAGTTAACATTGAGAGTGTTGTAGTTTTCCCAGCTCCATTTGTTCCCAGAAACCCAAAGCACTCTCCTTCATGAACTGCAAACGTCAAAGAATGAACGGCAACCTTTGCAGCATGTTTTTTCCCTGCAGGGTAGACCTGACAACTCATAGAGCAACATTAAAGCAACATAAGCGACTTCAGAAGAAACACCAAATTCAAACATTAACTCAATGTTTCAGCTTATGTCCTGTTTTGAAATGTAAAATGCATGATGGGCCTGATAATAAGTCTGTTTAAGTAAGCATATTTGAGATTATTGATTTCGTATCACATTTTCAAATACCTTTCTCAGATTGCGCAGACAAATTATAGCATTGTCTCCAAGGCCACTGTGAATTCTCTGCCTTTCAGCTGAAACATCTACATCCTCATCAGTTATCAACATCGAGGAATCACCAAATGATCCCAATAGAGGCTCAGAATAGCTCTGAGGCGTGTCATTATTCAGATAGTGTAAAAGATGCAACCAAACTCTACTTATTGTCGACCTAATTTTGTAGTGACGTACGCATTCAAGAGAAATAGTTAGAAGGAAGTACACAGCAATCTGCATAAAAAAGAATCAGCGGGATTAGAGCATATTATACCTTGACAGGATTATATTTTCATGGTTATCTATTCTTAGAATTTGTTCGAAGTTATCCTTTATTAGCTTGTTTGACTGCTAATTTAAAAAGTGGCTTTTGGATGAATTAAATTATTAATTATTTAATTGAATTTGAAAGCTTTTCCCCTCATATACTCTCTTCATAGTTTGGATAACTCGATGTACAACCAACTGGCCAACATGTTATGCAGCTCTTCATCATAGTTACCTTGTGTAACAGGTTTCCAGCATCAGAACATTGAATGCCTTAACAGATCAAATGAAAAGTGAAGCTGCACCTAATTGTTTATAGGTAAGGAATGGAATAAGATAAAGGCTGCCAGAAATGTAGATTAAAATTGAAAGGATGGCAAGGGCTTCTTCAAGAAGCAATCGTAGAAAGAAGACTTTTGCCAGGCCTTAACAGGTTACCTAAGTCAAAGCATGAGGGAATCACCGAGTCTATGGAGAGAACAAAGCCTCGAAGAAATATCAAGATGTGTTAGACCAGACAGCCTTGATTAAACAGTGTAGAAAGATAATATCACGCTGATTAATCAAACTGATACTAAAGGAAATTATGTCAGAAGTTACCTCAACAGCTAAATAGCACAAAGAAGCACCAGTAATGTTCCAGTCAAGAATCTGATGCGTTGATCCCATTTTCATATCTTGGTGTCGAAGAGCAAGAGATGCGAGCCCATCCGCAAAGCAAAATGATGGTGATAGCCTAAAGAAATTCTGAGAAAATACACCTTTCTTCATTATAGAGGAAACAAACGAAAGAAAAATATTGAAAAAATAAGAAAGAAAACTTCATGCCACATTCGGGTCAAGCCTTGAATGGATTATCTAGGAAGTCTAAAACTTGATTGAGGCAAACCGATCATCCATCTCACATTAGGATACTATTAACACTTTTATGCTTACAAAGAACATTCACAAAATTATCTGTCACCAATCCTCCAAATTTACCAATACAAAAAGAACAAGACTCCCAAAGATCCACAACGTCATAGTTAAATTAACAAACACACATAGCGGCATATATGTATTAAAAATTTAAAGATTATCTTAATGAAATCATAATCAGCTTCTACTCTAACAAGATTCTAATGTAATGCAGCTCCTATACCAAAACATAACCTATTGGCTCGATATCAGAAATATAATATAAAATAATTCCAATTGAATAAAAAAACTATTATGGCCCAGCCAGACGAGTGAGTTTGGGTTTTATATCTTAGAGATGAATACAAATCTCTATGAAAATTCCAAGCAACAATAAAGTTTCTTATAGTACAACACTAGTACAAGAAAACAACCATGAAAAGTAGAAATTTTTTATAGATTAACCAATAACAAATGCCAAGTCTAAATAAAAAAATTAAAAAAATTAAAAAAGAGAAGAAAAAGTAAATTGCAGAAGTCGAGTCTACAGATCTTGAAGTAATGATAAAATAGTGGCAAGTGATTGATGCTCAACAACAACAATTTGCAATAAGTAAAAATGAAATATAATTAAATATAATTAAATAATTAAATATAATTAAATAATTAAATATGAATAATTTAAATTTAATTTTCTAATTGTCAGCTTACAGCACTTGCGAAAAGGTGCCATTCAAATAGCTCGCGCCCCCGCAGCTATAACCAAGGTTATCTCTTCATTCGAATAAACTGCTTGAGATAGAGGGAGAGAAGAGGAGGTAAGCCAAGAGTGAGCCAGGGAAGAAGAAGAAGACGAAGCCAAAGCGAGAAACAAATGAGAATGAGAGGCAATCTCATAGACAAGCAAGCAAGCGTTCACTTTGTTGGTCTGAGCGGTTTGAGCTAGCCTTCTTTAAGCGGCTGTGAGTGAAGAAATAAGGCATCACAACTGAAAGAAAGTTCCGAGAAGCATTTGTGCTTACTAAGCAAAGAAGAAGAGAGAAGAGAAAAGAGAGAAGAGAAGGAGAGGAAGGTTGAAGGAGCTTTGTATGAGGGAGAAAGTAAGCTGAGTAGCATCTTCATAAGCGGCGACGCTTCACACATGCATAAGACGCTCGATCGAATGTTTGTGAGCTCTGGACGTTAGAAAAGGTAAGACAGTGAGAAAACAGAGGGGTTTTGCGGCTATATGTAAGAAATCCAAAACCCAAAATTAAAGTTTCTATTTATTTCTGCTTCCTTATGCTATATAATCAATTCCTAACTTTTGTGAAGATATTTTAGGAACCCTAAAACTAAATTTTCCTATATTTTATTAAATTTTTGTTAGGGTTGTTAGGACCAAAATAAACAGCTGACGCTAATCTTCTGCTCCTCCTTTAGTAACTACTGCTACCGTTTCTTTATTTCCCAATTTATGTAAGTTGTTAATATCGATCTGCAAGAGAACTTGATGTTCTCGTACTAATATATCGACGAAATCTTCTTGTAGACAGGCAATTTCTTTTACGAGCTTAGCTAAAAACATCTAATAAAGCATACTCTCATATTGAAATTCTATAAATTGTCACATTGGGAATTAGCTTCAACAATTTTATCATATATCAAAAGTACTGCTCATGTCTTGGCTTTAGAATTCTGTAGCTGTCGACAACTTGATTAATTATTAACTGGGAGCCATTGTAAATGCGGATATTCATTATTCTCTGTTAACTCCAGTTTAGTTATCAACGCTTAGTATTCTACCTCATTATTTGTACGTGACTCTGTTAAATAATAGAAAAAACATAACATTCTCTGCTTCGTAGTAATAAAGATCAATTCGATCTCTGCCTTATCGATGTTGACCTCATTTCTGGATGAGGTCTTTTTTGTCTCTCCTTAGAGCCTAGGGTCTAGCTTTAGGCTTTCCCCGTTCGACTCTCTTAGAGGACTAGTACGAAACGCACACCATTTAGAAAATTCAAGCCACCTCGTCACTCCTTCGAGTTTCGCATGGGCGGGTTCCAAATCCTCGCTCGACATTCCGTTGAGTTGATTAGGATCGACACATGAAACTTGAGTCGAGTTCCTACATTAATAGGAGCAGCCCTAGGGAACCCCTTCGCGACCCGAACGCTCGATAACGCCGCATTTTGCGTACTCACTGCACCACACACGACTTTGACTTGATTTGACTCGCCAACCGGAAAACTCGTCCGTACGACCCCGGATGACGAAACGGACTGCGCCGACGCGTCCGAAATGTCGACTTTAGCTAGAAGAGACACCCATGTCTCTATAGTTTCGCGCACGAGCGTCTAGCATGGATATCGATGCACCTTTTTAGCAGTGCACGGGCCAGGTTCGACTCGGGTTCGATTCAGGTTGGACTCGGGCTGAACACAGGCTAGGCACCAGCTCACCTGAATTTGAAATACCTGAATTTGAAATCACCTGAATTTGAAATTCAAATTTCAAAATTCAAATGGATTATTTAAATTCTGCTTAATTAAAATTATCTTGGTCTTAATGTTTTCCATTTAATATTCCCCTGTATTTGGAATTCATTAATTTCCCCGCCAATGGCTTCCAGAGTAACGGCTCCCGCTCCAATTCTAAAAGGAAGGATCGCCTTCTTCCTCGACTGGTCTTCCTTCTCTGCCTTTCCCGAACGCCTGCTCCTGCTTCTGCTCGATTTCGCTCGACAGAAAACCCTCGCCTCCCTGCTCACACTCAACTGAAAACTTCCCCCGCTCGACAGAAACCTCGTTCGACACTTGCTCCACTCGACCCCGCTCGCCTGCTCCTCCCTCTCGTGCGTGACAGAGCAGTCGTTCGACCCCGCACGCCTGCTCCACCCTCTCGCGCGCGACAGAAGAGCCGCTCGACCCTGCTCGGCGCTTGCTCCTTTCGATCTCGCTTCTCCTTTGTTACTCGATCGCAGCTCCAGATCAAAGCTCCCGTTCGCTTCTCCTCTTTGCGACGGAGACTCGTGCTCAATCAAACTCCCTCCTCTGCCTCTCCGGAGCTCCTGTTCATCTTCCTCCGCACCGAGCCCCTCACCCGCTCGTCTTTTTCGACCGAACTCCCTCCTTCATCCGCACCGAGCCCCTCACCTGCTCGTCTTTTCCTCGCTTGATCAAACGGTCCTGTTCGTCTCCCCCGCTCCTGTCGCGCCTCTCCCTCACGACCAGAAGACCGAACACCCTCCTTCGCTCGCTCGCTCCTCTTCTGTGATTCGATCGCACCCCTAGCCAAAGCTCCTGCTCGCCTCTTGACCAAACGCCTCCTCTGCGACCGAAACCCCTCATTCCTTCAGCTCGCCCGCTCGAGACTCTTCCACGCTGATCGCGCCTCACTCCCCTCACGACACTCGCGACAGATCCCGCTCCCATCTCTGCATCTGAAATCCTTGCGAGCTCTCTACTTCTCAACACACGATCTTCCTCGACGATATCTTCCACCGGTAGCTGGCCAACCCACATTTTTTATCCAGCTAACTGCAAGCTTCCTCCCATTCGCAAAGGTAGGCTTCTTCCCCCTCCTTCGACACGAGCAACTTTTCTGAATCTTCTTCTTCTTGGACTTCACGGTATGCAAATAAATTTCTCTGCTTACCAAGTTACAGAAACTTGTCTTTGTTCCAATTCAGATGCATGTGCTTTGCTTCGGCCATACATTTTCTCAGATATTTTATTGTCGTAATTATGAATTTATTTATGCCTTTTATCGGCATATATATTTTGGGGAATGTTTAAATGCATCTTCTTGGGGTTGGTTTACATGTTGTTTTGGAAGAAATGTAGGTAGCGTTGAGATGTTTGAAAACTGCTTGGGGGGGCTTGAAAGTGTTGTTCGGTGATTAATAGCTGTCGTTAGTTACTGTAAAAGTGTTGTTCTTTGCTGCGAGAAGCTGTAGGACCGCTGTCCAATACTTTAGTAGCTGCCCAGTGTCGTAAGAAGCTGTAGGACCGCTGTCCAATACTTCTACTTCTAGTAGTTTCCCAGTGTCAGGAGAAGCTGTAGAACCACTGTCCAATACTTCTAGTAGCTGCCCAGTGTCGTAGGAATGCTATAGAGTGCTGTCAAATGTTTCTAGTCGCTGCCTAGCGCCGTAGAAAGTTGTAGGACTGCCGTCCAATGCTTCTATTTGCTACCCAGGGTCGCAGGAAGCCACCTAGTAGTCGTCCACCACGATTTGGGTTCGTAGGAAGCCACGTAGGAGATGTCTACCACGATTTGGGTTCGTTTGGACGCCATTTAGTTGCTGCCCACCTCTGTTCGGATTCGTAAGAAGCCGCATAGATGCTGCCCATTGCTGTTTGGATTCATAGGAACTCATACAGGCGCTATTCGAAATTCCTAGCCGCTGTCCGAAGTCGTAGGATCACCGTACACATTCGCTAGTTGCTTACCGGAGCCGTAGGAGATCGTAGGATCAACACACTAGCTCGCTAGTTGCAGTAACGAGTTGTAGGAGGCCTTAGGATCACCTCTTTTGAGTTCCTAGCTGTAACTACAACTTGTTCTACTGTTTACTGTTTTCTTATTTTCTCTGCAATTTATTTAAACTCCCTGTAAATTATATTGTGCTTTGTGAGTTGAACATGCAACAGGGATATCAGCAGCAGATACGTCACGTACGCAGGTAAATTTTATTTGTTATTGTTTCTTTATTGCAATTATTGTTGCTCTAACACATTATGCAGGTACTATTATGCAGGTACTGAATACAATTGAATACAATCTCAATTTCAAAACAAAATGATTTTTCAAAATTAAACAACATTTGCAAAAAAAAAAATAAAAAATAAAAACAAAACATAACACGTTCTTTCGAACTTACGGGAGTCCCTCGGAGGAGGTAACCCACGGTTGCTAACGAGATCTCCCCAGTTTAAATGAGTTTCACAACTCGTTTAAACTAAGTAAATTCAAAAGAAAATAGTGATACCGGAAGGAGGGAACCGTGAGATTCTAACCGGTGTCGCTCTAACCAACTTGAACCCCCCCATTGACAACCAAACTGAGACATTAAAACACACATGGTAAAACTGTTTGTGCTTTAGACTTTAGGACTGTCACTACGACGAAGAACTCGGAGCAACTTCGTGGGTAGCGCGGCAATGAGTTTGGAGCGAACTACAAGTGGAGGTGGTCGCCATTCTACAACAGCAAAATGAGTCCACACCAACTAAACTTTCCTAGTTTAAACAACCTATAGGATTTTGAGGTAGCTCGCCTAGAGCGAACTAAAACCTCACATTCTTTTAGGCCCCTGCACAACCATATTGTGTAGCGTAAGTCTTAACTCGTCTTAGGTTCCGAGGTTGTCGTCCAGAACGACGTAAAACCTCTTACCTCTGCGGGCTATTTACATAACCAATTATTATGCAAATGTAAGTCCCAAATAATAAAATTGACAGGATTTAACATTCAAATAAAATCCTCTCTAAAGCACAGCCACATAGCAGGATAATTTGGGAGGTCACTGAGGATTCCCCTCAGAATGTGTGACATCCCCTACTTTTTACTTTCTTTGGACTCCTGAAAGGAATGTTCTTACTTGAGCCATTCCCACTTATTTTTCCACGTCCTACCTTGAAAACCTAAACTTTGAATTCTTGAAGACTAGAACCACTGATCATTATCGAGAGTTTTCTCAAGTAATTCCCTTCACTTGAGATGTAATTAACTATAGGGGCTTGCCTCTATAGAGAACTTGAAACCCATGTAAAATAAACTCTATTTAATCTTTGTATCTTTGTATTAAACTTTTCTCTTGGAATGTGTAGTATTCAGGATGTCAGACACGATTATGCAAATTATTGGACTAATGAGGTTCATTCGGTCTCATTTTCTAAAAAATTAAAACATTACTTTTATAATCTAAACCTTTTACCTTATATATATTTAAATTAAATTTTTCACATCGAAAAAGTTGACCGACAATCGAACACCCTTGTTTGTGTTTCTTTAAGAAGCTCCATCAAAGTACAACTCCCAACATTGAACCTTGGGTTCTTCCAGTTCATGATTGTTGAGAGGAGACTACGGATAACGGGTGCGCCGCTAGGAAAACAACTAAGATTTTCCCTTTCATGGCACGAAAAGGCTAAAAAATTATATCAAATTAAAATAGTATTATCGACCACCTTGCCAACCTACCAGAAAGTGCGGTCGTGTAATCAAATATTGCTATGGATTAAACATTGAAAAAAGTTTGAACCTATAAGAAAACATATAATGTCTGAGCTTTTGAGCTATAAAAATTTAAGCTAGACAATATTTCTCAATAGGAAGATACTTTTCCTCTGCGGAAATTAGACGACGACTTAAACAGTATAACATATTTTCCTTACCATACTTTATTCATTGAACCGAGCTAACAGAGCTATGAGGGAATCCTCTAAAGTCGCGGTATACAATATCAATGGTCAACCCAAGGCCGGGGCTACTAAAATAGGTATCATCAAACATTGTTTTATTTTCAAAAGCATGTTGACATTTATCATCCCAAGTAAATTCAACATTTATCGTGGTCAATACATTAAAGCTGACACCTACCTGACTGGTTAGATATAAAACGCCTTAGATATGCTAGCTTCCCATAAAAAATCGTAACTACATTAAGCCTTTAACCGACTTCTGAGGATCACTCTCAATTTCATGGTGTCAAACAACAAATCCTAAAAGCTTCTCGGAAGTGACACCAAAAACTCACTTTAGGGGATTCATTTCAAGATTAAATTGTTATAATCGTTTGAAGATAATTCTCAAAGTATACAGATGATATTCCTTTTATTTTCTATTGATGACTAACTCATCCACATGACATCCGACCTGATTGTGGATGAGTTCATCGAAGATCATTGTCATTGCCGACTGGTAGGTCGCATTAACATTTTTTAATCCAAAAGACATTACTGTGTAGCAATAAATCCTGATTGGTGTTTTGAAAGCCCTGAAGTTCTCATCTTCTAGAGCCATTTTGATTTGGTTGCATCTCGACGATCCGTCCATGAAAGAAAACATCGTATGATACGATGCAATATCTATCATCAATTCCGGAATCGACTGCGAAAATTCATCCTATGAGATCTCTGAAGCTGACATAGACCCAGAGCTGACCATTCTTCTTTTTAACTGGCACTACACATGCTAACCACGTCGGATGCTATTCTTCACAAATAAAACCGACGACTATTAGTTTCTTCACTTCAACTATAAGTTGCTGTTCGATCTCTAGATGTATTCTCCTCGGAGCTTGTTTGACTAGAGTTGCATTTTGATATAATTCAAATTGATGCACGACAACTTCCAGAGCTAGTCCAGGCAACTCATCATAAATCTAGGCTAAACAATCCTTGTACTATGACAGTAGCTTGATCATGTTTGCGTATTCTTCTTCGTCGAGTAGAGAACTGATGAAGGTTGGCCTCAAAGTCTTTTCAATTCCTAGGATGATCTCTTTCAATTCAACGATCATTGATTTGATCCCTTCAAATTATGACAGAGAATATTTAATTAGAGGATTTTTAGAACTCTCCAATTCTTCTGCGCAATCTTCATTCTATCGGGAAAAAAAACAAAATTTCATATCAACAACCTACCTAACTGTTCTGAAACCTACACCATTTAAATTAAAAACATGATCTTTTTTTTTCCAAAGTTTTTTGAAAAGTTGAGATTCATCTTTCAACCATTGCTTAGGCATAATTCCACCATGAATAAGTTTTTGAGCACACAGAGATACCATTCAATAGACAATTCCATTAATTCAGAAGTGTCTTCTCATAGTTTTACATTAATTTTAGAGCTAGAAGAAGAAGAACCACAATAAAACTTGATCGGACTTTGCGCCAACACCGTGTACTTTCTTGATCTCCAAATGCTCAATTTTGATTGAAGAAATTGCAGTTAGTGTCATGGCTTGCACATAGTGATTGCTCTTATTGTACATCAACTTGTATTCATTTTTGTGTTCATCTTCGAAGAAAATCTCGAACTGAGACTTCTTTTGATTTATTATCATGATGCTTTTCTTACTTAGAACTATCTTCCAAGTCAATACTGATAATTGGTGTTTTCTTCTTCTCAACAATTTTATTGCCTCTTCCTCGTCGTCGTCCCCATCCTCCACCTTGGGTTCGAGTATTAAAAGTCTTTATCTTGTCACTTTCCTTATTTTGAATTTTCTGGATTCTCTTCTTTATTGGGCAGTGCATTTCTGGAGAAGGCTGTCTTGTTAAGAGTAGCATGATAAGCAATATCTTCCTGAATCCTCACTTCATGAATATAAAATAGTTGTAAGTCTCCTTTTGTGTAGTACTTTTGTCCTTCATAATAATATTTAATGCACTCTTACAGAGACGAGGGAACCATTCTATGCTCATGTATCCAAGGTCGACCAAGAAGGATATTGAATGTCTCAGAATCGATGATATAAAATTTTACAGTTGTTACTAAGTCAGCGATTTTTAAAAGCAACGTGATCAACCCAAGTGCTATTTCTCCTTTATGGTTGAAGCCTCATAGCATCATCTTGTCCGCTGTTAATCTACAAGCATTAATATTCAAGTACACCAACGTCCTTAAGTTCATTATATTGATGAAGGCGCCGAGATCCGCAATTACTCTTGAGAGCATAAATTTTTTGATGTTTAATGCAATATATATTAAACGGTTGTTACCTTTGACTATTTCTTCAACAAACAAACCTCATCCGAGGAAGTACTAACGAGCTAAGCCAAATAGGTTACATGATCTAGTAAAGCTTTGAATAATGCTTCCTTCATTTCCTTTGATAGAATCTGAGCATCGTAAATGCTCAACTTAGTTGGTAGTTTCCTAAAATGGGCTATAACGTTGTAGTCCACTTTATTATTTGATTCTCTCTCGAACAGATGCTTCCTGTACGGGTGAAATTGGCTCCTTTTATATAATCACTTGTTTTGATTTGTCATTTGGAGCTATTCTTGGAGGTAACACTTTTCGATTTTTTAAGTTCACTTCCTTTATTTCCTCCAATTCTTATACTAAATCCGAAGATATTTCCTCTTGAGTTGTAGCAATTGGCTCTTTTGCAAGTGCTTCTGAATCTGAGAATTCCAACTCAATACCAATTGACGTCCCCTGAAATTTGGAGACAGACACGCCATTATCTAAGTTATTCTAGTTGTTATTGTCGTTTCTTCTTTGTTGTCCTTGGGCCTATCATGATTTTATATGATTTAAGAACTGTCGTTATAATTGAAATTAGAATTCGAGTTGAATTGGTTGTTATCAGGTGCGTCGTCACAAACAACAGACAAAATGTTGCCGAAATCATAGAAATCATACAAAGTCAAGGTATACAAGGATTTCTCTCCCAAATCCGCGACAACTAATCTAGGTGAAGCATCCCCTACTCTACGCTTTAAGCCTCCAGTTTTCTTCTTCTCCATGATCTTCATCATCTTCGGCTGGGGTATAGCTTCTGCCACCTCAATAGATAATGCTAGCTTTACAGGTTTATATTCTGAATTACAAGTTCTATATTCTGAATTGAAGCTTGTACCGAAGCAGCCTGAACCTTTAAAGATTTTCTTTAAGGATTTCGCCCAAACCCATCAACGGCTCCATAAGGATTGATCAAAACAATGGTATCGACTGAAATCATACTAACGGAACATTTTTTAAGTTCTCCTAAATATTCTTTTGGGATTATTATGTTCCTTCACTTAAAGTTTTGCTCGAGTCAGTCTTTAAAACTGAAGCAGTCCTCTATAGTGTGACTGATCATTCTGTGATACAGAAGGTACTTCGGGTGGTATTTCCTGCCAACATTTGTACTGATGATTTTGCACCTAAGCAGTCTTCTATACTGTGACTGATCTACAATTAAAAGAGAATTTGGTGCCATGCAAATGCTACTTAGTCTAGAGCAAAACAATACTACATCCCGTGCCCAACTATGTACCTGAGATTGGTATGGAGGCTATCCTGACAATCATCTCTGAATATCCCGTCCTTACATCTAAGGTTGATTGTAAAGTTGCCTCAAAGATGCGACTTTTAATAATTTTTTAGCAGAAAAAAATAGCTAAACTGATTCCCGCCTGATGTCACTAGGAGAATAATTATTTTTATGAATGGCTGACCTCGAGAAATTTAAAATTAATGCGAAATCATTAACTAAAAACAGTATTATTGATTCAAAACTGAATGATGAAAAAAGATGAGCAAATTAGAACGAAGCTGTAAATCCAATGCAAGCCCATAAACTGCAACATAACAAGAACACTCAAGACATACCTTTAAGAAAGAATTAGCTTCTTTAGTTGCATTCACAAGGCCCATAATGAAGGAAATAACCATCAGAATAAGCCCACTAAGAAAGTGAAACAGTAAAATTATATTCTGCAATTCAGAGAAAGAAAACTTAAATATTAAAATCACCAAAAAAATTACAGAAATATTTGAATAACATGCTAGAAATTATCTACCTGTGCAATTGAATGATCAGTAAAGAAAAATGTGAGGCAATAAGTCAAAGCAGCAACTGCAGCACCATATTCCAAAAAGATGAAAATTGTTGGCATCAAACTACCACATCCAATGAATTGATTCAGGCCTACAAATGAAGCAAATATCATGTAAATAATGTATGACTTCGATACGGGCCGTAGGACTACTTATTAGCACGAGTATGCCAGTATAAAAGGCATACACGCGCATGCTTACATGTCTCTTCATGTATGGATGCATGTACACGAGGGGAATTAGCTAGGGAGGTTCACGTGTTGACCAACATAATATGAAGAAGCTATCAAATCAAATGCCTTTTATAAGCACACATATTAAGAATCTAGACAAGGGCCACTTTCTTCCTCCATTTACTGCTTACTAGAGCGGCTCTAAAACCTTAATAAAGGGTAAAGTATCCACTGAAAATCTAGGCATTGGCAAGAGGTTCGCCTGCATCTAATCCCATATTATTTGTCACTGAGGGTGACAGTTGAGAGAGTTGTGACCCTGCACAACAATGTTGGGTGAGCAACCACTTATTGACATCTAGATCACACATTGCTCAATGGTCAAATATGAAAATTATTAAAATTACTTACTAAGCTGATTACTGTGCAGTTATTATTAGCTTTTAATTGCTTACTTTATTCTTCATTTTCGTATTTATGAATTTCCTAGTTGTTCTATTTCAGAATTTATGTTCCTTTTATTTGGGTTTTGAAATATGTATTTATAGCCCTTTTCCTATCAAAAAATGAATCCTGAATTATTCTAAAATTTAACATGGCATCATTGCATGCCATGGTTTGAACCGTAGAGGTTCTGCCCTAGCCAACGTTTTGTTTATGCAGGTTTTCTGTAGCCAGTCTGATTGGCGACTGACCCTAAAAATTTTTAGCGGAGCTTTCTCTCTCTAGAGAACTTTTCAGCAGGGCTTTCTCTTTCCAGTGGAAATCCCAATTGAAAATTCCTTCTGCCGCTAACAGTTTTTTTTTCTTTTTTGCGGTTTGTTCTAATGGATCTCAAACCTTCGGGTATGTGGAATTTTCCAAGGTTCAACCACTGATTCGTCCTGTTTTCCTCCTGTCGCCAGCCCTTCCTCCTGCAAAGGGAATCCTTCTGTGTCTCGGCAACCCAACATCACCTTTCTCTCCGTCGGAATCATGGGACTCCACCACCGAGTTTCCTACTGATGGTGTGCTTGAGTCCACCAGAGGATCGACACCGACCTCAATTCCTCCGTAGAAAATCACATGAACTTCCCAATCACCACCAATAAACCTAATGGTTCTAATTTTCTCCAATGGTCCAAATCCATGTCCTTGTTCGTCAAATCCATGTCCTTGTTCCAAGAGGGACAAAAATTTAATTATCTCATAGGTATGATTCGTGAACCTAAAAAAACGGACCCAACGCATGGAGCGTGAAAAGTGAAGAATTCTATGGTCATGTCGTGGCTGATTAACTCCATGGAAACTACAATTGGTCGTGCGCATATGTTTCTTCGGCCAATGCCGTATGAACTGTAGTTCGGGATACCTAATCAGATGTGGGGAACTCCAGCCAACCTTATGAGGTTTCAAGAAGATTTGCGAGGCGAAACAAAAGTCGAGAACCATGACCCAA
Organism: Phalaenopsis equestris; assembly: GCF_001263595.1. NCBI lineage: Eukaryota > Viridiplantae > Streptophyta > Magnoliopsida > Asparagales > Orchidaceae > Phalaenopsis > Phalaenopsis equestris. The sequence continues at coordinate 5,968,272 of NW_018165280.1, forward strand.
AAATACAATGATTTGGTGGCCTAATGGATGGAATGCAATCTCTACCATGACTATAAGTGAGACTCTTTGTCAGACCTTTTTCTCTTTAAAAAAGTTGTAGAAAAGGCTCGCATGTTCCAATTTCTGGCGGGTTTAACAAAGACCATAATGAAGTCTGGGGCCATATTCTTGGCCGGGATCACCTGCCTTTTGTTCACGTTGCATTCACAGAGATTCGAGGCAAAGAGAGCCAGAGATTTGTTATGCTCGACACTTCCACTTTAATCAAATCATCTGCTTTGGTCACTAATAGTACTCAACACTCATCTAGGCCATCTCGAGCCACTGGCTCCACTTGCGACTACCATCAAAAACTCAACTATACTTGTGAGAAGTGTTGGAAACTCCAAGATAAACCTACATACAAACCTTCAGCCAAATTCTCCTCTGTCAAGGGGTCTCACTACGACATCTGAATCTATTACGACACAACCAACTCCCACTCGGAACGCTTTAGAATCACCAGACTCTCTCAAGAGTCAGATGGAGTAAGTAACCAAGCTGCTTGAATCCAATCAACTCTCTTCCAGCCCATCTACCTCTCACGTCCGTCAAGGTACCATTCTTATGACGCTCACTCTTTTTGTCTCTTCTAGTCCATGGATCATTGATTATAAGTCAAGATCAATACTCTTATATTTAATTTTGTCACCACCCGACCCTTACGTGGAATTAACCAAGACAAGAACAGATATTCAGACAGTGTGAAATAAATTTTCTATATTCATTTACTATTAACAGATGAAATAATCATTAAAAATTAAAATAAAGCGATGGAATTAAAATTTACCTCCTTGATGGTTCCCTGTATCTTTTTTAAATGTTTTCTCGTCTATCACTCATTTTTAATAATTTAATTAAACCTAAAAAGTTAGTTAAAAAAACAGTTAGTTGAACTAACCAAGTGAATAATTATACTTCAATACTACAGTAATATAAAGAAAAAAAATATGCATGCCAGTTAAGTTTCTTTATAAATTGATATAAACATTTAATATGCTATTCAAATAAGTGTCTGTTTGGGGCAGCTTATTTGGTGCGGTGGAGTTTTGAAAACGCAGCTGACCTGTTTGGGTATATTACGTTTTGACAGCTTATGCGTTTTCAAAACGTTGAAAAAAACGTTTTCATACCGTACCTGTCTAGGTGCGGTGACAGCTTTCTGGCTGCGACTTGACTTTTTCAAAAAAATAAAAATTTGTAGTAACCACCACACCTAGCTTATCGACAGATTATTTTTTAATCAGCTTATAAGCAGATTATTCAATAAGCTGCAGCTGCCTCAAACAAACCCTAAGTCTATATCAATATCATTTAATATCTATACAATCGTCACAGAAAACACCATTTAAAAATTATACCACTTCAGGTACATTAGTGTGCACCCAATAACCTTCAATATCAAAATTATTTTTCATTCACATGCATAGATACATTAGTGTTCCCCCACTAGTATCATCAATGTGTGCTCTATCATAGCCAAGTATGCACATGCAAACAACTATAAATCCTTTTGTTTACATTTTAAATATTATCCAATATCTTTCTGTAATAACATGCATGCATAATAACTTAGTATATGCAAATCATTCATATTTATTTCTAGATAACCAAATTGAATAAAAAGGCAGAATAATCTTATTCTAGTTGCAGAACGAGATATTCTGACTAATGATATTCTAATGCGAGTGATTTAAAAGAAATATAATATTATTATTATTTAGAAGTAAAAGTACTCACATTGATGACGTTTAATTCCACAAAATTTAGCCCTGACGTCGACTCTTCTAAAGTTAAAACCTAACATAAACATGATATAAAAATTTAATTTATTATTATTTTAAGTAAACTATTAACTTTTCATTATTAAAGTATTAAATTTTCATTATTTTATTATGTTTATTTTTTTATTCAATAAATATAATTTTATATATAAATATATTATTATTATTATTACCATCACTTAAATAAAAACTATTCTTATTTCTTCCAAACCCTTGGCCCGGTTTGACTCGTACGCTCCGCCCCTTCTATTTCTTCTTGTTCAACTCGATCACACAGGATCAAATCATTGTGCATGAAGAATCATCTCCCGCACACTACTCTTCTTCGACGCTCAACTAGGGCACGATCGAGGCTCCTTCATCTTCCTCCTCGACTCGATACCAAAAGCAAAATCTCGCGCCTCTCCTCAACTCGGCATCAATTCCCTTGATTCCACATGTGAGTAAAACACCATGGGCACTTCGTTTTATAGGCAAACTTGTCTCTTTAGCTTCTAATCCCCTAGCTTTCACTCCAGTTATTTGTTTCCTCACCCTTTCCCGATTCATGATTTCCTCTTTCATCTCTATTCATTTCTTCTTCTCTGTTCCTTCATTTTCCCTGTACTTCTTCCCCCGTACAGAACCGTTACAATCTTCCCCACTAACAAAAATTTTATCCTCAAAATTTATAAACAAACCTCAAGTCATTTCTCATTAAACGGATTAACATTAGTAATGAAAATGTAATCACTATAAAGGTAAATATTTGATACATGACGACTCAACTATACTTTAGAAAACATAGTTGTTGGGGCACAAAAACATACTAGATAACATCAAACTAGTCGGATTTCATCACCATCAACAACAGTAGGTTTTTCAGGTTCACTATGAGTGAGGGAAAATACTTGAGCTCAAACAGTCTGTTGTTGATGGTGATGTTTACTCATAGTCAACGAAGACAACCTGTTTGAGCTCATAGTCAACGAAGACAACCTGTTTGAGCTCACCCTCGACCCAGCTTGACCTGCATGCCCCGCCCTTCCCTTTTTTCTTCGACTCGATCACATAAGATCGAATCAAAGTGCGTGAAGTATTTTCTCCCACACACTAATCTTCATCTTCGATGCTCAACTAGGGCACAATCCAGGCTTTTTCTTCGTCTTCCTCCTCGACTCGCTCGAGACCACATGCAAGATCTCCCGCCTCTCCTCAGCTCGACATCACTTCCCTCAATTCTACAGGTGAGTGAAACACCTTAGACGCTTTGTTTTATAGGAGAACTTGTCTCTTTAACTTATGATCGCCTCGCTTCCACTCCTTCAACTGTTCTTTTCCTCTCTTCTCCGATTCATCGTTTCCTCTTCCATCTCCGTTTGTTTCTTCTTCTCTCTTCATTCGTTTTCCCTGTTTCTTCTCCCCCCTATAGAACCGTTACAAATTTAAAGTAAAATTGATTATATGGAAATCAAACTTTTTCCACATAAAATTATAAAGGAGCAAACCCACATGTAGATTATTGTTAGCACACCATCGGCATGCAACCTTATGATTATAATTTATTTCAGCCACACTTATCACTGACATCGTTCTAGGGTTCCTAGAAGGTGTTTGAGAAGCGAATTCAACAAGGAGCTCATTGCGGAATGGCAAGAGAATAAGAACATGAGAGGTCGATGGCATTTAAAAGGTAGCAGGCGATGTTAGCGACTACAATCTATTGTTGGACAGTCGTATCGAGCATTTCGATGATGAAATGACGAGGAGTATCCATCACTTTTTTCTGAGCAAGCTACAAACACACCATTTGCAAAAGGAAGAGGATACAACACTCCTTAAAGCATAAACAATATATTATAGTCTTAACAATACATAAAATCCAAGCTAGCTTTCCCAAACAAAAAAATACAACATATATAGTCTACTCATAGAAAATTCCCTATTTAGGAGGCAATACAAATAAATGAGAAAATGAAAAAAATAATTTATGCAAAATTGTTAACTGCACAAAATCCTAGCCCGTCCTCCTATTGCAGGATAGCAGAAGATCCCGCTCTACATCACTTTCCCTAATACATCTCTGAAGGCTTATGAAATTAATCTACCACAATAATAACAACTACATTGCCTTATTGTATCCAAGGCAACTCCACTACAAAATCTATGCTCACATCAATTTCATTCAACCTTAAAACACATTCATCATTCCAAAACATATCTTGAAAGGATAACTAATCATCCCTTTTTGGCAGAACCAGAGCTAGAACTGCACATAGATTGGTACACTCACAAACCAAGCATCAAGCCATTAAATCCATTACCTATTTTTCACACTCAAACTCGACTGAGCAAATCCAATAAATAAGTTTATCTGGACAAACTGAGTTTGGGATGAAATCTATGGTATGTTGGACTAGTTTCAGAGACAACCTTTCCTTTCTGACTTTGTTCAAACAAGTTCTATTTCATCATACAGATAGAAAAAAGAATATTGTTGCTCATACTCGTGCACAAAAAATCATACATGATAGTTTTGTTGTTAGGAATGTTGATAGATCACATTTCTTGTTTCCTTTTGTTAATTTTGATAGTGCTCATGTTTTGGCGGGCCAAGCCCCTTTTTGTATCATTTGTACTACCTTTATGATATATTAATTGAAACACAACTTTAAAGTCATTGCCGACTCCTTTTTCCTTATTTAGCCACGACAGAGAATATGAGTGAAAGTGCCTCAAGTCACGAGACCCAATTTCTTCACAATATGTGTCGACAACAAGTTCTTACTCCACCCCATCGATGATGAGACTACTGCCTTCCCGTTCACAATGCAATGGGTGTAGAATATATTGTGATATAACCATTACGAATCCCTCATATCCTCTATGTATAGGACCAGTCGAACCACTGCGTCTCCCCACTCCGTTCCTCCACTCTCCTCGTCGCTAACCTTCGCGCCCTGCTCGGTAAAAGACACAACTCGACTCATCAAGCAGCTGGAGGCGATGTGCCCAAATCCGTTGCATCAGAAACATTTTCTGGTCGGGAGTGTAATAGATGTGCTGCTCTTTTCAGGCTTCTTCTCACTGGGTGTGGCTCTATCCTCATCGAAATAAACTTTTTCAACTCCCTAAGATTTGCTCCTGTTGATGTCTCCAACTGTGGGTGGCTTCCTGACTGGTAATGATTGTCTGCTTTGCTTTTGTAGCCATTCCACTTTTAATTTTAAGGTTTGGACATCCCAAAGTGAACAATAAGACTGTAGCTGGACCAAATTGTAAATAGCAGGCTTAGACCCCCCAGATAACGAACTATGGTGTCTTCCTCTGGCTAGACCAAATCACACTTCATCTGCAACTAGTCAAATTGTGCCATGAACTTCTCCACTTATAGGTCGCTCTGCTGCAGGTGGTAGGATCTCAGAAACATGTCATGACGGTAGTAGGATGGGAGGAATTTACTCTGAATCACTTTCTTCATCTCTCTCACTTAAAAATCTTATCACTGCATTTTTTTTCCCTACCCCTTCAAGTTGTCCCACCACAAAAAGACACTCTTTTGATAGCTGCAAGCTTCATTCTTTTATCTTCTAGCACTTCTTTGTGCCCAAACAACCTCTCAACTGATTGTAGTCATTCGATAAAATCATTTGGACCCATACCTCTATCGAACTCTGATAGATCCACCTTTATTATGAAGTCTTTGTGTCCTCCAAATGATTTCTCCTCTCTAGGCCACCTCTGATATTGTATTCCAAAACTTCATGGCCTTTCTTTTTCATCACTAAAGACTCTTCGAAAAAATAAATAATGACAAAAAACACGAATGGGGGGCCACCGATGGACGGTAGGAGAGGCAGGCCGGCTAGGTGCAAGTAGGTGGATGGTTATAGCATGGAGAATTCGAAGGGGACTAGGTGCATCTGTTCAATAAGAGAGTGGTGGGGGGGGGGGGGGGGGGGGGGGAGGGAGGGAGAGAGAGAGTTGGAAAGTATCGTAAGGTTGCAACATTAGGTGGGAAAGGAATAGGCAAGTGGCAGAGGGAAACTGGTGCTGGGAGGCAGACGATAGAGAGTCGAGGGGTGTGGAAAGGATAGATGGCAACAAGGGGAGGTGCATGAAGTATGGTAGCGAGTGGGGGAAGTGCATTAAGAAGCAATAACAGGAAGATACACACCACCTCGGGACAAGTTACAACCCGAGTATCTTCTCACCGTTAAATACAACTCTAGAATGGAAAACGGGATGCTAGAGGCTACCCTACCAGAAACACAAGGAAAATTAAACCCTAACACAATAAAAAAAAAAAAAAAAACATATATATACTGGTAGATAAATATGGGGGACCGCCCCGCAACCACGCCCACACTTGGGCGGCAACCCTAGTCTCAAGCCAAAGACTGGCCAGCCGAGCTGAACTAGTTCAGTCGCCGGGTCAAGCCCCACGTTAGTGTCGCTTTATTTTGTGTCAACTGAATTATCTTCTTTCTATCTCCAAGCTATGCAGATGGATTCTCCCTCTATCGTCTGTTCTACTTTATTTCCTTAGCCTTTTCTGCTCTACCAATCCCCCCCAATCAGCTTTATTAGATATCAAAACATTTTTTGTCACCCCGCCTACGTCATCTTCTTAAAAGGGAGGTCCATCTCATATATGTGAGCAAATATTTATAGGAGCGTTGCCACTTAGAGTGAGTGAAACAGAGAGAGAGAGAGAGATAAAATGCACACCAAATATGAAAAATAGAAACAGTGCCAGTGAAACTGGAAGTAAGAAGCTGAAGAAGTCCCATGCAAATGTTGATATCCAATATGTCCATATAGATACCTGAGTAGATAAAAAAGTTCAGTAACCAAACAACGTATCAAACCATAAAGAGAGAAAAAAAGCCATATGAAGGTATAAAATACCCCACTAATCAGCTGCTGCTGTTTCGCTTTGACTTCACGCTCCTGCAACATTCCAGCAAGTTCCATACGTCAATACAAAAACTTCTTTCAAAAAACAATTTCCAAAAAGCCATGCCTAGTGTTGAAGAAAGAAACATAAAAACAGCTCTACAGTATTGTTCACTCTTTTGCCACAAATGGTAAGGATATCTGTAAGAATTACATGGATTCAAGCAAACGGTGGAAATTCCTTTTTGAGGATACTCCCCAAAAATGGATTCATTGGAGACGGGTTGTGCCATTCGAGCATTTCTTTAGGCTTTTAAAGGAAGCAGCCAATGGAAATTTTTTGCATGACAAATAGATTATCATACAAATACATCAGAAAAATTGAAGCTAGGCTGCTACATGAAACGTTATAGATTCTCAGTAATTATACTTTTAATCAAATAATACATCTCTTAAGAAACCATAAAACAACTTTTTTATGTTCTAATTCTAGACTAGCAGTTTCAGCTTAAAATCAAAACACAAGAGGCTTGCGTAAGATTTAGTTTTATCATAGCTAATTGTAAAGAGTTAGAAAAAGGTCAATTTACCAGACGTTACGAGTTTGACATCCAACCAAGCAGACTACCAAAGAAGTAGAAAGATTAACAAGACAAGATTAATTAACACACTCATTTGCTTGTAGAAACATTAGAAGGCAATATCTAATTAGGAACCTCGAAAGAACAATGCCATAAAAACCAAATATACAATGAATTTATGAAACAAATGTACTGTCGTATATTATCTGCACAATGATTTAAAAGTCAAAGATGTAAAATCTGTAAAAACTAACATACAATTTCATGTTATTGGACAACTTTGAGTTTGCGCTCTAACAAACATCAAACTTTTATATTACACCCAAACATTTTCAACTTGTAAGGCTTGAGTTCAAACAAACTTGAATAATTTTTTATTACGATTTGAAAAAAAGGTTCAAACATATTCAAAACACGGTCCAAATAAGGTTCAAACACGCTTGATTAATGTTCAACTATGGTTCGAAGAAGATTAAAAAATTGTTCGTACACATGTTCTAAAAGGTTCAGTACACTATCTTTGATATTTTATCTAGGTCATCGTAAAAGCTCTATCAAAATAACCAAATCTAAAAAGCAAGACATAACTATTTTAAGTAAATAATATTAATGTTTGCTGAAGTCATGATTGCCTTATTCCTTGAGCCAAAAAATCTCAAACGACATAATACCAATGTATAAAAAAGCGGAAGAGGTGGGAATGTAAAAAATTGTGGGTGTTTTGGTTTTACCTTTCGACCATATTATCCCACAAGATGAAACAATGGACATATTTCTCCAATATTCACAATTATGGGCACATAAAGTTAAAATTCTTCCAACGATTTCCAAGTATGCTTTCTCAAAGAAATAGAAATTGGGAAAAAGTATTTCTACAATTCTCTAAGGTTTCCAAGATTTCAAGCTAGAATCAACAATTCTTGCAATGACTATGGTACTCTAAACTTATGAGCTATTTAAATATGAAAGAAGTTCTGCTGCTTACCATTTGGATAAATATTGATCTTTCATAATGCAAGTTATCTTGATCCAATGTATTTTATTTCCTTGGTTTTTTGCAGGCAATTCTTTGTAACACTTTTTAATGTAATATTTTCACCAATTGATAGTGAAGTTTCAATGCATCAATAAATGGAATTGATCCAAAAATTAAGTATAAAAGCAAATATACTTATGTCAACCCTTTTAAATCAGTTTTGTGCTGACCCACATAAACTGATACTTCAATTGGCCATATGACCATCTACCACACTAGCTTCTTGGCCCCACCCACACTTCTATGTCAGTGGCATATCCTTCAGTTATTTATTTATTTATCAGCTATACTCCAATTTGATCTTATGGTTGCAGTCTCTATCACATACAAGCCCGCCTTCACAACCTCATTCTCACCAGCTAAAAAAATCATCATTTTGCTAAGCTTTACTGTTACAAAAAGCAACCCACATAACTACATCATCTTGGTCAAAATATTACATATTTAAACCATTTTCAATACAAAATGGATGTTTTCCCTTTAGTTTTACATTCAGCCGATGAAACAACTCTCCAATACTTCATAAAGAATTTTTTATCAAACTTTCTGTTGAGTAACTGCTTAAGTTTTTGTACAATCACCACCAATTCCCGTCATCCAAACTACCAAAATCAAAGAGAGATTTTATGATGGCTAGCAATGTGAAAGAATCAACACCTCAATTTCTACAATCACTTATAACCAAAAGCATACTAAGATAATTTGCTAGCACTATTGATGATACAACCCGACATGGGATTTGAAATTAACCAAGATGAGAAAAGACGGTTGGAGGGTGAAAACTAAAATTATTCTATAACTAACATTTTTATGAAAGAGTCACTAAAAAATGAATTAAAACAATACCGTTAAATTTTACCTTATTTCTGGTTGTCCGCGTCTTCCATAAACATTCTCTTCCATCGCACATCTTTTAATCAATTAATTAAACCTTACAAGTTAGGTTAAAACAACAGTAAGCTATACAAGGATATAGAATACTTATATTACTATATTATAGTAATTCAATGAAAATGAAGATAATATGCATGCCAAGTAAATGATATTAAAAATATAAGGGCATTTGGTGGTTTGTATGATCTAATATGATCAAAGTGATTTTAAACTTTCACTATATCTTACTATCTCATTCACATATCAGTATCTTTTTAATTTGCATGCATTTGTCACACGAGTATTGTCTAAAATTGTACTAGTTAAGGTACTTAAAAATCAATATACTTTTCCATTTACATACATAAATACTTTAAAGTTCTCCCACTAGTACCATAAAGAGGTGATTTCATCATAGTAAAACATGCACATGCAAGAATCAAAATAGTAAATCTCATTCTTATTTTTTTTTCATATCAATCAATAATCTAAATTATGCATTTAAATGACATGCCAATATCAATGAGATGCACTCAATATGATCAATTGAACTTAAAGAGCTAGTAAAATCTATCTAAGCAAGTCATATAGAGCGAATCAACTTAGGAGAAATCAAATATTATTATAAATTAAAAATATAAGCACTTATCTCGATCATAAATGATCTGGTTGCTCTTAACTTGTATCTATTCTTTCAAATGAACAGCCATAAAAATAAAATATTCAGCTATCACTTTGCTTAATTATATTTAATATTATTTATCAATTATTGTTGTATTGCACTATTTTAGTTAAGATTTCAATACTTAAACTTTAAGTTTAAATATTGAAAATTAATAATATTATTAAATATTATTAATTTATACAAAATACATTCAGAATTAAAACCCTAATTTTCCTTTATTGTCAACATTTTTCTCAATCTAAACCTGAATCTTTTACAACTTGAATCCTATTAAGTTAATTAAAAACTCTTAAACTTACCTTCATACATTTAATTTGTCTCTTCCCGCGTGTGAGGTTCCCTCAACCTGCAACACGCGAGCTCTCCAAACTTTCTTCCCTTCCCTTTTCTTCGATCTTGATGCGACCCGATAGAGTAGTGCACACAAGATCTTCCTTTCGATTAGGGTTCACCGTCCAAAAAATACCTCCTTCCTTCCTCGACTTCGACGGGTTCGGCATTAACACATTTCCCACACTCTCTTCCTCCGGATTGCTTCTTCCTCTATAAGAGCACAACGTCAAAGTCACCAAGAGTAGGGTTCAACGACTTCTCTGATCAAACGAAGTCCTACGCCCTCTTTACTCTTCGACATGGTTTCATTCCGCATCGCAAGCCCTTGAAGTTCCTTCCCTTCGACTAGGGTTCAATGTCGAAATAGGTAAGAGACTTACTACTCCTTTGTTTCATCTTCTTTCTTCTCCTTCCTTCCTTTCTTTTGTGCCCCCTCTTACTCACTTTTTCTCTTTCTTCTTCACTGTTCGTTAAGTGGGTTGAATAAGTAAAATAGTAGACGTTGCGACACCTATTTTATTTTTATTTTCCCAATATTATATTTACTTATTTATTTAAAATTCTTATTTATTACAATCTCCCCTTATAAAATTTTCTTTATTTGAAATTTACATAATATACTCTAAGCCTTAAATCATTGCATGAAACTCATAAACCCTCCATAAAAGTTCATTAAAAGGTTTATCTCATTCTTAAAGATGGATAGTGGATATAATAAAAGGTCTGATATGAGTAACCCAACTAAACTTCCCCCATCAACTGAAATAGGGAAATATGTCACCTGAAGCAAACCAATATAATAAGAACACCAAACATCCTATAACATGCGATAAAGCATAACACTTATCAATCCTTAGTAGCATCAACATCAACAACAAATTCTTCAGATTCTTTATTAGTAAGAGAATAAACTCAGGGTTGAACTAGCTGTCTTAATTAAACTTGAGCAGAAGCTGAAGCTGTAGACTCTATCCTTTACTGCCCACATGTAGTCTTCTGTTAAGGAGCTTTAACTGATTTCTATCCTTCTAATGTTTTTTGGCCAAGTGAAGAGCAATATCTAGATATGTTTCTAAGCTCACGACACCGGTAACATGTATGAGAGCCCATCAAACATTTACCTATATGTTGTTTTTAACATTTAACACAAGTGACTATGGTGTTACGAGAAGTGCCACCACTGAATCTATCAGAACGAAAATTGGGCTGATTGATCCATATGCTCTCCTTCATCAACACTATCCCATTGTGTCTCCTTATGCATTTGAATAAGCTAGAAATCAATCTCTACTAGTCTAGCCCATTCCACTAACACTGAATAGCCGTTGATCCCCAAGGGCACTAACGGGGTGCCTGATTGAATCATTTAATCCCGAAAGGAATCTATAACACTTCTCAGCTGCAATAACTATCAATTGTAGGGGATATCTTGACAATGCAGTGAACTCTGCTTCATACTGCATGATTATATTTTCTCCATGCATCAACTTGTTGAACTTGTCTTGCATTTATATTCAAAAGGAAAGGGGTACAAACCACTCTAAAATGTTCCACAAACTCCTAACTTCTCATCATGTTGGGTATGTCCCCTAACTTGTCCTGATGCTGCCTACGTCATCACCCGTCGGCTTCTCCGTCCTACACAAAAGTAGCTAACAATACTCTTTATTCAATTGGAGAAGCTATGCTATTGTAGTATCTTTTCTATCCTCGTCAGTCAGTTCTCCGCTTCAATTGGATCTTCAGTTTTCTTGAACAAAGGTGGATGTAGAACCTGAAATATCTTCAAATAATTATCTACAAATACTATTTCCAATAGGCCGTGATCTCGACTCCTAAATTGTCGCCGTCATCTAGGTTAGAACATTTGTATTAACAATAAGAGTGGGTGGTACTTCTTCATTTTCTACCACATTCCTTTCTTCATGAATCTCAAGTGCATCGATTTGCCTGAAATAAAATAATTATTTAATTAGAGCTATTTTGATTATTTTAATTTTGTTATTATTAAAATTTTGTTATAATTATCCTATTAACTATTTCTTCAAGATTGTATTAATTAATTTTAAACCTTTCTCTAATACCACATTTGTCACGACACAATCCAAAATTTGGAATTAATAAAGGCAGGAACAGCTGGTTAGGAAGTGGAAATTAAAATTATTCTATAACTAACATTATAATATAAACTATAAAAATATGAATTAAAGCAATACAATTAAAATTTATCTAATTTCTGGTTGTTCGCATCTTCTATAAACATTTTCTCATATCACTAAACTTTTTTATCAATGAATTAAATTTGAAAAAGATAGTTTATAACAATAGTAAGCAAAACGAAACTGTTGAATACTCATACTACTAAACTATGAAAATTCAATGAAAAGGGAAATAATGTGCATGCCAATTAAATTGTATTAAAAATATAAGATCATTTAATGATTTGTTCTATTTAACATGGTCATTCAAGGTGATTTAAACATTCATTATGTCTTGCATTTATCACATACATATCAATATCTTTTAAATTTGTTTACATCTGTCATAAGAACATCGTTTAAAATTGTACCATTTAAGGTATTTAAATATCAATATCCTTTTTTCATTCACATGCACAGATATCTTAGCATGCCTCCGCTAGTACCATAAAAAGATGATTTCATTAGGTGTGTCAAAACGACTCGTTGTTCGCGAACAACTTGTGTTTGATTCGTTCGCTAAGTAAACGCGTCGAACATGAACACTTTTTTGTACTTGATATATAAACGAACCAAACACAAAAAAAGATTTGCTCGTTTGTGTTCGACTCGTTTTGGCTCAAAATACTACTCATGAAATATATATATATATATATATATATATATATATATTGATCAAGGGGTGCGGCTAACCCCGGTCGGGCGAAGTGAAACTTTGTTTTCACCAGGAGCAAGTCCCACGTTCGAACGCCGAAGAGTTTTTTTTTTTCTCAGGGAAATATTGATTTCACAGCTACGTTTTCGATCACGAGGGAGATGCACCTCTCGCCATTCATCGTACTTCTCCTTCTTCTTGTCATTTACTCGCCAATCGTTGCTCTTGGCGACCAGCTGAGTCCAAAGGAGTGCGAAAATCTAGGGTTCACTAGCCTCGCTCTTTGCTCAGATTGCAATACTTTTGCACAGTATGTTAAAGACGAAGAATTGGTATCTGATTGCCACAAGTTTTGTCAGATGATACTAATGATTCCTCGAGCAAGGTTTCATTTTCTAGTGCTATATTAGAGGTTTGCATGAGAAAGCTGATTTTTTACCCTGATGTTGTGGCATTCATTGAGGAAGAGAAAGATCAATTCCCGTCTGTCAAGGTTCAGTATGTGTATGCTTCACCTCCAAAACTGATAATGCTTGATGAAGATGGAAAACACGTGGAAACAATAAGAATTGATAACTAGAAGCACGAGCAAATTCTACTATTTCTGAAAGAGAAGGTGAAGGCTAGCTTGAAAGACAACTGAAATTTTTCCTTACGCTCCAACTAATTTGCCAGAATTATAGGTTTCTTCGAACCATTGTTAAATCCTGACTCTATTTTCTATTTTTGCAAAACATGAGGTATGCAATGCTTCTGTATTGGGTCTCAAATAAAGATGAATCACTTCAGAAAGTGGCATTTATTTTGATAGATTTCTTGGAGGCTTTTAAAATTTAAGTACATTTATCTTGTTCAATCTTTTCTATTTAATAATTGTATGGTATAAATTTTGCTCAAAAATGTGTTCGGTTCTCTTGAATATATATATATATATATATATATATATATACATATATATATATATATATATTTGTGAGTAGTATTTTTAAAAAAATTAATTGATTACAACGCTACAAAAATTTATAATCAATTAAAATTATTAATTAAAAAATAAATAAAAATAAATTAAATTATACTTAAATGATGTTTTAATATAAAAATAAGATTTAAATCTTGCCCCAACCCTTAACATCCTACGGCTGCAAGATTAGGATTGTTAAAATGACTTTTTGTTCGCAAACGACTAGTGTTTGACTCGCTAAACAAACGAGCCGAAAACAAACACATTTATTGCATTTGAAATATAAATAAGTCAAATACGAAGAGTGATATTTTTTAACGAACAGAACATGAGTAAAGCATGGGCTTTACTCGTGTTCGGCTTGTTTACACCCCTAGACTTCATAAACAATCATGCACATGGAAGCAATCAAAATAGTAAATCTCATTCTTAATTTCTTTTCATACCATTTAAAAACGTGAATTATGTATTTAAATGACATGCAAATATTAATTACATACATTCAATATGATTAAGTGAACTTAAAGAGTAAATAAAATCTATCTAAACAGGCATTAGAGCGAATCAAGCTTAGGAGAAACCAAGTATTACTATAATTTAAAAGTATAATTATTTATTTTGATCATATACAATCTGCTTGTTCTTAGCTTCCATCTCTTCTTTCAAATTAGCACATAAAATAAAAAAAATACTCAATTATCTCTTTGCTTAATTATGTTTTAATTTAATTATCATTATTGTTCTATTACACTACTTTAATTAAATTTTCAATACTTAAACATTAAGTTTAATTAGTGAAATTAATATTAATATTAAATATTATTAATTTACTTAAAATACAATTGTAATTAAAACCTTAATTTTTCTTTATTGTCATCAACCTTCCTCTCGATCTAAATCTGAATATTTTACAACTTGAATCCTGACATAATCAAACCTTCCATTTAACACACACACACACACACACACACACACACATATATATATATATATATATATATATAATAAATGGGTCATCGGCGTGCAGCTCTGCTAGGATTTTCGCCTGATGGCGATTCCTGGCTTTGAATCTTTTACCTTTTCACTTAGTCGGCTTTGTCGTTTTCCACGACAAACAGTCTCATCGTGCTTGACCACGAACAACTCACACCCAGCCTTCTCCTTTTTCGATTGCCTCGTCGGTGTTTGCAAACAGCTCACACGACATCTTCCTTCTTGAAGCATTGTCATCGTCTCGCAATTTCATCGGCATTTGCAGAAAACTTGCACGACATCGTCGTCTTTCGATCCTGATACGAGGTTTGGTTACATCTTTTGCAATCTCGCATGTCGTCTCCTTCCTCGAGTCGCAGATTGAAGTGACTCGCCACGCCGCTTCAGACTCAGGCCGTGGTCATCTTGCCTGGTGGAGATGGCCTGGATGCTCCGTTCTTATGCCACTGCACTTGCCGACGACAATCCTACTTGTGTCCCTATTTCAGGTTCAAAGCTTGGTTTTGGTATCGGTAAGTCCTGCATTGTTCCACAATCTTTCTACGAGGCTCTTGAAGGTGGTGGTTATCGCATTTTCATTAAAAAGCTTGGTAAAAAAATGGGAAACCTGCTCTTTTTCTATCTAAGGTTGACTATCTAAGGTTGAAATCAATACTCTTGCGTCTTCTTGGTGTTTTGCTCTAGTGGAAAAATTCCTTTATGACTCAAGTAGGAACAGTTATTTCAGGAGTCCAAAGAAAAGAAAAGGTAGGGGATGTCATATATCCTGAGGAGAAACATCAGTGACATCCCAGACTATCCTACGGTGTGGCTACATTTTTGGAGACGACGTTAATTAAGTGTTTGATCCTACCAGTTTTATTATTTGGAACTTAAACTTGCATAATGTCCGATTATGAAAATATCCCACAGAGATATGAGGGTTTACGTCGTACCGTACGACAACCTCGGAACCTAAGTCGAGTTAGGACTTACGCTGCACAACATGACTGTACAGAGGCCTAAAAAGAGAGTGTGAGGATTTACGTCGCGCTAGGCGAGCTACCTCGAAGCCTTATGGGTTGTTTAAACTAGGAAAGTTTAGTTGGTGTAGACTCATTCTGCTGTTGTAGAATGACGTCCACCTCCACCTGTAGTTCGCTCCAAACTCCTTGCCGTGCTGCCCACGAAGTTGCTCCGAGCTCCTCGTCGCAGTAACAGTTCTAAAGTCTAAAGTTCAAGCAGTTTTACCAGGTGGGTTTCAATGTCTCAATTTGGTTGTCAATGGGGGGGGTCGCGTTTATGCCATCCTTTTGGGACTTCAATTTCGCTTGGTGTGATATCTCTGGAAAACACTGTTTTCTTCAGAGGGGCATAATAGGCAGCACTTCGTGAATGCCGATTTCGTGTATTGAAAACGGCTGCAAGTCTCATTTTATGCAACACTCTTGTCCATCTTCATAATATTTTATGCATTGGTGCAGAGATGATGGGACCATCCTGTATTCATGAATCCACGATCGACCCAATAGAGCATTGAATGAAGTGTCTGAATCGATAATATGGAATTTTGCGGTTGTTACCAGATCACCAATCTTCATTGCTAGTGTTATGGATCCCAGGGCTCTTTCTCCTTTCTGGTTGAATCCCCTCAGCATCATTTTATCGGATGTTAGCTTGTTCGTGTCAATATCCAAATATGCTAACGTTCGTAAATTCATTACGCTGATAGATGCTCCTGGATCCACTAACACTCTAGAGAGCAAGAATCTGTCGATATTGACTGAAATGTAGAGAGGACGATTGTGGTCTGTGGTGCCAAGTAGCAAATCTTCATCAGTAAAAGTTATTCCAGACTGTTCCTTTAACGACCAAACCTCATCTAAGGATGAGCTGGCCAATTGAGCTAAGCAAATTTTCGGATCAAGTAAGGCCTTGATCAAAGTTTCTCTCATCTCCTTTGACAGGATCAGAGCGTTGCTTAGTTTGGCCGGCAACTTCCGAAGATGGGCTAATACGTTATAATCCACTTTGCTATTTAAACTTCTAACATTATCCTCAACATGTGTCTCTTCTGTTGGTGGAGCTGGCTCCTCATGAGTAGGTGTCTGTTTTTCCTTTGTTGTTGGACCCATTGTTGAGGGTAACACCTTTCCTCTTCTCAAATACACCTCTGTTATTTCTTCTATCTTTTGTGTCGGACCCAGAGACTTCTCTTCTGGCATTGTGGTTAATTCTTCGGGAGTTGACTCTGAATCCGAAGACTCTAAGTCAATTGCAATTGGGGCTCCGTGAAACTCTAGGATGACATGTTCGCCTTCCGAGCTATCGTAGCCCGCGTACTCGACATTTTCCTCTCTATTAGGGGATTCGAGAAAGTTTTGCATGATTTGAGAATTGTCATTGGGATCGAAAATCAAATTAGGTCGGTTGTTATCACTTAACTCATCATCAGAAATAGTCAAAACGTAGCCAAAATAGAAATTCTTTGCATTATAAGTTCCCGGAGGGACGAAGAAATAATCATACAGGGTAAGCGGTTTGAGGGATTTCTTCCCCAAATCCGTAACAACTAATCTAAGGTGAGCAGACCTCACTCTCCTTGGTTCATTGAATCTTGTTTCTTTGACAATCTTCTTTCTTATTTCTCGCTGACGTGGCTTGTCTGTCATAGTCACTAGTGTCGGCTTAGCAGGTTCTGAACCCATATTCAATATTTTTTTAGGAATGTCATTCCAAGCTGCGTTCCAGTCATCATCTGCGGTGTAAGAGTTAATTGGAACAATGGGATCCACCGAAATCATATTAATGGAACCTTGTTCAGGTTCCTTTAAATATTCTTTCGGGATCGTTATGTCCCATTCTTGAAATTCTTCTCGAGTCATTCTTTGAAGATGAAACAACCTTCTAGGGTATGCCCAAGCAATCGGTGATATGGGCAATAATTAGGTTGATCCTTCTTGTCAACTTCCTCCGGTCTCCTTGGTTCTGGCAGTACAAACTCAGGCTTCTTGATTAAATTTCTGAACATCTTGCCTACCGCTTCGTTCTTGAAAGAGTATGTTCTATTCACTCGTTCGACCTGTCTTCCATTTCCTTGGTACGACCTTTGCTGAGGTGATTGTTGCCCGTACCACTGTGAATGTTGATAGGTTTATTGAGGCTGCTCGACATGAATTTGTATTGGTTGTTTACATTTATCAACCGTTGCCCACTGTTCCTGACCTCTTTTCAAATGTTTTCGCTAGTCTTGGCTTTTCTGTTTTCTCCAGAAATCCAAGTTGTTTTGCTTCTTCTTGCAGACTCCTAGCCTTGGCAAGTAACTTTTCAAATGTTTTAATCTTGAATCCCTTTAGCATAAATGCCACTGGACCATGGATGATTTTCTCGATCGCATGCTGCTCTTGAAGTGGCGGCTCGCATTTCATGCTTAAGTTTCTCCACCGCAGAATATAGTCCACCAAACTTTCGTTAGGCTTCTGTTTCTCTACCACAAGATCACCTACAGTGATGTAGTGTTGAGCTCCAGCAAACCTTTTAACGAACAGGTTTTCCAATTCTGCGAATGTCTTTATTGAGCCATGAGGTAGTTCTGCGTACCAATCAAAGGCGACTCCTGAGAGGCTGCTCACAAATTGACGAAACAAAAGTGCATCGCTACCCCCCGCTTTGCAACAACTTGCTCGGAAGTGTGCAATATGTTGTCGGGGGTTGCCAGTCCCATCGAAAGTTTTGAACAACGGTGGTACGAAACCCTTCGGGTATTGTACAGCGTCGAATTCTTCTGGGTAAGGTCTACCCTTCAGAACCAATGCTCCTCCCTTTGAATGGGCTAGGGCTTTTCTCACCTGTTGTTCCACTATCTGTTTGATGTCCTTTTCTGGTATTGTGTTCTGAGCTGGCTCTCTATTTTCATCTGCAATATGAACGATTTCTGGCTGGTTTGCTTCTAGAAAAGCTACTCTCGGAGATTGGGGTTGATTCTGAAATGCAGCTATAACGGCCATCTTTTTTTCCATCTGGATAATATGTTCATCTTTTTGCCGAATGTCTCTCCGCAGCTCATCAACGATGTTCTCCTCGGTGGGCGAAGGAGCATCGTGTGATGACATAGAGGCTCTAGTCTCAACCACTAGGATTTCTGCAAAATCTTCATCCATATGATCTGATAAATCACATTCTTCATTACTGATGTTTCCTTGTTCTTTTGACAATTCCGTAATATCAGCTCTAAGCTTTTCCAACGCATACTCGATAGATCTTCCTCTTACCCTCTTAAGATCCATTGGAGATTTCCGGCGGGCATTCATCCCTGTGTCAAGTTCTAGTGTACCCGTGATAGTTGGGGTTTTAGACTTAGAATCCCTCTCGGGGTGGCGATTTACTGACTCTTCCGGCAGCATCGGTCCGGTGACCCTAAGTCTCCGCGACTTCACTTTTAATGCCGATGTTTCAAGGTGGGATGTCCCACTAGTAACACCAGCTGGTTGTGCAGAAGTGCGGTCCTTAATGCGGGGACCAGATACAACAGTGGATCGTCTCTTGCCACTACTCATCTTCAGAGGTTCTTCATTAGCAGCGACAGGTGGTATTCTTGGACCCAGACGAGCTCTGTAGGTCTTGAGGAAACGGTAGTAGTATCTGTAACAACATCAACTGGGTCTATGGTAATTCCCGTTTCCCAGACGAAGTTTGGCGAAGTTTGGCAGAAATGCGGGACGGCGGTATTTCCTAACCAGTGGGTTCATCGCTTTTCAAAATCTCGGCTCGGACTCGAGGTGAAATGGCGCACCCCATCCTTCTTATTAGCTCGGCAACGGAACAGTGCTCTTTTTGAGCCAGTCTTTCGAAAACTAGGCGGGTTTCAGTAAAAGGTGCAGGTCTCTTTCCTTTTTTGTTCTGATGGAGAGATGATGACGGTAATGCAACAGCAATCCCATGACCGCTTCCCTCTCCGAGAGTGGCAGACAACGGGTGAAACCTACTCCCTCTGAGAAGAGATGAGGTCTCAGAAGGCCCTGTCTCCTCCAGGAGAGGATCTGTCTCCATGAGAGCTAGCCTTGCAGCTCGTGCCTTCTTAGCCTTTCTCCTGTCGGTTACGGTTCCTCCTCTGTGATTGGGTTAATGAGATGGACTTAGAACTAGACCCAATCTCAAACACAGACGACAGTGAAACAAAAGTATCAGTCAGACCATCCTCGTAAAGAATTTCCTTCCCCTTAGATGGAGGTGGGGCAATTGTCGTAGTAACTGCAAATCCAGTAGCACCGGCGGTGGCAACCTTTTCCTTTGCGAGGATGACAGGTTTGGCGAGAACTTCCTCAACCTGAATTTCCTTTAGCGGGGGAAAGTTAAACTTGCAATTCAAATTGTATTCAGCTAAGGGTTCAGCTACCTCCATCGGGGTAGACCTCTACTTCCGTTGGGGCAGACCTCATGAAAACGTAGGGTGCCTTCCCAAGTAAGACTTCGACCTCATCGAAGCCAGTTCCAAACTTGATCTTTGAACCTTAATAAAGAGCAACCTTATCTCGAGGGAAATCAAGACAATTGGAGAACAAAAAGATCAGCTTGGGCGACGACATTGTCTCTATCATTCGAAGATTTTTAGTGTCAGTTAATGGTTATGTCTTGTAATTCTAGTACAAGTACTAACATCAACAAACAACAAGTTGTCTTATGAACTGGGCATTTCGTTTAAGATGTTTGTTTATTCACAACCATTTATGATGTTTAAAGTTTAAGTGAGAATTATGAGAATGAAGTCCCAACTTGACTTATTCACAAGCATTCAGACTCAAAAAGGGAAATGAAATGTAGGACCCGGTTTGAAATTAGGAGGGGTGATTTCGCATCAAACTCGCTTCGATAAATCGCTCGCAACCTACTACACACTTATTGGGGGTCCAACCCATACTAAACCCTAAAGGATCCGGAACCCTTCTGCTTAAGGATGCTAAAACAGACGGTTCCGCAATCCAAAGGAGTTGACTATACCGACCCAAGAAAGAAATGAGCGAGGCACGCCAACGGAAGAATGGTAGTCCGGCCTATGAGGGACATAGTCACACTACCGATGTATAAAGACAAAACCTTCTAATTAAAAATGGAGAGAGGAACTAGTCCCCAGCGAAGTCGCCAGAAATTGTCGGTCAACTTTTTGATTTCGATAGATTTATTTGAAAATATGAATATGAAAATAATTTTTGAAATTTAATTTAAGTATAAGAGGTATATAGTTTAGGTTTTGAAAGTAGTATGTTTTAAAATGAGACCAAATGTATCTCATTCGTCCAATAATTTGCATAATCGTGCCTGACACCCTGAATATTACACATTCCAAGAGAAAAGTGTAGACCCCGATAATAGGCCCAATCCTGCAAACTAAGAGATTTGTGACATCCATTTGGTCTGCGAACCTTTTCTATATGACCGACAAATTCCCCTATCTAATACAAAGATTAAATAGGGTTTATTTTACCTGGGTTCCAAGTTCCCTATAAAGGCAAGCCCCTATAGTTAATTACATCTCAAATGATTGGAGTCACTTGAGAAAACTCTCGATAATGATCAGTGGTTCTAGTCTCCAAGATTTCAAGGTTTAGGTTTTCACGGTAGGACGTGGAAAAAAAACAAGTGGGAGTGGCTCAAGTAGGAACAGTTATTTCAGGAGTCCAAAGAAAACAAAAGGTAGGGGATGTCATATATCCTGAGGAGAAACATCAGTGACATCCGAGACTATCCTACGGTGTGGCTACATTTTTGGAGACGACGTTAATTAAGTGTTTGATCCTGCCAGTTTTATTATTTGGAACTTAAACTTGCATAATGTCCTATTATGCAAATAGCCCACAGAGATATGAGGGTTTACGTCGTACCGTACGACAACCTCGGAACCTAAGTCGAGTTAGGACTTACGCTGCACAACATGACTGTACAGAGGCCTAAAAAGAGAGTGTGAGGATTTACGTCGCGCTAGGCGAGCTACCTCGAAGCCTTATGGGTTCTTTAAACTAGGAAAGGTCAGTTGGTGCAGACTCGTTTTGCTGTTGTAGAATTGCGACCACCTCCACCTGTAGTTCGTTCCAAACTCCTTGCCGTGCTGCCCACGAAGTTGCTCCGAGCTCCTCGTCGCAGTAACAGTCCTAAAGTCTAAAGTTCAAGCAGTTTTACCAGGTGGGTTTCAATGTCTCAATTTGGTTGTCAATGGGGGGGTCAAGTTGATTAGAGCGACACCGGTTAGGATTCTATGGTTCCCTCCTCCCGGTATCACTATTTTCTTTTGAACTTACTTAGTTTAAACGAGTTGTGAAACCCATTTAAACCGGGGAGATCTCGTTAGCAACCGTGGGTTACCTCCTTCGAGGGACTCCCGTAAGTTCGAAAGAACGTGTTATGTTTGTTTCGTTTTTAATTTTGAAAAAAGTTGTTTAATTAAAAAAATGTTTTGTTTTGAAAGTGATATCGTATTCAGTACCTGCATAATGTGTTAGAGCAAGAGTAATTGCAATAAAATAAAGGAACAACAACAAATAAAATGTACCTGCGTACGTAACGTATCTGCTGTTGTTATTCCTGTTGCATGTTTAACTCACAAAGCACAATATAATTTGCAGGGATTTAAATAAACTTGCAAGTAAACTAAACAAGACAAGAAAACTCAGCACGAAAGTCAGAAAAGCGAGTCGTATAAATCAAAAGCAAACAAAACACTTAGCCACATACGAAAGATCGGGACTGAGTATAAGAAGTTGGTGAAAGTGGGGGTTTAGAGCTGGGCTGTGTGCTTCTCGACCTTGAACAGGAGTTACCGACCCTTAATTAGCAATGGGCAGCAATCTTATATCTCAAACAGCTTCCAAACGACAAATTCAAGGCCCAAGCAGCACTCCCAAGGCTCCAACAGCACTCCTAAGGCTCCAACAGCGCTCCTAGGACACTCTCAAGGCTTTTCTAAGCTTCCAACAGCACTCCTAAGGCTCCAACAGCGCTCCTAGGACACTCTCAAGGCTTTTCTAAGCTTCCAACAGCACTCCTAAGGCTCCAACAGCGCTCCTAGGACACTCCCAAGGCCTTTCTAAGCTTCCAACAGCACTTATGGCACAGAAACTATCAAATTCAGCACCTCGCAGCACTCCTACAGCACCCATGGCACATAAACTATCAAATTCAGCACCTCGCAGCACTCCTTCAGTACCTATGACACTCCCAAGGCTTTTCTAAGCTTCCAACAGCACTCCTAAGGCTTTAGCAGAGTTCCTACGACCTCCCAAAATTACCAGCTACGAATAGTCAATCTAGGGAAGATTAAGGTATTCACGTTAGCGAGAGAACTGCAACTAAGGAAAACCCACTACAATTACACCCTTCCCTTTGAATTTGACTCTCGGCCAATGCTCAAGACATTAATTATCAAGGCGATTTCTCTGCCTATAACGTCCAGCCAAGATAAACAAAGAAGTCGTGTTTTCTATATATATATATATATATATATATATATAAATCAATGATATATTGAAACGCAGATCTAGATGATAATATAATCAGCTTAGTAACCTTTCCATCATTCCATACAAAAGTATAGTCTGAACCCCATTTATCTAAGCTCCAAATGAAGATCTGGGTGCCAGCTCCATCTTTGCCGCATAATCCAAGCTATTCTCCTAGCAGGAATTCATTAAATGGAGGAAATTCTTTGATGGTACTTAGGACACTTAGATTGAAGTTTGCTTATTCTTGTGATTGGATAATCGCATCTATTTCCATGTAACGTCCATTTTTAATACAAGAAACCATGGGAATCTCTATATTATCTTTGTTTTCATTGTATGACAGTGATAAAATAAAGATAAAATAAATCTGGATGTCAAGGGCTGTAGCAGTAAAATGTCAACATCGAAAGACTGTGAAATTCAGGGAAAGAAAAAGCAGTTGACTGTCCAAAGAAAAAAATCAGAAATAAGAATAAATCAAGCCAAACATAAAAAAAATAAGGTTGTTTAGTTGGCTGACATCTCAACTTATGATCAGTTTTTATTTTATCCAAACTGACATCAACTTCGTAAGGAAAATTTTAAAGGTTTAAACGGGTGCAGATAAAAGGAGAGCAGCATAACCAAGTTCTAGGCATTCAATCTCAAATCACCTAATATAAGCATCAGAGACAAGCAGAAATTTGCCAAGAAAAAGAAAGAAATAAAATAAAATAAAAATCTAGAGTTCACCTGAGGCCGAGAGAGAATTGAGTCGGGAGGTTTAGGCGAGTGGGGAAAAGAGGAAGCGGAGAGGGTAGCTCGGTTAGCAGCGTCGGGTCGTCGAGGAGCGAGTGAGCGGAGGAATGGGATCGGGGGAGCACGACCTTTGGTTCAAGGAGGAGCGGGCGAGCGGGTAGGAGCAGACGAGCGGTTGAGCTGTCGAGCGGCTGCTCTGTCGCACACGAGAGGGAGGAGCAGGCGAAGGCGTCGAGCGGTCGACCGGGATGGTTTCGATGCCGAAGACGGGATCGAGCGGCTTCGGTTCGGTGCGGGAGACGGAACCGAGCGACTTTGGCGTGGGGAGGAGGCGAACGAGCGAGCAGAAGTCTTCGGCGCAGGGAGGAGGCGAGCGGGCGAGCTTCGTGCTTGCAGCGGAAATGCGACAGGAACGGGCAAGCTGAGCGGGAGTGAACGGGGAAGAAGAGCTCGAGGGAAGCGAATTAAGTCGAATAGCCGAGGAAAAAGACGCTTCTTCCTTTTAGAATTGAAGCGGGAGCCGTTACTCTGGGACGATTGGGGGGGGGAATAAAAA
>NW_018165280.1:5993350-6017003 GCF_001263595.1 Phalaenopsis equestris
TCGACGTCCCGGACGCGTCGGCGTGGTCCGTTTCGTCATCCGGGGTCGTCCGACTGAGTTTGCTGACGGGCGAGTCAATTCAAGTCAAAGTCGTATGTGGCGCAATGAGTATGCAAAATGCGGCGTTATCAAGCGTTCGGGTCACAAAGGGGTTCCCTAGGGGCTGCTCCTATTAATGTAGGAACTCGACTCGAGTTTCATGTGTCGGTCCTGATTGACTCAGCAGAACGTCGAGGATTCGGGACCGCCCATGCGAAACTCGAAGGAGTGACGAAACTCGAAGGAGTGACGACTCGAAGGAGTGACGAGGTGGCTCGAATTTTCGGGTTCCGTTGGGTTCCGTCCTAGTCTTCTAAGAGAGTCGAACAGGGAAAGCCTAAAGCTAGACCCTAGGCTCTAAGGAGAGACAAAAAAAAGAAAAAAGAGACCTCATCCAGAAATGAGGTCAACACCACTCTAAACTTGAGATCATTCGAAAAGATTTTGATGCTATGAAGCTATCGGGTAGATGAAATATTGATTTGACGATCGACATATACTTATTTAGTTATCTCACGATGCATATTACACGTATTTTTTCTCGAAAGATAATCAAGCTCGACAACTCTTTTATGAAAATCCTAAAGTGGGCTGTCGACTTTGATAAAAAATCGGAGTCCCCTATCATTCCTGTTTAGATAAGTTTTCTGGGGTTAAAACTACACTTATGCAACTTTGAAATTCTCCACTCCTTAACAACTGCTTACGATAAGCCTCTCAAGGATGATAATCCTACGCTTGCTGTCACCAAACCCTCTGTGGCTTGTGTGCTAGTTGAGAGAGATATCACCCAACCAACTCCGGATGAGGTATGGATTGAATCCATTCACAACGGCTATTGAAAAAAGATTGAAATAGAACCACACCCTTATTATTGCTCTCATTGTAGTATGTTTAACTACAGTTCTACTATTTACTATCGCTTGCATCATCATTTAAGACTGGATATTGCTAAAGATTAGTAACCTGTTCAAAAATCTATTCGTACTGACTTGGGGTGGACGTCTTGCCACCTACCATCCCTGCTTAAGTGCAACCCGACCCTTTTTCTGACACTGCTTATACCTCTGCTCATCTGACTAACGCTGTTCCTGATGACCCTCCTATTCAAACCTTTGTTGTTTCAGATGACGAACATCACACCCAAGCCGTTTTACCCCGGGATGCTCCTGCTTTTGAACACTATTCTAACTGCTGGATTGGAGCATGGTACTCTAGAGTCTCCTAAAACATCTCCACATACTACTAGTACTAATCTAAACGTGTTTATACCACTCATTGTTATTAAAGAATGCTCACTTACATGCCAAGACACACGAGAGTGCTCCTTTGATCAAATAAAAGATCAGCTGGTACAACAAGTAGATGCTCTAATGTTCAACAACCTACACATGTCCGACACCATTTAGATTTTGTGGGAGGTCCCTGACATGACACCCTGCCCACAAAAAAACCATCATATCAAATGGTTCCAAAAAAATAAAATACAACAAAATACAAAAGAGATCTAAATAAATATAAAAAAGTGCCAAAATAGGAGTATCAGGTAGCTGGAGAGCGACCCAATTTTGCCTTGCCAGTAATAATCAATGTATCATCCAATAGATTCCCTAGCTCGAGTCATCCTCCGTTCTTCTTCTTCCTCCTCGTGTAGACCTGTCATTCCTCATCCGAAGATTGGCTCACCTGTTCAGTGGAATGATCTGAACTGTGTAGGATATGTGTGGGTTATTGAACATTAGAAGCAACTACTTGTTGTACCAGCTGATCTTTTATCGGATCGAAGGAGCACTCTCAAGTCTTGGCATGTAAGTGAGTCTTCTTCAATAACAATAAGTGGTATTAGCATATTTGGATCTATACTTATAATATGATGTTCTTCATCTAGAACTGCGATGTTGGAAAGAGGATCGGATTGCACCTTCTCAGCAAGGATGGTAGGTGGCTGATATTTAGCGATATTCAACCTTAGATGATGATGCAAGTGATAACAAATAGTAAAACTGTGACCAAACATACTAAAATGAGAGCAATAAGGATGGTGTGGTTCTATTTCAACCTTTTGCCAATACTCGTTGTGAATAGTGTCAATCCATATCTCATTCGGAGCTGGTTGAGTGATACCTCTCTCAACAACACACAAGCTACATAGGGTCTGGTGATGGCAAGCATAGGACTATCCACCTTGAAAGACTAACCGTAAGCAGCAGCTAAAGAGTAGAAAATTTCTATGTTGAACAGATGTAATTTTAACCCCGAAGACTTTATCCAAACAGTAATGATAAGGAACTCTGTTTTTTGATCAAAATCGACAGTCCACTTCAGAATTTTCATAAAACGATTGTCGATCTTGATAACTTTTCGAGAGAAAATGCAAGTGTAATCGACATTGTAAGATAGCTGAATAAGTATATGTTGACCGTCAAATAGGCCAATGTTCCAACTGCCTAATAGTTTCATAGCATCAAACTCTTGCGAATGATCTCCAGTTTTGGGTTTCCCCACTAGAGCAAAACGCCAAGAGGACGTGAGAGTATTGGTTTCAACCTCAATGAGAATAAAAGCAAACTTCCCATTTTTTTCAAGTTTTTAAAAAAAAGTGTGATCACCACCACCTTCAAGAGTCTCGTGGAAATATTGTGAAACATTGCAGGATTTACAGATACCAAAACCAGACTCTGAAACTAAAATAGGGGCACGAGCAGGAATAAGAAAGTCGCTGGCAAGGGCATTTGCATAGGAGTGTCGAGGCCATCTCCCTCACAAGATGGTCATGGTCAGAAAAGAAACTGTGTGACTGGCTGCAAGGAAACAAGTAGGCTTCGGGCACTGTCTGTCAGGCTCGCTTCGTCTGGAGCGAGCGAGGAGATGGCCGCAAGTAGAAAGGTCGTCAGCTACGAGAGACGACTGCGGGAAATAACGTCGTCGTCAATGGAATCAGACGACAACGACAGGAGTGATCCTCGTCGACTACGACAGGGAGCGATCGACTTCAATAAGAGATATTAGAGCTGTAGCTACGTGAATGTCATCGTGGGAGAAGCCAAAGAGAAGGGAAGAAGTCGAGAGATTCACCGCCGGGACCATTGTCGTGGGAGCGGCGAAACCCTAGCAGAGCGTGCCGATATATATATATAACATATAATTAATTTACTTAATTAAAAAATCTTAAAAA
This sequence comes from Phalaenopsis equestris, assembly GCF_001263595.1. NCBI lineage: Eukaryota > Viridiplantae > Streptophyta > Magnoliopsida > Asparagales > Orchidaceae > Phalaenopsis > Phalaenopsis equestris. The sequence continues at coordinate 5,996,565 of NW_018165280.1, forward strand.
TAACCATTATATATTTCAATCGACTCTTGCAGCACACATGCAGGGTTCCCTATACCCGCAACATGCGAGCTCTGTGAGCATTCTTCCCTTCACTCTTCTTCGATCTCGATGCGACCCGATAGAGTAGTGCAAGCACAATCTTCCCTTCAGTTAGGGCTTGCCTTCCAAGCAGTACTTCCTTGACTTTGTTGGGCTTGGCTTTAACACTGTGCCCATACTCTCTCTCCTCCGACCCCCCTTCTTCCTTTGCTAGAGGACCGCGCCAAAGCCACCACGAATAGGGTTCGACTTCTTCTCTGTCCATACAAAGTCCTACGCCCTCTTTCCTATTTGACACAGTTCGATCGCACACCGAAAGTCTTCGATGTCGCTTCCCTTAGACTATGGTTCGACGTTGAAACAGATAAGAGACACTCACTTCTTTGTTTCCTTTTTCTTTCTTCATCTTTCTTCTTCAATATCGTTGCTCATATGATTTTTTCTTCTCTCTCTTTCTCTGTTCTTCCTCTCGCTCACTCGTTCTCATTCTCCTTCTCTGTTTGTTAAGTCGGTCAAATGAGAAGTAAAATGATAGATGTTGCGATTTAGTCCTTACCAAGAGTGTGTCTTTCCAAATCGAAACTTATTTATTTTTATTTTATTAGTATTATAGTTATTTTATTATTTAAAAATTTTTAGTTATTACAATTGCAGCTAACCTCTCTAGGTTGTACTGACCCACCATGCCTTTTCGGGAGCACCGTGAATAGGAATTCTTTGACCAACTCCCCTCTTGGCCTTTGAATTCCCCTCCAAAAACTCTTACAGTCGACATTGACTATAATCCTATGGTTGACATTTTCCAACAAATACAAAATGAGAATTTCGTATCCCACATTGTCTCATGTAAGTAGAAAATATTCGTGTTTCTCTAAAAAAAGCATGAGCATCCAACTCCTTGTAGTATGAGGACAAGTCAGCAACATTAAACATAGTAAAAATGTTAGACTTTCGATAGATCAATCTTGTAGGGATTGTGATACTGGAGTTAATCCAAACAACAATAAACAAACAAATACTATTACCAAAAAGCCAAATGGCGGTTACAATGCAACACCCTAAAATGGAAAATAACGACAACATGACACACAAACATACACTAGAGAGTCGATCCAAAGGTGGTGATGTTTATTTACGCAATTATAAGGCGTACTAAGAGACTGGAGAGATGGTAGGTATGATGTTAGGCGGCAACAGAAACAACAAGGGACGTGTAAGAGTCCAATTAAGGGATGGCAACGAGTCCCTGTAGGTTGGACAACAAGATGACAGCAACAAAACAACAACTGTTGCTGTTTGGGGTGGCAGCAACATGGAGCACATGTTCTAGAGTAGCAGCAGCAAAAGGGAAATGGGTTGTGCTGGTTTTAGAAGGCGACAATGGGTGAAACGTGGGGCTGCAACGCAGCGGCAGGTGGGGGCTGATCTGGAAATCGGCACAAAGAGGGAGGCAGCTTTGGATGGAAGAGAGAGAGAGAGAGAGAGAGAGAGAGAGGAGGTGGGACTGGAAGATGGCTGTAAAGTGGACTACAAAAGAACAACAATGGAAGGGTGTTCGGTGGCTGCAACAGTGAAGGATGACGATAGAGATGAGAAGGATGTTGGGAAAGGGGGTTCAAAAAGTATAGTCACCACCTCGGGAGTGAGATACAGCCAGAGCACTACTTGAGCATTGGATATATCCCTAGAAGAGAAGACTTGAGAGACCAACAAATATCCCGACAAAAAACACAACAAAACAGAAAACCTAAAACACAAAAAGCAAATATATAAAACCTAGATAACTAGAATTGGGTCCCTCTGTTGAAAGGAGGCGTCAAACCCATGTAGAAGAGCTAATCGGCTCTCCCATGCATGGACCAGTTTGGTCCAGCCGTCTAGAAAGTGAGGCATTCCCGCGCCCCACATGCCCTGTGTTACATTGTCACTAATCTTCTTAACGATCTTGAAAAAGGTCGTCCGCTATAGACTTAAGCTTTGAATCTGTAGAAAATCACTCATTCTTCAATCTAATCCACACAAAATTACATTCTATAAGAGTGAGTTTTTTTGGACTCGTTTGTTTGCTTCTGAAATTTAAAATTTTTTTTAGCAAGTCTTGTCCTCATCTCTTTATGTAAAGTCTGAATTTCCTTGATTCTCACCTCAGCATCTGTGCTAAGCTCAATAGCTAGAAGTATCAACACTAACTCCACAGGAATAAAAAGATTTTAGCTGTATATAATCTCAAATGGACCGTGAGCAATTGACAGGCTAGCGGGGAAATAAGCAAAACCAACTTATGGAAGAATTAAATACCACTGCCTGATGTTTTTCCCATGAAATACCTAAAAAAATTTCCCAAATTAAGAATCGCCAGCTCTATTTGATTTCCCATATATGGTGTGCTGTTGAGCTGAACTATAGCCTTGTACCTATTTTATCCCATAAAATCCTCCAAAGTCACTGAGAAATTTCATGACCTTGTCTAAAGTAATGATCTTGGGTCTACCATGAAGACAAACTACTCCCTAAAGTATAAATCTGTAATTTGTAATGCGTCCCTTATCTTGCGGCAAAAAAGATATGTCATTTTAGAGAAATGGCCTACCATTACCATAAAAAAGCACCTACTCCGTTGTGTCCACGGTAAGCCCACTATAAAATCCATGCTCACGTCCAACCAGAGTGCCTCTAGAACAAGAAAGGGAGTGTATATGCCTATATTCAATCCTCGAATCATAGCCCAATGACATATATTGTATTGTCTAAAATTTCTCTCCACGTCTCATATCAATCCGAGCTAATAAAAATTATCCTTTATTAAGGAACGATCCATTTCTCTTCCAAAATATCATGCAATTCCCCGATTGTGGCACTACTGTAAAATCTCGCTAAGTACTCCGGAGAATGCACAATTTGTTCTAAGAGAATAAATATTCAAAAGAACTGTGATATTGCTCATACAATCTATCTTGGCAACGAGTCCAAATATCTCTGAAATTTTTGTCAGTGGCATACAAACCTTTCAATAATTGAAATTCCACCAACGTTGCATGCAGACCTTTTAACTTACTTTAATTGTTCAAAATATCCTAGGCGTTCAAGGTTAGTGTAGTGAGTAATTAAACTCGTTCGCCAACAAACCATGAATCTAATGACTTAGGACTCTCGAAATGGCATAAAAATTCCTTATCGTAATTAAAGTATTTCATCTATAATCATTTAAATTTTCAATGAAAAAAATAATGGGATGTCCTCCTTAAATTAGATCAGTTGAGATCCCCATATTGAAGGTATATAGCACAACCGCAGACGGCTGATTGAAATATGGAAATACTACAATGGGTCTTGAGTCACCAGCTTCATCAAAGTTACCTTGGGAGCAAATCCATCTAACTTGAGAACCTCCATCAAAGGTGTCACAAATGAGCTAAGATTAATGATAAATCCTGTAAAGGAAAAGTCAAAATATGAAAAAAAATGTACCCTAGTAAATGATTGGTTGGGATAGGCTTCAGTAGCCTCAATTTTTACTAGGTTCATCTCAATAGCGGCAATTGAATTAATGTACCCTATGAAGCATATAAGTGGTATGACCAAAAGCCGCTAAGAATAGTAGAGACTAATAACTCTCGACCCATCCATAGACAAACGTTAGACAAGAAGATGAATCTAGAAATGAACTACAAAAAAGTTAACTAAAAATATCACACGATTAGATAAAATTCAATAAAGCACTCTTAAGTTGAGTATGATGGCAGTTAAACACGAAAAATCACCAATGCAAAGAACCTTCCCATTTGACAAAGAAGTAGACCAAAAAAAAAGATCTCTCGAAGTCCCTAAATTTAGTGGTGATATGGACATTAGACAAATATATATGCATAAAAAGATAGGACTGATATAGGGCAAAATATGTAACTTTATAAAGATCAGTCCCTATAAATAAGGGAGATTACGTGTAAACAGGATCACTCTCTCCAACCCGATCAGGTTCAATCTGATTCCAACCTTCCACTCACCAAAGCTAAGGAAAATCCCCCTCTTATCTCTCCCATATTACTCATTTTTATTGTAACTCTGTTGTTCACATCTCTCTTTCTCTTTACCCCCCATTCTCTTACATTTTCAACAATTTATTCAATGGATATGATTCAATGACAAATCTGGGTGGTTCAACAAGATGATCATATGACTACTTTGTTCGGAGAACTCTAAACACCTGCCGCTCACACTGCAAATGCTCTCTTGAACGATTGCACACCAAAATATCATCAAAATTTAAAACAAGAAATTTTCCAATAAAGGCTTGGAAGACACTAGTTCATTAGTAGAGAAAGTGCTCGAAGCATTGGACAGGCCAAAGAGCATGGCTACCCACTCAAACAATCCATCTTGTGTCTTGAAAAATATCATTCACATAAGCCATAATCTCATCTTGATCTAATAATAACTACCGTGCATATCAATCTTTAAAAATACACTGTTTCCATAGAACTAACCAAAAAAAAAAAAAATCTAATCTCATCTAATCTCAGAATAAAAAATCAATCGGTATTTGATAATAATCTTGTTCACGACCCTACTATCAATAAACATATGCCAAAAAATGACTTTATTTGGTACTATCAAAGTTGGAACAACACTCAGACTAGGGCTCTCACGGACTATTCACATCAAATTTTTAATTTGCTTCTATAGCACCTCATGCTTTGCTTGTTGCATCCAGTAGGTTGGTTGATTTTGGGCACTACTCCTGAGATAAGGCTTATATCACAATGAATATCTCATAAGGGTAGTAATCAAGGTGATCGGTTGTCAATCAAAACATACTAGAACTCCTCCAAAAGAGGTTGTACTATCTCAAGTATTGAATCCTTTGTACAACTGCCTTCTAGCAACACCAAGGCCAATACCATTAGCGCTTCTCTCATAGCTGTAAAAATATGACACGAGGCATAAAACCTCTCATCTATGTTTGAGTACTCAATAATGTTGGCACCTTTAGTATTTCACATAAGCACAACAAGCTTTTCACCCTTGATAAATGAGTAATTATGTTTAAGTACTCATGAATCTTGCCACCTTTAATATTTCTCAAAAGCACTACAAGCTTTTGTCCATGATAAATGAGCAATTATTTCTGTGCACATCATCAAATGTTAACTCCATAATACTGCCACAATCGATCCAAAAGAATGTGGCACACATTGATAGGCACGAAACCATATCACACATGATCCTACAATTTTTCTCAAATTGAAAATTCTACAAGACATGTCATATCAACACAAATTTCATTCCCATTCTTCAATTAAGTCGTAGAATATGGCTAACAATGCTTCTAGGTAGGAGACTCAATTTGTCAATTATCTATGCATATACCATATTTTTGTAATTATTTTCATTTATAACGAGACTGCACACTTCCCACTTCATAATACAATGAGTATGAAAGATGATATGCCTAAGCCACTGCCAACCCCTCTTATTAGTCTCGGCCTAAAAAACTCATCAAGCCAAAAACATCTCACGGTCATTTGAAGGTAATTGGTACTCCTCTATTGTCTCCTCTCATTAGTCTTCATTGTCTACCTCATCCATTGCACCTTGTCTATAAAAGAAATTACTCTCTTGTTCAAGTAGTTAGATGCAATTTACTTCTATTAATGACACTTGAAATACTTCCAAAATGGATATGTTTCGGGGGGTGTTGGTCCTATCAATCCTTTTTTCCTCTTATGATGACTTCTCCTCATGAGGGATAGGTCTTAGGCCTCAAGTTGGTGTGCTCTTGCAACTCAATGTGATGGCCAAACTCTGTTTGCAGGGTAGTATGGAACCGATACTGTTGTGTCATCTCTCTATCTTTAAAGCTAAGGTTTAGATATCATGTAATATTTAATAGGGCTAAAAATATACCGCATTGCTAATAAATGATCTCAATCCTCCAAGATACCAAGCCATGATGTTCTTAGGCTCCACTAGCTCATATTAATACATAAGGCGCTCAAACAAAATGATGTACTTCTATTTTGAAAGATTCTTCTGTTAAATATGATGAAGTCTTAAGAACACATCTTATTTGTAATGTACTAACAAGTACTTGTGTTGTATCTCTTTTTTCATCTTGGATCAATTTGTAATCTTTTCTCCTCACAATGACACAAGCACTTCAGATTCTGCAAGCACAAGAAATAACTTTTCTTTAATTTGATAGAAGTAAACTTCACTCTCCCAACAAGTAGCACGTTCTTATACTCGAAGACATGTTCCACGTTCTAAAATCACTCAATAAACTTATTTGGATTCATACGGATGTTAAAATATGACAAATCAAACCTCACACCAAAGTCACCATCGTTTCTCCCATACTCAATCGAATTAATGCGGGATAAACTGTTCATTGCTAGAAGCTTCTTGGTGAAAAATATTATAATCTTTTCCTCTTAAGTGGTCACCTTTATTATGGTGGATGACTTCCTCATGTTTCCTCTTTTCAAAATCAATGAGAATCAATTGAAATTGAAGGATTTATGGCCGCATATCCACCATAGTAAGCTTTTGAAAACCATATTGAGGATTTCTACTTGGCGGCATAGTGCCATGTTTCTCGTTTTAGGGTTTGGGTGATATATGATTGTGGATCAAGTGATGACCAAGAGTTTAGATTTATATGGTAGTTTCGTTTTTTGTTGGAGGTGGAAATGATAGCTTTTGAAAATATAGATTTGGGGCTAAAGAATTGGTTTAAATGTAAAAACTTAGAGAATTGAGAAAAATATTAAACGGCCTACAGAGAGTCTAAAAGAATAATCTGTGACACCAAAAATTCTGCTTTTAATGATTTTTATAATAGATTATATACTAAGGATAGTGAAAAATATACGTATAAACTAGCAAAACAAAGAGAAAAAAATAGTAATGATTTAACACAAGTAAAGTATATTAAAGATGAAAATCAAAAAGTATTTTTCTTAGAAAAAAATATTCAACATAGGTGGGTGAGTTATTTTGATAAACTCTTTCATAAAGTTTCTGAAAATACAATCGCTCTTAGTGATCTTAATATCGTTAATAATAGTAAAACGTTTCATTTTTACCATCGCATTAGTAAAAAAAAAGTTGATGAGGCTTTAGAGAAAACCAAGGGTGGAAAGTCTGTAAGAGCTGATGATATCTCAATTGAAGTGCAAATGCCTCATTTTAAGAAGAAAGGGAGTTTCTTGGCTTACTAAACTCTTTAATATTATTTTAAAAACTAAAAAGATGACTGAGGAGTGGAGGAAGAGTATTTTTGTCTCCATTTTAAGAAGAAAGGGAATGCACGATAGTCTGCAAATTATAGAGGAATTAAGTTGATGTGTCATACTTTAAAATTATGAGAGAGGGTAATTGAACATAGGTTAAGATGTATTACAAACATTTCTCATAATCAATTTGGATTTATGTTGGGCAAGTCTACTATGGAAGCTATACATTTATTGAGAGGTTTGATGGAGACGTTCAGAGATAATAAGGAGAATCTACATTTAATTTTTATTGATTTAGAAAAAACTTACGATAAGGTTCCAAAAGAAATCCTTTGGAGAGTTCTTGAGAAGAAAGGTGTTGATATGACTTATATTGAATTCATTAAAGATATGTATACTAGAGCTGTTACTTGTGTTCGGACTGAACGATGATTGACTAAATATTTTACTATTTCTATTGGATTACATCAGGGATCGGCTTTAAGCCCATATCTTTTCGCTTTAGTTATGGATGGTCTTACTGGACATTTACATGAGGATGTATCTTGGTGTATGCTTTTCGCTGATAATATCTTTCTCGTGAATAAGACGAGAGAAAACTTGGATTATGGAGGTCAACATTGGAGTCTAAAGGCCTTCATTTTAAGTAGAACTAAAATTGAATACATGGAATGTAATTTGAGTATTAATAGCTCTAGCGACATAAGGGTAACTTTGGGTGATCAAATTATTAAAAGGTGTGAACAATTTAGATATCTTAGGTCTATTGTTCAAAGCTATTGTTCAAAGCGATGAGATGCTAATAGTAGAATTCAAGTTGGTTGGTTGAAGTTGAGACCGTTAGTTGGTTGGTTGAAGTTGGTTGGTTGAAGTGGAGGAATGCTTCGGGCCTTTTGTGTGATAGAAAAGTACCACTTGGATTGAAAAAAAAAATTTATAAGACGATGGTGAGACCTGCAATGCTCTATGGCGTTGAATGTTGGCCTTTAAAAGAGAAGCATAATACTAAGTTAAGTGTTGCCGAGATGAGGATGATTAGGTGAATGAGTGGCTTTAAATTTAGAGACAAAATGTGAAATGAATATATCCGTGTTAGGTTTGGTATAGCTCCTGTGTTGAACAAAAATTAAAGAAAGTCGTCTTAGATGGTTTGGTCACATTAAACGTCGACTACCTGATGATCTGATTAGGAGAGTAGATGTTATGTTTTAGATTCGACTTATGTTTAGAAAGGCAGAGGTAGACCTAGGAAGACTTAGGCTTATTTTATAAAAAAAATCTTAATTTATTAGAACTAAATGAAAATATGACACTAAATAGGACGCAATGGAGAAATATGATTCATGTAGCCGACCCCACCTAGTGGGATTAAGGCTTTGTTCTAGTGGGATTAGGCTTTGTTGTTGTTGTTGTTGTTTTTGCAGGGCTAAAAAACATAAATCCCTAAAATTTACAGCTTGGTAGACTTGGATATCAAATGACACCAATCAAGGTAGGACAATATTAGGGTAGGTAATAGAGGAGAGAAGAGTGATAACGGCAAAGTCCGACACAACCAACGGCTAGACAACAAGCCATGTACTAGAAACAACAAGTTTATGCCATCAAACAACATATTGCAGCAAATTTGAAGAGGAAGGCTTTCAAAAGTCTGAAAGAGGTCACAATCTAGATCCAATCGGGTTACAAGCACACCACTCAAGGGAAATCAAATGATACAACAATCCAATAGGAAAATCAGAGAGAAAAAAATCTCCAAATGACATAAAACAAGAAAAAGTCTCAAAAACTCGAAAATAAAAAGATTTAAAGTCCCCCAGCAGGATAAAAATTTCTAATTCTAATTAATATAATATAAACATTGAGACCACTATAATCTAGCGACAGTGAACTAGTTGGAAAGCCCCAGTACAACAACGTGCAAGTGGGAAGAACTTTGCTCCGCGTCATGCATGTTACCTCCACTTCTCCGATAAAAAAACCTCTTATAGATCCTTAGATATAAGGAATGTTGATATTCAACTCACCACTATTCCTCCATTGCATTAGATCTCTTAAAATAAGAAGAAAAATTCTTTTAAATTTTTTCCTTCATATAGAAATCGCTTGTAGCACCTTGAAAGCTACAAAACCGAACAACTTAAAATTTTGTCTCTTTTTTAAGAGGTGTAAACTCTCTCTTTCAACTCTAGGTTTCCACCTTTTGTGTCTCCTACAAAGGAAAGAAACTCGCCTTCACAAATCCCTTATCCATTCATCTACTTGATACCTCCTTGTCTTATGTTGTGTTACCTATCACACTAAGTCAAGTTTTCATCGTTCACATTTTGTTCTCCTATTGAGTACATGAAGCTAGAGAGAATACTGAGATGTAAAAACTCTACCAAATGTCTTTCAAGCCTTTCAATTGCCCATCATTTGGTAACCACAAAACCTATTTATGTTAATCCATATCAACAAGTTCTCTAGTAAGATCAACTATTTGATGAAGCTTATGGTGTTCATCATTACCATCAAGTCGTTTGCCATTCTACCCTTGATGTGTAGACCACCTTTAGCCTCTTTGCACGTTGTGGCATTCAGAAAAGCCTCCATCTAAGAAGAGAAACGTTGGATCAATATACCATAGAGGATGAAAAATAGTTGCATTTTGATTGGGTTGACAGAGGTTCATGATAACCCAGGATGAAGAAACATTTGTATCATGGTTGGCCTCATCGTCATCCTTTCAACATCAACTCGAAGATAATTATAGTATACATACTAAATCAACTAATAGCTACTAAGAAGAAATTATTATAGAGACTATCGACTAGCTTAAATTGTAAGTACTCTCTTTTGATCACAAGAAGTATTAAATTATAGGGCTGTACACTTATGAGAGAGCTTTAAACTAGATCATGAAGCCTTAGTTAGGATAGGTCAAGGATGGGTCTCTCAAATAGTCTCTTATTTGATATCTGATCTGATTTTTAAAAACTAACCTGATCTAAAAACTGTTCTGAAACAATTCAGAAATAACAAAGTTTGGTGGCAATTTTTGGAGCACGCAACTTCTTGCAAGTTTATAACATTGTCTTTTTTCTAGAGCATGTTTTGGAGGATGGGGATGAATAGGGAAGATTTTAGGTTACACTTCTACTAAATTGCACTATGCAAGAGCATCAAAGCTCCAGGTGGGTATCTAAGCAGTAGCCACATGCAGCAAATCTAAATGCAAAAGGGCTTTCAGAATTTCACAAAGAAAAAAAAAAAAAAAAAGAGAGTAAATGTACGGCATTTATTCTGAATAATAAAAAAATATTTTGTAAATATACGAAGGCACGTTACTCATAAAATATTATTCATTTTCACCATAAAGCTTTAATCCAACTACATAAACTATCCTGACCTTTTCTTTTATTTACTTATTTATCATTACATTTTTTCTTATAAAAGATTCCAGAGGTATGTAAGCTTTTAATAACTACAACTCATGATCTTCATTCATTATTAGTTAATCATAGTAATTAAAAACCTATCATGCATACATTAGCAATTTAATGAAATAAGTGACAAAAAAAATACAACTTTATATAAATAAATATTAAAAGGTTTTGAATGCCACACCCTATTAGGCATCAAATAGGATAAAAGAAATTACCTTAACAATTACAAAAGTTTCAAGTAGAATAAAAGAAATTACCTTAACAATTAAAACTGCGAAGGATGCTGGAATGAAAGAGAAAGCCATGCTCACAATTATTGATGCGGAGAAGGCGTCAAGATCCTACAAAATTTTCAAATGTATCAAACCCAGACGCTTCAAGCAAATGGTATAGTTCAAGAGCACTAAACAATAGCTAATGAAATTAATAAACATAAAAAGCACATGAAAAAAAAATACTGATGGATCAAAATTCCCACAAACATGCAAAAGATGATTATTGAATCCAAACACAATCAGCCCCAATATAAAAATTTATAAAAAAAATCACAAAAGCAGAAAAAAATTATTATTAAATATATTTAATGATTCAAATAAATCATCTTGTATCTTTTATAAAACATAAAACAACTTCACAGATCTTGTCTTACAATCATTACTTTTGGATAACGATCACAATAAATCTCAGGACAACTTGAAAACACGAGTAAAAACCATCATATGATAAGGCGAATGAGCACTTCATAAGAAAACTCTAACAGGTAATGAAATGCAAGACTTCAACAACATCAGCAACAGTAACATCAACAACAACAAGTCTTTCATCAACTGATTGGGGTTGACTACATGAATCCTTTTTCACCATTGTGTCATATTGACTATCATATTTTCGTTTAATTCTACTAAATTAAGATCATTTTTTAAACAACAAGCCCAAGTTTTTTGAGGTTTACCTCTACCTTAACATAAATAGAGTTTAAAACATCTACCCTCCTAACTGGATCATCAAATGGTCAACATTTAAGGTGACAAAACTATGTAAGACGGCTTTCTCAAATATTGTCTGCAACTGGAGCTATACCAACACTTTCACGAATACATTCATTTCACGTTTTCTCAATAAGTGTCAAGCCACTCATCCACCTAAGCATTCCCATCTTAGCAACACTTAACTTAGTTTAATGCATCTCTTCTATAGGCCAACCTTCTGCGCCATAAAGCAATTAATTCTCACCACCATCTCATAAAATTTCCCTTCAAGTCTATCCGGTACTTTTCTATCACACAATAGACCCAAAAAATTCCTCCACTTCAACCATCCAACTTGAATTCTACTAATAACATTCTCATTTATATCACCATGATTTTGCACAAAGTCCGAAGATATCTAAATTGTTTACTCCTAAGAATTTGATCACCCATTATTATAACTCTGTCACTAGAGCTACTACTACTAAAATTATATTTCATGTATTCAATTTTAGATCTATTCAAACGAAGTCCTTTTTCCATAATTCAAGTTTTTCCTAACTCTTTCTCTAGTCTTAGCCACAAAAAGGAAAACATTGGCAAAAAGCAACATGGAAGAATGCAAACTAGCAAATAATGAAAGGAAAGCTAATAGGAACATTTAATGTTAACTCAGTCTACGTGCACAAACATGAAATATAATTATGATAAGCCCTTCACCAAAAGATTAGAAATTTATTGCTCCGATTCAACCTTCACAGTACATGAAAACGCAGTCTACCAGCTGGTTTGCCTTGACTGGTTCAGCCAAGAAAACGCAAAGTCCAACCGGCTCTTAATTTAGGGGCTAGGGATGTGTCCAAAGGGAGGGCACCCTCCTTCTAGTTATGTACTATTTTTATTTGTATTTTCTATTTTAAGATTTGTTTTTGGAGAGATTTCTATTTAGATAGCCTTCGACATCCCATTTTCCCTTCCTAAGGTTGTATACGAGGACATGTGATACTCCAGCTATATCCTACTCTGAGGTCGTGATTATCTCCATATATTTCCTGGCTACTTCCACCAACTTGCTCGCTGCCAGCATTCCTTCGTCCCTCCCCTGCTTGTTGATGCCCAGACTGCGCAACATAGCAACTGCTACTGCCCTAAGCACTCCCCCATAGCTTTACCTATTGTCCAGCCGCACACCTACATTCTTATTGCTACTGCCAGCCAATTCCCCTCACCTACAACTCCCCGATTCCACCACCTTAACCTGCAACCCACCACCTTCATCCCTTTCCTAGGGTGTCACTTTTGTCGTTTTGTTTTTGTTTTGAAGAATCTTTGCTTGAAACAATTTTGAATTCAATAACAAAATTTATTTTCTGATTGTTGTTTGGGTTAACTCCAAAATCAATTCGTATCTGAACAAGTGCACCATTGCAGCTACTGCTGCCCTCAACTTTTCCTCCAAACGTGTTGCCGCCACTCTCCCACAACCCTACATGTTGTCCAACCGCACAACTACATCCTTTTTACTACTGTCAACCCTCTCCCCCCACCTACAACTTTCCGATTCCACCACCTCAACTTGCAGCCCACCACTTTCATCCTCGTTCTAGGGTGTCACTCGTGTTTTATGCCGTTTTCTTTTTGTATTTAAGAGTCTTTACTTATAACCCTTTTGAATTCAAAAATAATATTTGTCTTCTACTAACTCTGAAACTCTGATATTTAGATCTTTTGAAGAAGTGGTACAACACCTCTCTTCTATTGGGAAGGAGTATATCCCGCTGGCCAGCATATTCTGCCATACAGTTCACCAATGTTGGAGGGGGGGGGGGTAATGCAAAGAAACATGGGTGACCTTTTGCTACAACTCCCGTGATGGCTGCGACTGTTCTTGAAACTCTTACCAATAGTCACTCTTTTCCCATCCCGGAGCACTAGGACACTAGCCAGTCTCAACAACTGTCTCACCTCGTTTCTGGTGCCCCCCCACCCCTCCGGGTTGGCTAAAAGCTAATATTGATGGAGGATTCCTACCAAACCAACTGGCTAGCATGCGGGCTATCTAGCGGAATGAGATGGGGGAGGTCCTTGTCGCACGCAGTGAGCAACTGGTGCATTGGGAGAGCGGACGGGTGGAATTTGAGGCTATCTTGATGGGCAATGCATGCTCCAACTGTCAAGGGAATGGTTTTTGAGGGTGACATATTAATGTCATCCAGTTCCTACAACAAATGATGGTGCAAAAAAACTAGAGGATATTACCAAGTTTCTATGAGGCATTTTCCTTTATTACTTTTTCTCAACATGTTCTTTCTTAAATTTATACCTCGTGAGCTCAATCGGGCTGCCCATGTTTGTGCCCAAAGGGCTCTTTTGCATAGTTATTCCAATGATAATGTCCCTGAATCGTCAGAGTTTTTTACTATTCTCCACGATGACAGAGCCCCTTTTGCATTCGTCTGATGACTTGTTTTTTGTACCATTTTGTACTACTTTTTTATAGTTAATGCAATATGAAATATTTAAGGAATCAATTGGTATCAGAAATATCTTAGCCCTTGTCCTATCTTAGGGTTTCCTAACATCTACCATATTCAAACCATCTGTACAAAAAATTATTCTTTTCTACCATCAAATCACCTTTTCACTACTACAAATGCCAAACCCTAATTATGCCACCAAGAAGATACATGCCCGAGTCTATCTGAGAAGAGATACATCGCGAACACCAACTTCTTTAACAGAGGCTTGCAGAGATTGATGATGGAACCCAAAGGGTAGTTAACATCAATCGTCGTATGAAGAGGTGAAGGGAGAAAGGGACGAGGATCTGAATCTCTTCAATAAGGATGACTTTAGTGATGAGGAAGATAGACACTGACGCTATAGAATTCATTATCAGAGAAAGTCAAGAGAGAAGGGTACTTAAAGAGGACACATTAATTTCCCATCAAAGTGGATTTGCTGGAGTTTGATAGAAGTATGGATGCAAACAACTTTATCGATCGGCTAAAGTCAATTGAGAGGACCTTCAAGTACAAAAAAGGTGTCAGAAGACAAATTGCGACCATCAAAGTGAGGAAGAGCGCCTCATTGTGATAGGAAAATATGCAAAGATAAAGAAAGAGAGAAGACAATGATAAGATTACTAGACAAAAGAAGATAAGGAAGAATATGTAGATGAAATACTACCTCCTCACTACCTCCACGACATGTTTCTAAAACTCCACCACCTACAACAGAGAGATCTATGAGTGGAAGAAATCGCTGGACTAATTGCAGATGGAGTGTGAGTTGGTCAAGCAAGAGACATTCCATAGCCCGATATCTGGGGGTTTGAAGCCTCCTATTAGCAACGTTATTCAGCTGTAGCCCTATTGATCACTGGGAGATGTCCATACCTTAGACATGAAGGTAGAGATACAACAGAAACAAAGCAGGCGTCCACCACTATTTAGGCAACCACTCACAGTTGGAGACATCAACAGGAGCATGCCTTAAAGAGTTGAGAAACTGAGTCAGAATAATAACAAAACTACTCAGAGCGAGAAGAAGCCTGAGAAGAGCAGTATGCCTACAACAGTCCCGACCCAAAAGTGTTGTGGATGCCATGGATTTGGACACATCACCTCTAGTTGTCTGACGAGTCGAGTTGTACCTTTTACCGAGCAGGGTGCCATGAAGGAGCTTAGCAACAAGGAGAAATAAGAGGAATAAGGTAAGTTGTTATCATTTTCCACCGGATGAGTGTGATATGCTCTTGGATCCAAGGTTCTATAGACTAAGCATATTAAGGATTTGCAATGGTTTTGCCACAACATATTTTACACCCGTTGCACGGTGAACAGAAATGTATGCGGTCTCATTATCGATGGAGGGGGCAACAAGAACGTAGCGTCTAAACAGATGGTGTAGAAGTTGAGCCTCATGACTCAGAAGCAATTCCAACCATATTCTCTGATGTGGATGAAAAAGAACAGGCTCAGCATTAAGTGAAGGTGCCTTGTGGAGTTTTCAATTGGGAGTCAAATGCATGATCAGTTGTGGTGTGGCGTGGTGCCCATGGATGCCAGCCACATGTTGTTAGGGAGACCACGGCGATTTGACTATAAGATCTAGCACAATGGATTCACAAACACTTACTCCTTCACAAAGGAGACCAAGCACATTGTCCTTTTCCCTTTTGCGGAACATGAGGTCACAGGTGCACTTGCTAGCAGAGCAGCGTCGGTGGGACCGATTTTGGTGAAGACAAAGGATGACAAGACTGAGACACCGATTCAAGACATGGGATACTCATGATAGAGAGCATTTCATGACCTCACAATTAAGATCTTACCACCTTGGCCACCACCATCAAGGAGGTTCAGGTTACCTTCACTTCAGAGCAGATTGTTACTTTGGGAGGATTCAACAAAATATGTGAGGCACGCAAGCACAAGCCAGATGAATGGTGATCTCCCAGAAAATTGGATTGATACAAACGTTTGCTCATAAGTGGGGAACAATCTTCAGTTGCATTGGGGGAAGGTGTACCACTGATGGTATCCAGTGCTTCTCGGACCACAACCAAAGAGACTTCAACCCCGAGAGGTTACAACAGCTCCATCACAGGCATCGGGTAGACAAAAGCTTAGACGAATGAGGCCTAAGCTCCCCCAACCCTAGGAGACTGACACGAGGCTTGCTTGGAGAGGGGGGAAAGAGGTATTGAACCGACTATTTCACCTAAACCAGTTCATCCAAGGGGGCGCAAGGGCCTTCCGGTTCTTAAGATGGGGGCCAGAGTTGCAGCCCAAAGAGATGGGCCTCCCCCTACTAATTATCTACTATATATAATTATAGTTTCTATTTTAGGTTTAATATTTTGTGATATTTCTATTTCGACAGCCACAATGTCCCGATTTCTTTTTCTAAGGTTGTATCCGAGGATAGGTGGTGCTTCAACTTTTTCCAGCTCCGAGGTGGTGACTATCTCCATATATTTCCTCACTTCTTCCACTCTCCTGCTCGCTGTCATCCTTTAAACACCCACCTGCTCACTGCCAGCATTCCTTCCTGCATCTCTCCCCTGCTTGCTGACTTTGAGCCTGTGCACTATATTAACTGCTGTCGCCTCTCCTTTTACTCCAAACTTGTTGTTGCCTTCCCCTTCTCCTCCAGGCCTATTGATGGCCTCTTCTTTTCCTCCAGACCTGTTGTCACCCTCCCCTTTTCCTCTAGATCTGATGACGCCACTCCCCCATGACCCCACCTATTGTTCAGCCGCACACCTACATCCTTCTTGCTACCGCCAACCCTCTCCCCTTACCTACAACTCCCTGATTCCACCACCTCAACCTACAACCCACCACTTTCATCCTCGTCCTAGTGTGCCATTTGTGTATTGTACCATTTTTTTTTGTTTTTAAGAGTCTTTGCTCATAACCCTTTTGAATTCATCATTAATATTTATTTTTCGATTGTCGTTTGGGTTAACTTTGGTATTAGTTAAGCTTCCTAACATTGTCGCCCACTGCTTTTGTTGTTGGCACTGCTGACATCACCATCACCGCTTCCACCGCCAACATCGCCGCCACTGCTTATTGCTTCATCAATCGCTTACTTCTGTTATAGCCTTCCATTGCTCCTCGTGCAGACACTGTTGTCCACTGCTCCTGTTGCCATTGCCACGACTAATAGATCTTGTTGTAGCCACCGTCACCTGCTGCTCCAAATTTTGATTATTCATTATGTTATTATTTAGATCTATGAATGTTATTATGTTGGTTGGATGATAAAAGGTGAGAAAAGCCTGTTATGAGAAACTCATCTTATGTTTTATTTTCATATTTTTCATTACTAGTATTTCATGTTTTATGTTAGTTTGATGAATTAATCAGTTGATGTTTACAATATATTTGTGTTTTAAGTTTTATTTTCATTTTTATGTTATTTGTATTTCATGTTTTACATTAGTTTGATGATTTGATTAATTGATGTATACATATATTTTTATTTGTGCAAGTTGTTATAAAATATTTTGTTGTTTGCATAATTTATTATTTCAAATAAACGCAATTGTTACTTTTTTACCAAGCTGATACAGACAGACTGAAAAAGACACGCACGCGCGCGCCCCCACCCCCCCCCCCCCCCCCCACACACACACACAGAGATATATATATATATATCTGCTCTGCTAGGGTTTCGCCGGGCGAAACCCTGGTTTCATTCCTTCGGCCGTAAATATTTTCTCTGGTGCTCGACGATGAACTTCCCGCACTCGACGACGACGATGAAAGGCTCTGCGTTCGTCTTCTTCGACGAAGGGCTTCGACGATGTTTCCCTTTTCCGAGTCTCTGCGTTTCGTCGTCTTCGACGAAGGGTTTAGGCGCTGTCCTTTTTCGTTCCGGTTTCGAGCTGCGGTTCGTACTTCCTGCACTCGACGACGAAGACGAAGGCGTTTATCGTCTTCGACGAAGGGCTTCGACGATGTTTCCCTTTTCAATTTTGAGTTGTGGTTCTCTCTGCGGTTTCTTGTTCACAGAAGGGTGCGCCTTCTGCTTGATTCCTGCACGACAAAAGGTTTCTTATTGGCATGTCTGCTCTTCCTGCCCGCCAGACAATTTCTCTCCTGTCTTGTGAGGGAGATGGCCTCGACGTTCCGTTCCTATGCAAATGTTCTTGCCGGTGACTTTCCTGCTCGTGCCCCTCCTCCAGGTTCAGCATCTGATTTTGCTATCGGTAAGTCCTGCAATGTTCCAGAATCTTTCCACGAAGCTCTTGATGGTGGAGGTGATCACAAATTTATTAAAAAGCTTGGAAAAAAAAATGAGAAGCCAGCACTTATTCTCACAGAGGTTGAAACTGGCACTCTCGCGTCCTCTTAGCGCTTCTCTCTAGTGGGTAAATTCTTTTATGGTCACCCAAAACTGGAGATCTAGCTGCACGTTATTCAGCTGTAGCCTGCATATATATATTTATTCAGTATGTTTGGGCCCTCCAATATATATATATTTTTTGAAAGCCCAAAAATGCTAATATATTAACTAGAAAGAAAGATACAGATACAATATGATGGAGGGCCCAAACATGACTCTCTGCTCACAACAAAACCACAAAGGGTTCCACAACTAGAAAATACTGAAAAGTACATTAGACATAAAGAAAAAAGCCAAAAAATGCAGAAATACATAGTATCAGGTGGCTAGAGAGCAACCCAATTTGGTTTTGCCTCTGCCTCTGGTTCTACGAAAGGTGTGTCTTCAATAACAATTCCTCTTCCGAAAATTCGCTCACTTAATCTTGGTCTAAAGTGTGCTTGGGATGTGCAGATTGTTGGACATTAGAAGCAACTACCTGTTGTACCGGTTGATCTGTTATTGGATCAAAGGAGCGCTCTCGGGATGTTATTGGATCAAAGGAGCGCTCTCGTGTGTCTTGGCATGTGAGTGAGTCTTCAATAACAATGGATGGAATGAGCACAATTGGATCTGTAACTGTAGTATGTTGTTCTTCTTCAGGAACTGTGGTGTTGGGAAGAGGATCAGGTTGCATTTTCTCAAAAGGGATAGTAGGTGGTTGTTTTTTAGCAATATTTGGCCTTAGATAAGGATGCAAACGATAGCAAATAATAGAGTTATGACTAAACATACTACAATGACAACAATAAGGAGGATGTGGTTCCATTTCAACATTTTGTCAATACCCATTGTGTATATTGTCAATTCATATCTCATCCGGAGCTGGTTGAGTGATATCTCTCTCAACTAACACACAAGTCACGGATGGTCTAATGACAGCAAGCGTAGGACTATCCACCTTGAGAGGCTTACCGTAAGCAGATGCTAAAGAGTAGAGGATTTCCATGTTGAACAGATGTAATTTTAATCCCAGAAACTTTATCCAAACATGAATAATAGGGGGCTCCGCTTTTGGATCAAAACCGATAGTCCACTTCAAAATTTTCATAAAAAGATTGTCAATCTTGATAGCTTTTCGAGAGAAAATGCGAGTGTAATTGGCATCATGAGATAGCTGAATAAGTATATGTCTACCGTCAAGTAGTACAATGTTCCAATTGCCCAATAGTTTTATGGTATCAAACTCCTTCATAATGATCTCCAATTTTGGGTGACCATAAAAGAATTTCCCCACTAGAGAGAAGCGCTAAGAGGACGTGAGAGTGCCAGTTTCAATCTCTGTGAGAGTAAGTGCAGGCTTCTCATTTTTTTCCAAGCTTTTTAATAAATGTGTGATCACCTCCACCTTCAAGAGCTTCATGGAAAGATTCTGAAACATTGCAGAACTTACCGATAGCAAAACCAGACGCTGAACCTGGAAGAGGGGCAGAAGCAGGAAAGTCGCCGGCAAGAGCATTTGTATAGGAACGAAGCGTCGAGGCCATCTCCCTCACAAGATAGGAGATAAATAGTCTGACAGGCAAGAAGAGCAGACAGGCGAACGGGAACCCTCTGTCGGGTAGAAAGCAAGCAGAAGGCGCGCCCTTTTGCGAACAGGAAAGCAGACAGAACCGCAGCTATAGGAAACCACGCCGAAGCCCTTCGTCGAAGACGGCAGAGGCCTTCGTCGTCGTCGTCGAGTGCGGTAAGTTCGAAACCGCAGCTTGAAATCTCGAAAAGGGACAGTGTCGAAGCCCTTCATCGAAGATGACGAACACAAAGACCTTTGTCGTCGTCATGCGGGAAGTTCGTCGAGCACGAGAGAAAAGATTTACGACTAACCGAATGAATCAAAACCAGGGTTTCGCCTTCGGCGAAACCCTAACA
>NW_018165280.1:6017013-6062237 GCF_001263595.1 Phalaenopsis equestris
ATCTAGAAATATAATCATATATATATATATGATATTCGGCTCGACGACGATGGCGATATACTCTGCTAGGTTTTCACCCGACGACGAAACCATGCTTTGATTCCTTGTCGACGACAAAGTACCAGCACTCGACGAAGACAACGCAGTTCTCGCACTTGACAACGACGACGAAGGACTTAACCTTGCGATCGTCGTCTTCTCTTTTGCACCAAACAACGAAGGGCTTCAGTGTCTGCTTCTGCGGCTTCGTCGTCTCCTCCTTCGTGCCTTCCAGCTAGCCTTCTAGCTTCTGAGGTTCTTTTTTGCGTGGATCGAGCTGCAATTTCATCTTTTCTGCCCTGTCTTCTGCGCATTTCATCTGCGGTTCTTGTCTGCGCAACTTCGCCCCAAACACTTAGGCTTGTCTTTTTTGCCCTCCGCCCGACTTGCAAGGCTTCTCTTTCCCGTGATGGAACTTTCTACTTCTTTGGTTGAACCTGACAAAATCTCCTTTGCACACGTTGTGGGTAATCCTTAGAGGGAGACGGCGGTTGTCTTCCCTTCAAGTTATAAGGAGCATCGTGATGGTACAGGTGACTGCCCGTTTATTAAAAATGCAAGCAGAAAAAGTGAGAAGACAACACTCCTTTTCTCCACGTCAGAAATTTCAACGGTCACTAACAAATTCAAATTTGTTCTTATTGAGAAATTTCAATGGGGATACCCACCTATGAAAATTATCAGGAAAAATTTTGATGACCACAAATTAACAGGGAAGTGGAAAGTGATGCTCGTGAATGGGAAACATATTGATTCAGTTAACTGTGTATGAGGACTACATTCGGATTTTCTCCGGAAAATATCTTAACATCGTTGGTAAACCATGAAGCTGCTCAAGTGGTCTCTTGATTTTGACCCCAATCATGAACCTCCTATTGTACCGGTATGGTTAGGCTACCTGGTCTCAAACTGCACTTTTTTCATCATTAGGTTCTTTACTAGGTTCTTTACTCTCTTTACTCGATTGGTGTCATACTTGGGGACCCTATGAAACTAGATCTACCCACTCTCAATCTTACTAGACTTTCTGTGATCAAATACTTGTGGAAAAAGATATTACTTCGCCTAATGTTACTGAAGTCTGGTTGGGCACAACACATAATGGATATTGACAATAAATCGTCATGGAGCATAGACCTCCTTATTGTTCTCAATGTAAGATGTTTGGGCATACTCTTGATAAATGTCATAAGATTCATCCTAATTTGAAATCTAAATATCAAGTAAATAAGAATGGACCAAAGGATATATTTGTTCCACCTGGAGAGAAAACTATCACAGGAAAGGATTTGGTGTCTGATTCTATTTCCCTCCCCCTGAAAATATTGTTTCTGCAATCGATGAAAAGTTGGATGGCCTTGCTGAGCAACCTACACTTTCAAACCCTATTAAAAACAATAATGAAGGACCTCTACCTACGCGGATTGATAATCAGGAGAAACTTGCAGCTCCCCACTTTCAGAAAGTATCAGGGGTAGAGACGACAACTCTTACCTCACACACAATTGTTGGCACAACTGTTAGCAATCTTTCAACTGCAGCACTACCACCTTATCCGAATGAGCAACAATCTTCGGATGAGGAATGACAGGTTTATACTTCCAGGAGGTACTTCCAGGTTTATACTTCCAGGAGGAAGAAGAAGAATGAAGATCTACTTGAGCTATGGAATCTAAGAGATGATACTTTGGTTACTTCGGGCAATGGTACACACCTCACCAATCTGTTGGCTGGTTCATTTCCGAGAACTAGAGGCAGAGACAAAACTAAAGTGGGTCGATGTGGTTGATCTTTTATTTACTATCTACTTTTGGGTTGTTAATTTTTTTCTTCTCTTTTTGTGTCTGTTGTACCGTATGGGTTGGGTGCCTATTTGGAGCCACTCATACAACCTATCTCTATCCCTTTTTTTTTTAATATAAAATATATAGATACATACATATACATAAGTTATGATGATGATGTATCATTTTTATCCATTTATTTTGACTTGCATAATTTTCAAACTGAGGCTTAAGCCTCGTGAACAAAAAATGCCTCAATATCCAATTGCACAATTTTAAACATTGATCTAAACAAAATATTTTTCCGCTCAATCCTTATTAGTGACATTAAAATGTGTGCTGATGAAAAATTAACTTACAAATTTATCGGCTTTTATTTCATTTCATGTATGTGAGAGAGGGAGGGTGTGACAAAAATTTGTACCAAAATTGGGGCAAAAAAACAAACTTTAATTAACAGAATTGAAAAGGAATCATAAGAGTTTTATTGAAAGAGTACTACAGGTTTTCATCTCATTATTTAATCAACACATGGGTTAATTCATCTTTAAGAAGAAAGAAAGCAGTCTACATAAGAAAGACAAAGCTTCGGGTAAGATACACATACATGTCTTTGTGCATGTTGGGACATTGTCATAGGCAAAGGGTGATTACGGATTTTTATTGTGTTGTTGCTATTACCAGTTGCAAGCCTCAATATGGCAGCATTCATCAAATTTATATACGTAGCAGCTGCATGTTGGCAGGTACAGTTGTGAAGTATTGTATATCCTAAACTTCCATCAGCATACTGATCGTCCATGACAACTGCGCCATATCTTCAAAAAAATGAAGTAAAAGCTTTTGAATTTAAAATAAATATCTAAATTACTATGAGAAGGAAATATGATTATCTAGAAATATAATCAAAGATATGTCAACATAAGCAGCAAGGCAACCACACTTCACCAGAAACAACTGCTACAAACAATGGCATAAAAAAATAATATTATAAACTATTAAAAACACAAAAGATTTAACAAAATAAAAAAAAAATAAAAATAACGCTGGCGGGCAAGAGAGAACCACCACAAAGCAACTCACTCTAACGACAGAGAACAGAGAATTAATAAACGACTCAATGATTAGGACAAGCAAATAATTATACCTACTTATTGCGGAAGATACAAAACCAAACCTTGCAATTTAAACTAAAATTTCATCCATAGCCAGCATCGAGCTCGCAAAGCATTAATGCAATGAAATGATTAGAAGCGATACACATTTTACTGCAAGCTTGCGCATTCCATGCAAGCAGTGCACAAGGTTAGTACATTTCTTCTTCCCTAAAGCACACTTTAAATAGCATTGGTACACCGATACTGGAGTTAATCTAAATAACAATAAAAAAAGTAAATATTATCACTGGAAGCAAATATGTGGTTACAAAGAGACTGAAATAGAAAATAACAACTGACACGACACAACACTCAACGAGGGTGGATCCCCGGCGGTAGTGATGGTCGATGAGGGATAGAAAAGTTGGCAGTGGGTTGGAGGCGATAACAGCAAGGATGGAGAGTTGAAACAACGATGAGCAAGGTGGTGGGTTGCTAGACAGCCAAAGGAAGGCGGTTCTGGATAGGGGTAGCGAGGAAAAGGACTGGACAGTGAGAAAATTGTGAAAAAACAACAAAAGAACAGATGTCATGGTGACCTGCAGTGAGGGGGAATGCGAAACGGTAAAGCAGGAGAGATGTAAAGGGGATGGGAGAACATAATCATTACTTTTGGAGAGGCATACAGTCGAAGCACAACCCAATTCCTTGAATACAACCCTTGAAGGGAGAATAACAGACGCTGGCGCTTGTCCTAGAAAAATACATCAAAAACAGACTTCAAAACCCTAATACAACACAAATATAAGAAATGATTATAAAGGAATGAAGGATAATAGGAAATAAAACATAATAAAGGAGAGGCCCGTCTCTCGTGATTGAGAAATCCAACGTCATTGTGACAACTACAGTATTCGCATAATTTTTTTGTGCGGGAAGCTCCAGAGTCGATCTCCTGAAATTGGGGCAGCTTCAACCTCATCCGTCGAAGCTTTTGTCTCATCATAGAAGTCCAGTCGGCCTCGCTGAAGTTATCAGGAATAACATAATCTCCTGACAAGTCAATCTTGTAGACGTCGACATTCCACGACAAGTCTTGATAGAATATATATGTATCCTTTTAGGCATATCCTGAACTGAAGCTGCACATAGATATAAATTTCCACAATGTAACTCTCTAGCCCTTAAGTCTAAAACATGTTCCTTCCACTTCTCGTACTCAGCGAAATATAGCTGATAAACAAATATGTGAAGAGAAATCAACTCTAGAATGAAATTTGTAGTAGGTTGCACCACTCTCATTAGTAACAACTGAAGAGAGACTTGTTCTTCTTCACTGATAGGACCTAGATCTCATTGAAGAATTTTTTTCCCCATCAAGCTCCTAAAATAATTCCCAAAGTTGTGGTTCAACATTCTTGTCCGTACATCTGATAGTGGGTACACTGCTAAATGGAATTTAATCTTCAAATAACTCCATATATCTAAAAGAGGCACAAAAGAGCCCCATATCTGACACACCGAACCTCCCTCAGTAGACGCAGCTCAGAAAGGAATCTATAGATATGAAAAGTCTGAAATTTTCTTATTTGAGGTTGTCAGATGTTTGGTGTCGATTCCTCGAACTTAAAAATAACCTTGTACCATCAATGTGAATTCTGTTGAAGTCTCCCTTATGCCCTCAGTTGAAGCTACGTGCTTTTCTTCCTCATCCATTGTATCTGATCCATTCTCCTTTGAGTTCACTTTCTTTAATGTCAACTGTCATTGCCCCATTAATCAATAGCTTGCTGCTCAGTAAAATATATCATCCCTTGGTTGTGCAATTTGCTTAAATAAGCCCAAATCTGTGAAACTTGAAATACTTCTTGGCTAGGATGGATTTGGTAATGCGCATTGGTGTCCCTTATTCTCACACTGAACTAGCATCTCCTCAGGCAAGGTTAGCTTGGATGTTCCCCTGGGTATTGTGATTGAAATATCCTGAGGTTAAACACTGCCTGTAAGATATGATGGTCCCCCGACAATGTGGTATCTCCAATGCTGGATCTAAGGTATGAACATCCAGTCTGTAATGAGTCGGTGGAAACTGTCTCTACATAACCTATTTTATCTTTAGAACAGGTAGTAATTTTGTCTTTTCCCTCACATTGGGGTAGATAATTCAAATTTTACCATTAAAATAATGCACTCTTCTTGAGCTTGCTAACAGCTAGTTTCATCATTCCGTTTGAGTCTTGACACTCAAAGACATATTCCAAGGTCCGGAGTCACTCGATGATCTCATCCAAATCCATATGGGCATCAAAATTTGGCAAGTCAACCCTTATTTCCCCATTTTGTCTTCTCAGGTAATCCAGGTCAAATCTTTAAGGCAGAGGTTTTTCATCCCTCGAATCAACATAATGGAAGAGATTCACTCTATGCCTTCGATCTAGTAAGTCACCGTTGTGGCTATGAGTGACCCATCTGGATTGCCTCCTCTCAGAAGTGGCAAGCCTCTGTTGTTTTTGGCGGGTTTCCCACTGCTATATCTTCCCTAAAAATCTTCCGGACCCGCATTGTGAATTCCTCATAAACAAGATCGTGCAATTTCCCCTTGATCAAACTTTCGACTATTGACAGCTCGGTGGCATGGCTAGGTTTTAGGTTTAAGAGGTGAAAGAGGGAGTATAAGATTGATTACGAGTGCATAAAAGCACTTTAGGGTTGCTGATTTTGAAAAATCAAGAAGAGGACAATTGGGATTAGGTTCAGATTTGGCTATGATTTGGGAATAGGAAAGAAAATTTTTGGTAGAGGTACCTTGAGTAGGGGTAGACACTAACAAATCCTAGGATAGGACTAGGATTAGGCAAGGTTTGAGAATAAATGATACCAAGGTTTACACAAACCATAATAGAAAAGCAAATATCATTACTTGAAGCAACTAAGAAGTTACAATCAACACACTTGAAATGAAAATACAACAACACGACACCGAAAATCAGAAATAACAACATTCGCGACACAAATAATCAAACTAGGGTGGGATCTCGGGGTAGTGGCGGTGATCGACAAGGGATTGGCTCTCCGATGAGGTAACAAGAAGTGGGTGAAGGCTAGAAGACGCGGCGACAACAAATGATGTGGACGGCAGTAGCGAAGGGGAGGAATTTTTGCTCAAATGTCTATCGACACTGCCGTCGACGCCCGTTTCTCCCTTTGAGGGCTATATCCGAGGGTTTTGTGGTGCTCCGGCTATATCTCTCTCCCGAGGTGGTGTTTATCTTCCTTATCCATTTCGACATCCTTCCCATGTCACTCCCAACCGCCCTCATTGCTGTAGCGCCCCCAAACAGCTGCCCCATGCTGTTTTCCCTGCAATTTCTCCAATCCAACCCCCTGTCATCTCTGCCGCCACCCTAGACAACCATCCTCTTGCCGTCCTGTAGTTTCCCACATCCCCCATTGCTTTCGCCGACATTCCCCCGCAACGCTGCAACTGCCCGAAAACAACATTATCCTGCTATTATCTCCTACTCCAGACACCCATCCTTCCATTCCTCTCCTTCCAGCTTGCTGCCCTTGCCGCAACTCCTCCCCTTTGTTGCCATCGTCTACACCCATTGCAGTCACCATGCCTTCAAGCCTTCACCCAGTCCTTGTGATCAGATATTTACTCATGGAAAGAAGAAGTGGGCCATGTTCTTTAAGACTAATAATTTAACAAACAAATGACTTATCAATTGGTATCTCACCTCGACTGATAAGATTCATTAAGGCTAGTAATCAGATATTCACTCATGGAAAGAAGAAGAGGGCCATGTTCTTGTCCAGCTGCACTAATAGCATCAGCAAGTGCCTTTTCCGGTTCAGGAAATCTGTAACTTCTGGGTTCCTCTTTCTGTATCCAACCACCTATCACGTGTGATACAACCTGCAATTAAATAATTCTCAATAGATCAGAATGCGGCATACACTTATGATTAGAAAAGTAAATTTACAGAGAGAAAAACTATGGAATTAATATGCAATCAGAAATTTTGTTTTATAAAACTAAGCAATACCTTTTCAGCAACTGGATAACAGAGATTAAATGGAATTGGTCCACCACCACCTCCACCAGTTAATAAAGGATTGAAGTGAGATGTTGTCAGTAACATGGAACCCTGATCAGGATGAGGCTTAATCCTTAAGAAAAGTAAACCTAAAAACATGAAAATAGCCGGAATCAGCAGCTGAAAAGCAACTGTTTTCCTATCCCTTCGAGCAGAAATCGCCCTTTTTATGAAGAGCGCCTTTAAGTGCATCCAAAAAACTGGCCTTATGACGCAGCTACAGATTTTAGTTAAAGAGAATACCGCGAAACCAAAGATAGTGGATATGATCAAGCTAAGAATATGCCTAATAGCACAGAACAGCCTTCTGAAAAACCCGAGAGTATGAACCCAGTAACCTTTAGATACTGATAATCCAAAATGCGTGCTTTGGGAAACTTGATAACCTGCAGTGCTCGAGTTTTCGAGACCTTTTTGATATTGATGAAAATCTACTTCATCCAACCTTTGCCCTGCAACTTTCAAAAAAACTTCCTCCAGTGTAGTAACTGAGATTCCATAACTCTCAATACCACAATCATTTTCCACAAATCTAGAATTATCTTCATTGTCTGGTCTTCTCATACGGCTTTCAATCTCCCGGAACATATTTACAAATAATGATGATGAAGCAAGAGGAAGTCTGAAGGATACTTCCGAACCAACCTAAATAAGAAAGGAATGCAATGGGAAAAACATTTTCGACATTTAGAAAAAAATAAATTCATCGAGAAAATAAATTAACAATTAAAACATGGAATATTATCATAGGAACACAGAAAAAAAAATAATGCCTTTTCTGCACCAACAACTCCATACAGCTCAAGAAAACATGGCATAAACAGACTCCGGAAGATAGGGGACTCACAGAACAGATTCACTATATAATCCCAAGGAAAAATAAATGTTTGAAACACTGCAGTGCCCTTCTTATCACGAAATATTCAAGTGCAACATTAACACAATAAGAGAATGCAATTTTGTTTTCTTCGTGATTACTCGTCAATATAAAAGGTACAAGCAGAGAGGATAAAGAAAATGACTAAATAATTAAGATAGCTAATACAGACTTCTACCGCCAAAGTGTTTCTTATACGTTCAGCAGTATCAACCAAGTCATGTTTTCCATAGGCAATCGATCAGTTAATAGAAAGTTTTAAGCAAAATTTTCCATGATTCCAAAGATTATGGTATCCATCACTTGCTACCTCTTAAAATAAAAGTAAAATTTAAGTAGGCTTAAGCAAACCAAAGAACAAAATTAATTAACTGAACAAGGCAAACTAAAATAAATGGATTTTCATTTTGAAACAGCATATGTACTTTCAAAATCAATAACAAATAGATTTCGGAAAAAGAGAGTTACATCAGATATGCATTCAGCTGTTGGCACATGATGACGAACGATCTCAGCCCCAACAGAAGCACGTGGGGATGTCTAGTGACGAAGAGACCAAGCAGAAAAAAAAAAATTAACATTCCCAAAAACCACAATAATAATAAGTTTAGAGAGAGAAGATAAAATACAAATAAACCTTGGCTATCGTTAGTGTGTATCCAACCCCATACCGATTCTTCAGAAAGAGAGAACTGCCATGACACAATTTTAAAAAAATAAGTGGAAGAAAAATCCAAGCAAGCATTTGTTTTTCCTCCAAAATCAACAAAAAAAAAAAACTAGTATGAAATATTGTGACTCTACAGCCTCATTATTCATACAATTCTAATGAGATTTTTTTCTACGAAATTAGCAAATGACCTCTAGATCAAAATGGAGGTAACCTAATCGATTCTCTAGGGCAGTTATTTTGCACAGCCTTCAAGATCTCAAGAATAATCCCAACTGCTACACTTGACCATTCCATGTGATAGGAACTTACCCGCAATGTGAAGATGTATGCTGATCAAGTTGAGTAGACTTCACTAGTTCAAACGCCATGATACTAGAACTAGTAGGAAAAACAGTGGAAACACACAAACAAACTTTCATTAACAAAAATGAGATTACAACATGACTCAAACGAAAATAACAACTCAAACATAAAAGAAACAAGCAAAGACTCCAACACGTATCCCATTGTGTGGTGGAGGCGGGCTAGAGGGATAGGAATGATTTTGAGGGATGATGGCAGTCACCGAAGACAGGTGGTAGCGAAGGGAAGGTGCAAAACTATAAGAACAATAAGTGAGAAGGGTTATAGGTAGTCGGTAGCAGTAGTTGGGTGGTTGGGCGGAGCATGAAAGGAGTTAGATAGGTGGAACAACAGTGATATTCTGCATGAAGAGCGAATAATTGGGCGTTAGCGTAACGGTGGTAGAGTTTGACAGTAGAGGAGTGGAGGGGAGAAGGGTTGAAAAGGGTAAAAAAGGAGGATACAATCACCACCTCGGAAAGGATACAACCGAAGCATCACCACCTCCTCAGATACAACCCAACAAAGGAGAAAAAGATTCCACATAGGAGATCTAAAACTAAACTCAAACACAACTCCAATCTGAGTCCTACTACACAAAGACAACAATTTATAGATTCCTAAGGAAAACTTCAACAAAGGAAGAAAGTGGAAGGCCAAGAAGAATCCAAAAAACACTTCTAAGAGCGGCAACCTCGTGAAGCTTCCCTGGAGGTGATGCTTCTTTATGAATCACGACATTTCGCGATCTCCATTTCACGCCTTCGCGGGGGATCTCCCGTTCGCGAACCTTCAAGAGAAATTGCGATTTACCCGCCCGACTTTTGCGAATCACGGTTCGAGGCACCCAAATCGGACATTGGGCACTGTTTTAGCGCCCACGTCAGTCTCCTCGGTTGGGGGAGTTTTGACTTCATACGTCGAAGCTTCTGATTCTCTTTGGTTGTTCCTGGAACACACTAAAGATTCTTGTGTCTCTCAGAACAACTAAGAAGCTTTTCCCACTTGCGAGCATACCCCCCGATTGATCCGTTCTAGTTCGGCGTAATTTGAGTCGGAGGTACATTACTATGTATATTCTTTCGATCTAAATTACAAACAAATAAATATCTCATATGTTTCTTATCTATGATAAGTTGGGAAGGCTGTGTGTTTGCAAGAATTTGGTTGATGTATGTTCTCCCGATCTTCCCTAAGACTTTTGAAGTTTTGGAGAACTGGCATCTTCTGATGCGTTCCAATAACAAGAGCTTCACACTGGCCTTTCGTCTCATCATGTGGAATATTGGGGGTGGGGGCTGGAACTGTAGTTGCTTGTGATACCATTAGTTGGTCGACGCTAATATCATCAACTGAAAGTTTAAATTTTGACATCTTCTGGTCCATGAGATCTTTGTATGTCTCAACAAAAAGTTTCACATCATAAAAAAATTGCATGTTCTTTTTAATCACATGGAGAAAATACATTGAATGTATCCATAAATAAGGGAATTCTCTTGAGGGGAGGGCGGGGGGGAGACCTCATCGGATTGAAGTTCTTCTTCGAACTGTTCTTCAGTGTCTGCAGTGTCCTCAGCCTAGGTCTCAACAACGCTCTGCTCTGTGAAATAAATAATTCTCATGGTTGTGCATTACAATAAGACTCAAACGAAAAAATAACTAAAACATAAAATGACAAAAGCAAACAATCCTAAATGTATCCTATTGGCTAGCAGAGGTCGGCTAGACGGATAATAATGATTAGAAGGGATGACAGTAGTCACGGAAGGCGAGTGGTGACGAAGGGAAGGTGTGAAACTATAGAAGCAATAAGTGGGAAGTGTTGTAGGTGCTCGATAGAGGCAATGGGGTGGTTGGGCAGAGCTTGAATGGAGTTAGGAAAGCGAAACAAAAGTAATAATCTACAGCAAGGGGAAATAGTTAAGTGTTGGAGTTATGGTGGAAGAGTTCGATGGCAGAGGCGTGGAGGAGAGAAGGGCTAGAAAAGGTAAAAAGGGAGAACAAAATCACCAAATCGGAGAGGATGCAGCTGGAGCACCATCACCTCCTCGGACACAGCTCCACAAAGAGGAAAGAGACTCCAAACAAAAAAATTGAAACTGAACACAAACACAGCTTTAATCTCACTCTCACAAACACAAAGACAACAATTTATAGACTCCTAAAGGAAACTTCTACACAAAGGAAGAGTGGGAGGCCAAGAAGAATCCAGAAAACACTCTTAATATCTGCAGCCTCTTGAAGCTTCCCTGGAAACGATGTTTCTTCACAGATCGCAACATTTCGCGATCTTCCGCTCGCGGACCCTTGCAAGAAATTGTGATTTCCCCACGCTGCTTTTGAAATTCTAAGCGGTCTGGCCCCGCGGTTCGAAGCGCCGAAATCGGGCACTGTTCAGCGCCCCGAACTGGGCGATGTTTTTGTGCCTGTAATAGGGCTCTTGCCCGAGCACCCGCGTCAGGCATTTTCAAATGCAAACCCCTAATCTAAGTAATTGATAGCATGGGAAAATGTTTGGAACTCTCCAACCTAATTCATTTTGATACAGTCCAACATGCAATTAACTCATATTGTGCTACCATCCTCTATTTTAGCCAGAAGCAAAACAGGTTGAAAAAAAGGAGTTGACAAATCTTTAGAAAAGAGAACTGAAATTTTTACAGTTGCTAATTAGGAGAGAGATGCATCACACCAAGGATCTACCTTCAATTATAATATAGATGTATACAAAAACTTGGTCACACTGAGACATAATGTACAATTTATGGTCTTAAAAAGTACGGCTAAAGCTAAATCAAAGCTACTAGCACTTGGTAATTGTAAGGAAATATAGTGAAAATATTGTTAGAAAAACTAAACAAACATGTGGGAAAATCTTTAAAATCTACCTTATCGAAAATAGTAGAAAAAATCCTATTTGCTATGGCAAGGCAATAACATATTAAAATAGACTAATAATTTATCTTAGAAAATATGGAAATGAAGTAGCTGAAACAAATTATGTTTAAACAAACCATTAAATTTGAGATATCCTCACTGATATTGAAATGCCCGCTAGTTCGCAGAATTCCCACAATCCCACAGCAAACGAAGCTTCCACGATGGCAGGGAGAATGGAGCTAAACCGCGTGATTCTAGTGCCAAAGGCTCGCGGGAGTCCAGCGCTGAAGACTTTCTTATTTTTATTTTGTTCATTTTATTTTGAACTAGTTTCCTTACTTTGCTTCTTTGTTTTCTGGTTCTTAACTATTTCCTTAAACCGATAGCTACCGTATTTATGCTTTAAGAATTTGTTCTCGAGTTTATGATCTTCGGAGCCATCTTCTTTTCGCAAGTGGTGTATTTGTACCTTCCTTAGGAATAGTCAATGAAACCTCCTCGCTGTCTGTATCTCACGGCTTTGCAGTTGAACTTGCCGATTTCAGCCAGCACAACCATCGACAAAATTGAACCTGTCGTCCAACAAGAAATTTATCCCCAGAATCCCTTACCGCACATATTAGACTTCCCTCGTATTCACCTCCACAAAAAAGCTTGATTTCTAAATAAGTTTTAAAAACCCTAGAACGGTATCATCTGGTATCAAAGGCCGACAAAACCTAATTTTTTAGAGATTTATCTTTCTTACCCTAAATCTAACCATCCAGGAAAAGAATTTTCCACAATGCCCAAGCCATTCCTACAACAATTCCTAACCTTAACCCTAAATTTTAAAAATCCAATCTTGCTACCTCCACCAAAATATTACACCTATCACCAAAACTCAAACCCCCGACCAACCCTGAATTACAATCCTAAATCTATCAGAAACCTGATCAAAAGAAAATGATACAATGTTTTGTAAGAGAAACCAACAAAGAGGTGTCCAAAAGTTTATATATAGGATATGAAGTGAGAAATCGAATGTTGAATCGCATGATTCCAATGATAAAGGCTCGAGGAAGTCCAATGTTGAAGATTTTTTACTTCATTTTCTTTATTTTCATCAAGCTTCCTTTGTGTCTTCCTTTCCTGGTTCTTAATTATTTCTCTAACTTCTAATTAGGTGTCTTTATCAAGTTACTATAGATGTGTATTTTGTTGTTTTGAGGACATCCAACTATTGTAATTGTTTTGAGAAATTGTTCATGAGTTTATATTCTCTGGAGTATTACATTATCTTTCTTTTACAAGTGTATTTATATTGATAGCAAAATTTAACAAACAACCAAGAGAAACAAATATTATTACTAAATTCAAAATCTGAAATTGCAACAAAAAGTAGGAAAACTGAAATTGCAAATAAAAAAATAACACAACACTGGAACAAGAGCTACGGTGTAGGTTGTTCCGGCTAGGGTTTGGATCTCCAGGGTGGTAGCAAAGATGTGGCTAGCAAGCTAGAAACAACAGGACAGTAGTTTCCCGAAGTCCGGACAGCAAGTAAGCAGGAACAGCTGCAGGTGGGCTGTTTTGGGTGTCGGCATCAGGGAAGGTGATGTGAGAGCGATGTGGGAAATGATGGGAGAAAAGTATAAGGATAAAAACCACCTGGAGACCAAGATACAACCGGAACCATTTGAAACCCTAGGATATAGCCCGTAGAGAGAAAACAAGACGTTGATGACTGTCCCAAATCACAGCAAAAATTGAACCCTAAACAACAAAGAAATACTTAAATAGACTACTACTATAAGAAGTGGGCACACACTCGAATTCGGCAGCAACCCTAGGCCTAGAGAGGGTCATCAATCCCTCCCTCAACTTGGACCGAACTAGTCCAGGGTGTACAAAACCCCAACATCAAGTATCTTCTTAGGAATAGGTGGTGGAGCCTTCTCGGCACCCTTATCTTGCCATTTTGCTGTCCAATTTACTTCAGCCAATACAGCAGTCGGCGATGTCAAACCTGCTGTCCAACAACAGACTTATCCTCGCAATCTCTTCCAAACACTATATACCACACATGTTAACCTTTCCTCACTATTCCATAACCATCTCCCCGTAAACTCAATTCCTACATATCTTATCGGAACCCTAGAACGCTATCACTACCCAAAGTTTTACCTAGCCTAAATTCTAGCAAAAATTTTAATAATCGAATCAACAATTAGGGCATGACAAACATATACAAAATAGCTCGAAGGGAGTGAAATTATTCTGAATTTTTTGCCACCACACTTTCATCTACACCAATCCAACAATCTATGTACAACAACATTCCATCAACAACAATCCAATAACTTGTAGATAACAACTTTCTATCTGTAGCAATTTAAATATATGGACTGTAATATTAAATTTCTGTTATGCAGTTAATTCTGACAAAATTAAAATTGGTTTCAAGTTTTGTTTCTCTTTGATAAAAAATCTCAACTTAATTATTTATTCATACCTTGGACAACTTCACATCTCACTTCTTATACTGTATAAGAGAATAAAATTAAGTCATATAATATCTTCTGTTCTACTCTCCTCTCTTCTCAATCCAACTTTAAAGTTTTATCTTTGAAATAATATTCTAAGATATCATAAAGCCCATCACTAATAATTTAACATCCCATTTCCTAAGTGCACAGCCCATACTGAGGCGTTATGTTCTTATGAAGAAATCAAATATAAATAAACTTTTACATATCATTTAGCAACTTTAGAATAACATGAATCTAAAATAAAAAGTTGCAACAGATAAAATCTTTAATATTGCCTTGCTAAATCAGCTACCTAGTGAAACCTGAACAAACAAAGCAAAACAATTATCAAGTTTAACAGATGTAAATGTTATATCTTGTTCTTTCTACAAGAATGTATTTTGAGTTGACAGTGACCTCCCACAACATCTTAAACTGCCATTTGCCATGATAGCTATTCGATCTCCCAGAACATCAGCTTCATCCATAGAATGCGTTGTTAGAAGAATTATCCTTCCTTTTTTGATCTTCTTTATCAATTGCCATGTAGAACGCATAGCATATGGATCCATACCACTGGTAGGTTCATCAAGAATGATAACCTGTTTAATACGAAACAACATCCATAGAAGTATTCTAGAAAGAAGAAAATCGAGATATAAATAGATCCCCGTACCTTGCTATTCCCGATAAGAGCAATTCCAAGTGATAATTTCCTCTTCATTCCTCCAGAAAGTGATCCTACAACTGAGTTAATCTTATCGGTCAATCCTACCTGCAATCAATGTATTCAAGATAGAAACACTCATGATTAGCAAGACGGATTATGACGAGAAACTTATCCATGGGCAACATATTTCTAAAGCTTTGTAAGAACATGAAAAAAATAGAGACGATGTCTGGCGCTATGAAATAATTATTGAAATAAAGGCAATTAACATTACATTTAAAAGTTGGATAATTATAGAATCTATGTTGAAGGGCAATGGGCAATCCTCGAGTTGATTGTACAAAGTGTGGATTATCTATCAAGAGTAAATGAAATCAGGAAGAATAAAGCGTTTCCTTCTTTGCAATGCTGCAAAGAAGGAAATATTACATTTGCATGAATTCTTTGCTTTTAGCTGAAAATTTAGATTAGAAATATGTATTAATTAAGTTATTTAAAATAAATTATACAGAATATTATGTACCTAAAATAGATTGTACAGACTATTTTTTATTGGAATAAAAGCAAAGGAAAAGACATTCAGCCTATTTGTTCAAAATAATGATATGGTATCAGAGATTGAATCGGTCTAAATCCTAGGTATTCTTTAGCTTTTGTAATCGTTCGCAGGCATCTTCGACTGCTTCCAAGGTCCTCGCCAGAAGCGCTCGTTCTTGTCCTTGTTTGAGTTCTGCGGAATCTTCGTCCGCCTTCGTGTCGCGATCCTCATTGCTTTGATCGCGACAACCGCGATCATCTCATCCTGTCTCAAGCCGAAGAGCAATCACTCGCGATCCTCACTGCTTCGATCGCGACAATCAAAATCTTCTCATCCTGTCTTAAGCGAAACTTTGATTTTCTTTGATTTTTTTTTTTTTGGATCTCTCGGTTTTTCTTTGGCTTCGAACTCCTCTCCTAATTTAAGGCAGTGCACGATTTTTTTTGGGTTGATTTACATCAAAGATTTAGATTTTTTTTTAATAACTTAGCTTTCTTTGATTTCTTGTTGATTTTGATCAACGACAATTCTTTTTAGAATATCTTCTGAAATCTTAGCTATCAGATTTACGGGAAAGAATTATGCCGCATGAGAATTTCAGCTCAGAATGTTCTTAAAAGAGAAGGACCTTTGGGGCCATATCGATGGGCCTTCTCCAGCTCTTGCTGAGGTAAAAGATCTTAGTCAATGGCAAACAAAGAATGTCAAGATTGTTTCCTAAATTTTGGGGCCTATTGAAGCTCATATGGTGAATAATTTACGATCATTTGGCATAGCTAAAGAAATGTGGGAATACTTGAAGTGCGTTTACAATCAAGATAATTCTGCGAAATGTTTTCAATTGGAACTTGACATGAGTAATTATAGTCAGGGTAATTTTTTAATTAAACAATATTATTCTGGCTTTCTAAATTTATGGAGCGAATATACTGACATTATGTGCTAAGGTGTCAAAAGAGAACTTAGCTAGTCTTCAGACTATTCATGAAGAAAGTCACCGTTATTAGTTGTTAATGAAGCTCAGACCTGAATTTGACACTGCTCGGGTTGGGTTGCTTAACAGAGACCCGGTTCCTTGTTTGGATATTTGATTTGTTGAATTAGTACGCGAAGAACAAAAATTGACGACACAAGCTACTATTAGTACAACAGGTGGATCATCAGAAACAATTAATATGACATATGTTGCTCAGACCAAAGGGAAGGGACCAGTGCAATGCTACAACTGCAAGAAATTTGGTCATATTGCAAGAAATTTGGTCATATTGCACGAAATTGTAAAAATGAGTGTTGTAATTATTGCAAGCAAAAGGGACATATTATTATGGAGTATCCTACACGACCCGGGAACTGCAAAACATTTCATGACACAGTATCCAAAACTCACAATCCTGGCTCAATATCCACAGTTGCTGGCAACAGATGATTCTCTCTGTCTTTTCTGCTCTCGGCCTTAAAGGAAAAGATAAAACTATTACTTCCGTTCATTCTCATTGGTTTGTTGATTCAAGAGCAACAACTCATATAACTTGCATAGCTAATTTATTACATAACCAACGTCAGTACGCTGGTACTCAACTTATTCAGGTTGCTAATGGAAATAATATTCCAATTATGACAGTTGGTGATATTAACTCCTTCAGATATGTTTTGATTTTTCTTCAATTATTTGAATATTACGAGTCATGATATTCAATTTCTTGTGCAACAAGTTAGTCAATTTATGCAACCACCAACACATCTTCATTTAGCTGCAGTTCGATGTATTGTTCGGTATTTGAAAGGTACTTCTCATTGTGGTCTGTTTTTTTTCTGCGGAGTCTCCTACACCTTAACAACCTATAGGATGTTGATTGGGCTAGTTGTCCTGATATACGCCAATTTAATATTGGATGGTGCATGTTTCTCGGCAACTCTTTAATCTCTTGGAAGAGCAAGAAACAAAATCGAGTGTCCCCAGCTTGTTCCGACATCATTTGGCTTCGGGGGAATGCGCTGGTTGAGCTTGGTTTTCCTCAGCTTGAGGCTACTTCTCTTCATGAAGATAATATCAGGGCTATTCAGATTGCTACTAATCCCGTCTTTCATGAGTGCACGAAACACATTGAAGTAGAGTTTCATTCCATTTGAGAAGCCTATGAGGATAGTGTTATATCTCTTATATTACTTTTGATCTTCAGACGACTGATATATTTACTAAGATTCTTTCTCGACAGCGTCATCAGTTTCTTGTTGGCAAATTGATGCTTCTTAATCAGCCAACATCAATTTGAGGGGAATATCAATCAGGAGTAAATGAAATCAGACAAAATAAAAAGTTTCCTTCGCAATGCTGCAAATAATGAAATATTATTTTTGCATAAATTCCTTCCTTTTGGTTGAATATTTAAATTAGGAATATGTATTAATTAAGTTACCTAAAATAAATTATACAGAATATTATGTACTTAAAATAAATTTTACAGACTATTATTTATTGGAATGAAAGCAAAGGAAAAGACATTCAACTTACTTGCTCAAAATATTGACATAGATGATACTGGAGTTGACCTAATCCACAATAGAACTGCAAATAATATTGCTGAAATCAAAAGGGTTACAAACAAAGCCTCTTGACAAAAAGAAAAATAAAAAACACAAACATAAAAAGACACCCTAGAATGAGGAAGGGGGTAGTCTGCAGTCGAGGTGGTGGAAACCGGTGACTAGATGGAGGTAAGAAGGCGGCTAAAGGAAAGCTGGTTGTTGGATTGGAAAGTGGCTGAGGTAATGGGTAACCACTGTGATCGGCAGTCAGGAGGGCTGGAGTTGGAGGATGGGAATATAGGATTGCTATGAAGGAACTAGGCGACAAGGAGAGGGGTAGGTGTGGCGGCAAGGAGATGGGCTAGAGTGGTCGCAGAGTAGAGAACGGAGGGAAAAGCAATTAGCGGCAGAGAGATGTGTTGGAGTTGGCGGCTGGGAGCAAAAAAGACCGAGAGAGCAACTAATTGTAAAGAGAAGGCTTGAAGTTCGCGTCTGGGAGCAAAGAGGGGCGGGAAAAGGTAATATGCGGAATGCAGGAGCTACGACAGCAAGCAGAAGGGAAAGGGGAGGGGTCGAGGAAATAATTACCATTTCGGAAGCTGGAGCACCACTTATCCTTGGATACAAACCTAGCAAGAGAGAAACATAGATGACGGGAAATCTAAATATCGAAAAACTTAACTCTAAAAGCATAAAATAATGTATTTATGATAGAGGTAACTCGAGTGCAAGGCTTCAAGCAAAAACATCTCCAGCAGTGAGGCTTCTATCTATTCACCAAAAGGAGGGAATGAAAAGATATTATTACTCTTATTCTTCCTCAATACTAAACAACATAAACCTTAACCAAGTTTCCTTGCTTTTCCTCAATGAAATCAATTCGCAAACCCAAGGTATTGCTCTTTATGTTACTTTGATAAATGTTTGGAAATCTAATGGAAAAAAAAAGAAAATCAGAGATAAAAGTCCCATCTTCTTTCCAATTCACTCAAGTAAAGCAGCCATCAAACCGAGAAAACCAGGTCTTGTTGGGTGAATAGTTTACAAAGATTCATCTTCCCCAAATAATTTATCTTCCATATTGTAATGAATAATGAACAAGCCGCTATCTTATATTTCAGTTGTTTAAGTAAAGAATATACTATTCTATGCAATTTTCCTTACAAATAAACACTATATGTTGACGAGAATGTGAAAGAAATAAAGTATAGAAGTATTTTCATGTGGTAAGAGTTGCCCAGGCCCCTCCAATAATTTAATAAATATTTTCATATAAGTCCCTTGTACGTAGGGGTTAGCGTTTGGTTGGGTCTGATGAATCGGTTTTCAAATTGGTTAAACTCATTGCAACCACAATCCAAAATTCAAAAAGACAAACCAATCAAAAATTTGATAAAACCAAACTGACCAAACAAAAATTCAGTTTGCATTAAACGGTACAGGCATGAACAGATCGAAATTTAGTTGGTTGGAGTTCGTTTATGAACAGACATCCACAATTACATACCTTATATGTATAATATGAGTTTAATTTGATGAACCCTCCATTTAATTTAGAATTTTCGATTTGCCAGGGCAAATGAAAATAAAAATTAAACCAAAAACCAAAGATCGAATATTAACACTAAAAAAATGAAACACATTTTAAAAATTGAATCAAATCACGCAAACTTGTTTGACTTGGTTCATTTTTTTTGGTTTTGGCTCAATAATACGCATCGCTACTTGTGTGGTAAAGAGATAATATAAGATATTTTGTTTATAGTAGGCAAGAAGAATGTACAAATCGGTATATGTATAGTTATGATAGATATATAATACAGATAAGTGACATGGCAATTCACATCTTTAGGCGGGCACGAGCAGCCACACCGAAAACCGTGCACATCAATCCTATTCCAACATGGTTCAGGGATTTAGGTTCTCTTGAGCTAGCCGACACGCTATATAAATTTTAGTTGCTTTGATAAGTTATGTTTGTGTTGTTAGAATCTAGTTTGGAACTTTTGCATTTGCTTTGTGATTTTTTTTAGATTAATTTTTAGTTTCTCACTAATAAGAGCTGACCCCGAATAATTATTGGTACTATGATGTAGTAATAACCTCAGCACTAAACATGAAAAAAAATAACAAAACATCAGATCAACTTCACCCTTCACGCAGAGCTTCACCGTGAGATTGGGCAGCAAAGGGTACACCAACTAGAGTGCCAAAACCATGAAAGAAGGGGACAAAAACTGATCGGGACATTACTCCTACGACTTTTCAGCAATGAGGTGTTTTAAGTGTCATGCATATTGACACAACATTCAACTCCCCAAACAAGAGAGTAATTTATTTTACTGAGCAAGGCGCAGTGGAGAAGTAAATAGTAAAGACTATAGATGAAGAGAATAGGGAGTAACCCACGAATGATGAGGAGAAGCTTCTAGTTTGATGAGTTCTCAACACCGAACCCAAGAGATAGCAATAGCATACATTTTTCATACCTGTTGCATTGTGAATGAAAAGAAGATCAGTCTCATTAAAAATGGAGGCAGTTGTCAAAATAAAATTTCTACCCAATGGTGACAAATGGATCATTACCAACGCTTTAAAAAAGCGCTCGGAGCATCCGCTTTGAGGAGTGTCTCAATTTGAGGTGCATGAGCAACGACTCAAAGCGTAAGCCTAACTGCTACAGGCAAGGCTTACGTCTTTCTGCGGTGAGTCGCATGCCTCTGGGCATATACACCTCAAAATCATACGAGGTGTGGAAGCAAATTACCTAATTTAAATTAGAAGCAATAACCACATCGCACAAATTAGGATTGGAGCATCATTCTGAGAGATGAAGAACCGTTCAATCACCGAAGTCCAGCAACGCCCAGAGCGTTGAAGTATAACGTCAAAGTCCAACATTGAAGGCTTTTGCGTCTTTTTTGTGTCGAGCCTTCTGCGTCTTGAGTGTCTAAGCCTAGTTGAAATCTTCTACGTCTTCTATGTACCAAGCCGTCATTTTCTACGTCCCGTCTACTATAGAAGTTCAACATCTGTGTTGACTTCTCATTCGAGCCTTCTATATTTAGAACCACGAAGAATTGGGTGGTATGTATGTAAAAGCCCGTCACAAGTATATGCACTTTCAAGTTTAATAAGTCATTAAATTTATAAATAGGTTTAAATTAATTTTAGAGGCATTTACTTATTTACATGCATCCAACCCAAATTTTATTAAATTTTAGGGTGTTAGATATGAAAATTAATAAAAATTGGGTAGTATACATGTATGTACCCCTTAATTTTAATTTTAATTCTTATGTTCAATTTTGTGAATTTTTAATTTTTTTTTTTGTTTTGTTTTGAGGCTTACGCTTTCTCTCGCAAAGAAAAGAATGCCTCAATTCCCAATTCCACCATTTAAAACACTGACTGTTACTACTCAAAAGTATTCACAATCAATGTTCCTCGACTTAATTAAAGAAAGAGTATGAGGCCAGGGTGAACAAGAGATGCTTGGTAAAGTATTTTAGTCAAAATACATTATAGGAGAAAGTGTCATGTAACACTGTGTTCATGGATGCACGACACATTCTATAGAGCCGACCATAACAGTATGCTATAAACACTTTATGCTGACCACAAATAACCTACACATTTATCAAAGATGGAAAATATATTGTGTTTTTCCCTTTCTAAGAATCAACAACAATGCTCAAACAAAGATGATAAATATAGTGTGTAACACTACATTTTTGTAAGTCATGACAAATACACTAGTTGGATTGCCAAAATTAATTCTTTGCAATCGACCAACTACCAAGATGCGACCAATGGTGTATGATGAGTTGCAAAAATAAATTGAAAATCTTATGGCCCACAAACTAGTTCGTACGAGTACTTGTTTGTGTGTTGAGCCGACCCTGCT
Source organism: Phalaenopsis equestris (assembly GCF_001263595.1). NCBI lineage: Eukaryota > Viridiplantae > Streptophyta > Magnoliopsida > Asparagales > Orchidaceae > Phalaenopsis > Phalaenopsis equestris. The sequence goes on from NW_018165280.1 coordinate 6,038,957, forward strand.
TGTGCTCAAGAAGAACAAATCGCGACATATGTGCATTAATGATACGACAATGAATAAGATCACCATTAAGTAGTGGTTCTCCAATTAGCAGTTAAATGCTTTGTTGAATTAGTTACGTTGAGCTAGCACCTTTAAGATTGATTTACGTAGTAGATCCCATTAGATTCGAATCAGATGAGAGGTTAAGTACAAGATTATCTTCAAAATATGAGATGGGCTATATAAGTGGATAGTTATGCCTTTTGACTTTGCCCAATACCTTCAACACCTTTATGAGGTTGATGAATCAAATTTTCCGAGCTTTTATAAAAAAATTGTTGTATACTTTGACGAGATTTTGGTGCATGGTCATTCTGTAAAGGAACACTAGCAGCATCTGCGACAAATTTTTTAAATTCTTTAGACAACAATTTTATGGCCATCTAAAAATGTGGCTTTATGTCAACATAAACATGTTTTCTTAGATATAACTACTGCCAATTAGATGGGCCACACTAAAATATAGGCTATAGTGATTTGGTCAAGCATACAATGTTTCAGGCAAGTGTGCCAAGTTCATGGATTAACTTCACTCCATAGAAAGCTCATTAGGAACTTCAATTCTATGGCAAAATCATTGATCGAGCTTCCCAAGGTAGATAGCTTTGCATGATCAAAAGAGGCACAAGTCAATTTCAATGCTACAATAAAAGAGAATACTCAGTCCGCTATATTATCCCTTTCAGGTTTTAATTTGGTATCGTGGGTTGATTGTGATGCCTCAAATGCGGGAATTCAGTTTGCCTTTAGTTAGTTCACAACTTGTGGACTTTTAGAGTAAATTTGAATGATTCATTATTGAAGACTTTCACATACGATAAGAAATTCTATGTAATCGTAAGATCTCTCAGCCATTGAAATCACTATTGGCCAATGAGTTCATCCACTTCACTAATCATGAGACAATGAGATTTACGAATAGCAAAAAAAAGCTAAAGAGCAGATATCTCTCATGAGTAGAATTTCTATCCTTTTTTTTGTGCATCGATTTACGTCCACTCATTCATCATTACTATGCAATCAAATCTAGTTATCTTTAAGGTACTGAAAGCCTTTTATGCCATTGAAGAGGACTTTTCGAAGATCTTGAACAACCTTCATGAAAGAACTTATGAGCAGTACCATAGGTATGATAGCTATTCGTTCCTTTAGAAAAGATGTGCATTTCTAAAAGTTCGTTCAAGAAGAGCATTTTGCAAAAGTACCACAACGGAGGAATGACATGACATTTTGATAGAAACAAAACCTTTTTTTAGTGAAAAAACTTCTTATCCTAGGATAACACGAGATATAAAGAGACGCGACAAGTAGTGTCGGTTGTGTCACTTAGGCAATCCTCGAGATCGATACTTTCCTTTTTGTTTTAGAGGCATCTTGAGTGAATGAGAGCATGAACTTCATTGTGGGCCTTACACTGACCCAATAAAGTAAGGATACTATCATAAGCATAGCACATAGTTTTTCAAAATGACACATTTTGTACCCTGCTACAAGTCGATGAACGGATCCCATATTGCATTTATAATTCAGAAAGACAGTCTGTTTTCATGGTGCACCAAGAAAAATAAATTCAACTAAAGATGTGAAGTTTTTTAATACTTTTGGAGAACTATAGAGGACAAGTTGGTCATGAGGCTCCAATTTAGTAAGGCAACATACCCATAGACCGATGGATAAATAAATGGGATGAATCATAGTTTGAAAAATCTCATCAGATGCTTTGTGGGCAAGAGTATTAGGCAGCAAGACTTGATTCTTCCCGAAATTAATTTTACCAATAAATGATCTACTAACCAGTTCATAGGCCACAACCCTTTGAGATTGTAAATATGTTAAACCCTCTCACACCATTAGAGTTAGATACTTCCAACAATTAAGCTTAACACAAATATATAGGTAAAAGTTAGGGAGATTCAGACTTTATATGAGTAGGTGAAGAATGACATAGTCAAACAAAATTTCAAGTATTAGAAGCAAATCAACAAATTCGAAACTGACTTAGGCTTCGTTTGAAACCATGGTGATGTTCACCAATTTTTTTTTAAAAGTTACTTTCATCGCTGGAGGAGATGAACAGCGATCTGAAACAGCAAAAATTTACTGTTCTTACGAAAGAACTTTAGGAAATGTTCGTCTACCACTGTTTAACCAAACGAAACATTTTGCAGGTTTCTGCATTCGCTCAAACTGAACGAAATTTCCCCGCATCTTCAGACAAAGCCTTAGTGTGAATCAAATTAAAGCATGAGAGGTTTATTCGGTTCATTTTGGGAACTCTTGCCCAAAGCTAATGGTTCTTTCAGAGCTATCCAGAGGATCAATAATGCCTTGCTGAGTGATTACATTCTCTTTGCGACCATAAACGTCATTGATTTGTTATTTTAATATAAGGATTAAAGGTTTCCGATGATGGAGGCACCCCTTCTACCTACGAAGAATGAGGAGGGTGTCTGCATCTTTGAGAACGTGCAAGCAACAACCATGCCCATAATTGGCAAGGACAGGTTCTCTTCCTTGGCTGGTTCAGGGATTGTCGTTCCCTTGAGCTGACCGGCCCACTATGGGCTTGTTAATTGTTATTTTAGAGTATTATTAGGCTATCATTGCATTCTTCATATATATATATATATATAGATATATATATATATATATATATAGATATATAGATATATATATATATATATATGTTGTATAAAATCTGTTTTGGAACTTTTACTTTGATTTTATGATATTTTAGAGATTATTCAGTGTTCTCTCTAATCTGAGAGCTGTAGTGACTCTTTCAAGTGGTGAGATTGTATCTTGATAAAGGGTAAGTGGTGGGAACCGCTTTCTATCTCTTCCTACATTTATACAAAGCGCCATCCTCCTTTTCCTTTCCTTACAGCGGACCAGCAGCAGGATCTTAGCTTTCCATCCTGATTTACAAGAATTTCCGGTTATTTCATCTTCTCCCAATTGCTTAAAAATCATTAGAAACATCTTTGCAAAACTATAGATCGGTTTAATTAAGCTTTTTACATCGAGATGTAAAATAGATGCCAAATGTAATAATTTAATATGTATATGAACACTTCATATTAAATGAAATTATTTGTTTTAGAGGTTTCTTAGTAATATTGAAAGACAAAATGTAAAGAACAATAATTATTTAACTTGTTATATTTTTTAGAAAGTATAACAAGCTTAAAATTTTAATTTGGCCGTTTATTCTTGCCTCAGAACTCTCACTGACGCAGGACCTACCCAAGAAAGCCCTCTTTTCCGTGATCCGCTACAGTAACTCACCTATTTTTGCAATATGCTATAGTACCGCGACCAGGCAGGCTCCCGTTTCATGCTTGGACCGAGCCTTTTTCTTCTTTTTTTTTTTTTGGGGGTCTTGTGATGGATTCGTCCGGCCCTCTGGGACCACTCCTCACTATCATCTTATTATACATTTGCTTTAATGATATTCTAGGGTTAGTTTTTTTGTGTGCTTTGTACCAAGACAGCCGCCGACATCTCTCTACTCTTCAATGGTTGTATCTTGATTTCCATGTGGTGTTTATCTTTTCCCAATTCCTCCACATCCCTCCTGCTTCGCTGCCACACATTCTCCAGCACTGCAAACCTCCCGACAGCAGTCCTGTTTTTGTCTCACTGCAGTTCCTCGATGTCCATCCATATTTCTCACTGCTGCAGTCCCAGACGGTCCTCTGGCTGTCCTACAAAAGCACGCCTTCACCGCAGCAGCCACTGCCGCCACCCGGAAACAGCCATTCCGGGGCTGTTTCTGCTGTTCCAGCCCCCCGGCCAGCTAATTGCCTCATTCCAGGTAGCTACCATTGCCACAAAACCTCCCCATTGCTGCTTTTCTGACATCCAAACTTTCCAAACAGCAAAGTAACGCTGTTTGGACCACGTCCCTTGCTGCCCGGCCATTCCAACCACTCATAATCACTTTCACTTCTCTACCGTAGCCCAGAAGGCCCCTTTCCTACCTTTCGGCAACCACACACAATCCTCTAACCTTCACCAACATCACCCGGGAACCACCCTGACATGAGTTAGTAGGTCGGGTGTGTTGTATTTTCCTTTTCAAGTGTTTTGGTTGTAACAATTTATTTTCTTTCAATAATATTAGTTGTTTTCCTGTTGTGGTTTGAGTAAATTCCAGTATCATTTGGTATTAGAGCTAACCTGACCCTAGTCCTATCCTAGAGATTCCTAGCGTCCACCTTACCCCTCCACCAAAAAATTTATTTTCTATTCCCAAATCATAGCCAAAACTTTGATCTAACCCTAATTTTCTTTTGTTGATTTTCAAAATTAGCAATACTAAATCAATTTTTCACCCTCTTTCACCACCCACTCCAAACCCTGGTCATGCCACTAAAGAGATCTAGGCTCGAGCCTACCCAAGAAGAGATACAGTGAGAGATTTGTCGATTTCAATGAAGGCTTGCGGATATTGAAGAAAATCCCCAATGGGGGGAGATTACCCTCGGCCAAGATCTGAAGAATAACATGAAAGCAAGAGAAAAGGATCTGAATCCCTTCTATAAGGACAACCTTAGTCAAGCAAAAGACAGGCCACCATGCTGTGGAATTCATTATCAGAAGAGGCTTAGAGAATAGCAAAAATATGGAGAATGGGATAATCTGGGAACGAAGCGGAAGATCCCGCCCTGGTTTCTACCAGCTTACTATAGACAAAAGATTCGGACTCTAGCTTCTGAAGTGGAGAGACCACATTACTAGACGACCATCACATCTTACAGACAGCGTTCAACCATAGGGTCTTACAACCAGAGTACACTTAGGAGGACATCCAACCTGATCCCTTCAGAGGGAAAACTGAGTCAAAGTTGAGAGTTGGTAGAACCAATCCGCATTCATAAATATGTCCCAGCCTAGAAGTGTTGGATGTGCCACAAATTTGGGCATGTTGAATCAGACTGCACAACTAAGGGGTGATCTGTTTCACTGAGCAGGTCATTTTTGAGAAGGTGGGTAATGACACAGTTGATACTGAAGACGACGAGAACACAAAGAAGGACCAACTTCCCGTTTTTGAGAAGAAGCTGCATATAGACCTAGCTGAGTCCGTGGGAGAGACTCCAACAGATTTCACGATAAGTGCCTAGGGCAATCTTGAGTTTGAGAAACTAACACCAGAGACATGACAAACTTGGATAAGAGAACTTCAGACCACTCAGATCTATAGAGTCATTCCTGAGTTGACCCTACTGAGGGAGGTCCAACACAACAGAAATGGGGTTGTTTTGTGTTATGTTGGGAAAATCACATTGAGTTATTCAGATTTTAGATTGAGTTTAGTAGTGTACCCACCATCAGATGTCCGTGCAGGAGGGAAGAACCACAGCCTTGAAATTTGTCTTAGGAGCTTGATGAGGAAATAATATTTTCAGTAAGGTCCAGCTTTTATCAATGAAGAAGGGATCTCTCTTGAATGGTTACTAGTGAGAATAGTGCAACCAGACACAGAGTTCACACCAGAGTTGATCTCTCCTCTCATATTGGTTTATTACATACATTAAAATGAGTACGAGAGGAAGAAACCAATTTCACATTTAATGGTTCGAGACTTGGTTATTGAGGATATTCATCCACATACAGATCCAGTCATGATTGCGCCAAAATAAGATGGATACCTAATATATCAAAATAAGTTTTGGAATGATAACACCTGCGTAATTGACTTGTCAGAAAATAGTTACATTTCTACAACTTTCAAGGCGACCAACCTGACTACTATGAAGAGAAAGGAGCTTCGACCTTCGACAGATGAGGTCAAAGCTTTCCCAACCTCGGGAAGCTGGCGTGGGAGCTACCTGAGAATGCCTCTTTTCCACATCCCACGACAGTATCGTACTTATTTTCGCAATATGCTACAGTCTGGCTCCCCTTTTAGGTTTTTTTTTTTTTTTATGTTGAGGTAGATTTGGTCGGCCATCCGGGGCCACTCCTCGCTATCCTCTTATTACATATTTGCTTTTATGATAGTCTAGGGTTAGTTTTTCATGTGCATTGTATCGAGACAGTAGCCAACATCTTTTCTTTCCTTTGAGAGTTGTATCTTGGTTTCCAAGTGGTGTTTCAGCTGCATCTTGATCTCCATGTGGTGTTTAGCTATCCCCAACTCCTCCGCTTCCCTTCGTTTAACTGCCTCGCCTTCCCCATCATTCCAGACCACCTGACAACAGTCCTGTTGCTGTTTCCTTGCAGCTCCTCGCCGTCCAGCAATCCTTCTCGCTACTACAGCCCCCGGTCGGTCCTCCTTTAGCTGTCTCGCAGACCCACGCTTTCACCATCGCTGCTGCCGCCAATCTTGCTTGCTGCCACTGAATAGAAACAGCCGTTATGGGCTGTTTTCTGCTGTTCCAGCCACCCGTCCAGCTGTTCCCCTCGTTACAGATAGCTGTCATCGCAGCAACACCTCCCCCCTGCTGCTCTCCGTCTAGCCGCCCCAAACAGCAAACTGCTGCTGTTTTGGACTACCATCCCGCGCTGCCCGGTTATTCAGCCCACCCATAATTGCTGTCGCTCCTCTACCAAAGCATGGAAATCCCCTTCTCTACCTTGTTGCCACTTTACCCAATCCTATAACGGTCACCACCATCAGCCGGGAGCCACCCTAACCTGAATTTTCATGTTTTGCGTGTTTTATTTTTTCTTTCAAGTGTGTTGGTTGCAACTAGTTATTTGTTGTCTATAATATTATTTGTTTTCATATTGTGGTTTGGGTTAACTCCATTATCACTCACTCCTAGACCTGATCATTAAAAAAATTGTTTCCTAAAATATAATCTTGGCTTATAATATGACAATCACATCCTATTGACAACAGTATTAAAGGACAGATCAGATGGTCGAATGCTATCTGGCAGAGCCATCCAAACCAAAGCTGATGCACAGAATTTTAATTTCCTTTAAGAAGGAATAAAAAGGAAGAATATCAATAAAAGTGAAAGAGTTCAACAGGTATGGCGGAATGGGATTCAATGATGAGGCAAAATCGTAACTTATGAAGAATATGAGATGCATCAAGCATGATACTCACTTCATTGATCATTTCGTTTACTTCACCCTCTAGACAATGGTCAGCAACACCTTTAAGAGCAGCAAACATTACCATGTGCTCCTTTACCTGAATGAAGCAAACAAAAAAAGTTACAATCCCGTACTGAAGTTCAACTCAAAAACAAAATGGTTCTTGAACTTAATGAATATAATTTGGACCGTGATAAGAGTTTTGACAAACAAAACTCCATATAGTTGCAGAATATTCATAAATAGAAGGTTCTACGAGTTCTAGTACACCTGCTTGCAATTTGATAATCAAGATACACGTAAAAGAAGGTTTCACTTCATAACGCATTGCTTCATATTTTCTTTTCCAAGAATCCACCTATCATTTTGATCTATGCAGTAAACAGAAACAAGGGAGCCCTACAATACACATGCACAACTCTTCATGATTTTATAACCATGGGCAATACACGAGTGGCTCAACTTAACACTAGTAGCAACTTTACAATGTACAACATAGTGGAAAGAACTACGATACTAAGCTAAAACAGTAGTATTATTAAATGAAACTAACTGTAAAAATGCTTAAGCCAGATAAAGACATGCTCTAAAACTTCTGAATAAAGAGAAATTATTTTGCAGCCTAGTAAAAATAGAAGTGATCATAAATTTGCTTCTAATTTAAAGCTCTCCTGACATAAAAAAAGATAGCATAGTTAACTCAAGCAATTATAAGAGAACAAATATTATTACTGAAAAAGCCAATAGGCAGTTGCTATCAACACAAGGGAATGTAAAAACAATAGACACAACACATGAATAGATTTGGGAGGTGGTTGGTTGGCGGTTTGGAAGGCTAGATGGTGGGCGGCAGCAAGGGGATGATTATGGCAGCAAAGGGAGTGTGAGGAACTGCAGGAACAGCAAGATCAGTTGTTCGATCAGTTGTTCTGGGCAGTGGTAGCAAAGAAGAAGGATTGGACAGCACGAAGGCAGCAAGGGAATGGTTTTGGGTGGCGAGAACAACAGCAAAACAGCCGGGAACGGCCGTTCGGGGAAGCGGCAGCGAGGGGAATGATGGCGAATGAGTGGGACTGCAGGACAACAAAAACAGGGTTGTGAGGTGCAGTAGTGTGGAGGATGGCTGGAGAACCAAGAGCTGCAGGAAGAATAGCAAAACAACTGCCATCAGAGTGGCATGCAACGAAAAGAAATGCATGGCTGTGAGGGATGCAGAGAAGTTGGGAAGAATAAATCATCATTTCGGAACGAGATAAAGCTTGAGCACTACTCGACTCTCGGATGCAGCACTAAAAGGGAACATAGAGACGTTGACGACTGTCCTAAATAGGAAAATAACAAAACTAAAACCTAAACATGATAAAAGTACATAAATAGCACTAGAGTATTTAAAAGTGTCCCCCTCTCAAAAAGAGTTGGTAATCCCATGTAAGGAGGCTAGGTCGGCCCTCAAAATTCAGTTTTAAAACAGTCCAGGTCACTAGGAGATTCCCACGTCAGGTCTAGAAACAGTGACGTGTTCCCTCATCCAGTCCAAGAGCAGCCAAGGTTCCCACTTCCGGTCCAAAAGTAGAGATGCATTACCACTTCCGATCCAGAATCAGTGATGCATTCCCACATATGGTCTTGAAGCAGTGACACCAGCGTCAATCTATTCAGGTTGGGGAGCTTCAACCTCACCGTCAAAGCTTCTGTATCTTCATCGCATGGAATCATACCAGGCATGTTAAAGGAGGCGAAGTTCAATCTCCTGGTAAGTTAATCCTTTAGGTGTTGTCAATCCAGATCTTTTAGCACAACTTAAGCTGGCAATGTAGATAAATAAATATTCTTTGTAATCAAGTCTTGAGCCACTACATCTGTAAACCACTACCATTTCTCGTACTCCGTTGAGCATATCGGATAAAAAGTATATAATGAGAAAAAATCTCTGAGACGAAATATGTGGTAGGCCAAACAACTCTTACTAGCAACCACCCAGAAGAGGTCTAATTTTCTTCTCTGATAAGACCTGGATCTCATTGTAGGATTTTTTTTTCCCACCAAGCTCCTAAGGCAACTTCCAACACTATGATTCATCCCTTCTAACTTGTAACACACAAAATTTGGTAATCAGGTAAAAAATTGAAAAATTTTAAAAGTACCCCAAATTTCGCACCCCTAAGAATTCAACAGAATCATTTTTATAAAATATTATACATGGAAACGAACAATTCCATATAAAACACTATATATTTATTATGATTGGAATGGGAGAAATAAAATCAAGGATTTATAAGTACAATTACCTTAATTAAACTCTAATTATTTCCCTAATCCCTCCCTATTTCCTGCATTACTGTTGCCAATCGACCTTTCCTATACTTGCAAGTGCATGTGTTGGTCTGAAGAGATCGAACTGCTGTGGGGATGTTGGGATTGAGTTAAATGTGAACTTCTATTTACCATCTCTCATCTTCCTCTCCCTGTCTCAGTTTCGCTCAACAGAAGGATCCAGGGGCTCTGTGATTGGGCCACTGTAACCTTTTGTTCCCATACTTACATATCTCATAAAAAAAAACAGAAAAAAAAATCATGTTAATTAAAGTCCATTATGCCTATATTGTAGTGAAGACTTGAGAAAACGAGCTTATAGCAGTTTCATAAAAATTTAACTGAAATTTGTGGTTAAACTTTCACTTATATAATTGAGGAATTAATCAGTTGTTTCGCAGCCAATAATTTTTAAAATAATCTGGAGAGCAAAATACCTAAAAAAATACAACTTAATAGAGATCTTTTGATAAAACATATTCATGCCCATACACACAAATAGTTATACATTCAAGAGTATTGTAGTTGATTTCCTAGTAAACTACATTATTAGGTATTACACACCTTACTTGAGAGCTTGCTTCTTTCAATCTTTCCATTCAAATTAATGTCAGGATGCAACCGCATTGCAAGCAAACTTTCCCGTCTTCTCTATTTTTTTTCCATTTCATTGTAGTCAAAGTGAAATTTTTTACGATGTACTAATTTGATTGCAGTGATAATAATAAATTTTCATTATTGTGAAACAATTATAATCAAACCCACAAAATATTAGTGTGCATCTTTCGTAGTAGAGGGGGTTTCAAATGCATGATGCACCTCAGGTTTGTATTTATGAGCTATATAAAATAATAATACTGGCTACTACAAGAAAGTGCTCAATTTTGTGGTCATAAATTTGGGAGAATCTTGTAAGAGTGTAATCATGATGACAAAAGAAAAACATTATGCACAAGGCAAACAAAAAAAATAAACATGTCACAGAAAACCTATTAACACATGAACTTGAAAATTACCCTTCCAATGCAAAAATATGCTCTGTTACCTCCAAGATATAAGTCATAAGAAAACCTAAAGTATGACCGTTTAAAAGAAGGATGGCAACTCAAGAATATTGTGCAAAATAAGGTTTGTACCGTCAGCTCTGGAAATAATATGTCATGTTGAGGACATACTCCCAAGGCCTTCCGAATATCATCCTGCATTTCAAAAAAATTAAAAAGTAAAAGTTAAAGCTTGGATACGAAATTGTAAGTCAACTTGTACGAATCTAGAACTTCAGCAGAGAGGGAATTAGAAGAACAACATTTAGATTTAACAGAGCATATAAAGCATCTGCTCTACGCCCGTTCATGAGCATTCGAATAAATTGTTTATAATGCTTGAGGATATATTAATTTCGCTGCATTTTAGTTTAATCTTAAAATACCAAAAAAAAAAAAATCATAAATGTGATGAGAAATTTTCTCCATATAATGATGCCCATTTTTTGCATATTCTAAAAATGATCAAAATTTTCTTTTTCAATTACATTATCCACTAATTAGTTTCGATCATTTTAATAAATATAAATAAATAACTTTATTAGCTATTATAAATGAATTTCTTAGTAAATTTATTTCATTTCATTGACTTAACTATGCATTTATCTAATTGTTGTCATAGCAAACGATGGCATATAGTGTTCATGTGAAGCAGTGTAATGCAATGAAGCCTCATTTCGCCTTGTGCTCGTGTGAAACACACAGCACAAAACAAAAATAACATCAAAATAACTATCTCGTCAGTTTTGAATTTAACTGTTTGGGACAGCCTTCTATCCACTTTGCGTTTCAGACCGCCACCACATTTATGCTTAGGGAATCGTTTTCTTGTTGCTTTATAAAAAATTGTGTTAGAAAATAGTTCTTTTTTCAACCTAACATGTTAAAGTATGTTCGCTATAAGAAGATTGCATTATGATTTTTTGGAGAAAAACATTTATTAATAATTCTTACAACAATTTTCTACAATATTTTCTCCACCACGACTTTTTAACCACTATTAAAAAAGGCTGCAGCCACCCCAAACGCACCTGAAAATATCCTTGATTATTTTTTTTTAATTAACAGATGTATTAAAACGGCTTTAAATGATTCTCAAGTTAGTAGCCTCGTGTTCAATTGCGACTCGCACGACTGAGACGAAAAGTATCGATGCAACAACCACAACATGCCTAAGACCTTGAAGTCCGTCGACGCAACAATTGAATGTATATGCATGCATGCATGCATGTATCTATATATCTATTTGTGTGTTTTGCTCTTGTTTAGGAGAAGATTTTGATTGTTTTGATTTCAGATTGTGGCCTCTAATGTGTTTTCCCCTTCTGAATGTCATCCAATGGCGAGAATGTGCTCAGGTTGAACTGGTTCAAGGTGGTGATTATCTCTGCCTATTCCTTCCCTTGTTGTTATCGCTAACCACGCCAACTTCTTCCCCAATAGTGTTTGACGCTTCCAGCAGCTGATCTATTGCCACCAGCCTCACCGCACCGTCCCTACCACTGTCTGAAGCCTCATGCACAAGCACGACAGCTGCCATCTTTTGTTGAGTCCTTCCAGCCACAGTCTAGGCCTCCCGGCCCATTCCCCTGCAGCCGACCATACCTTATGGCAATCGTACAGGCCACTTGACCCCCCCTTTCCCCGTTGTCCTTCTTCCAACAACCGCCCGCTTCTATTGCTTCGTTCGGCACTACCATCGCCAGCTGCACTTCGCATTCCAGCAGCATCCCGCAGTTGTTGTTGCCTCCGATATCGTAGCCACCTATTGTCCTTCATCTTCCGCCGACGCCGCACCGACGACTCACTCTAGTATCGTAGCTACATGTTGCCCCTCTCCTTCCAGCGATCGTCAGATCCTCCTACAATCTAGCCACTAGTCCTCTAGCCGCCCACCCGCTGCAACCTCTTACAATCACAGGCCAACACCCACCACGCCGCCAACACCAGGGATATCCCTTTCAGGCCTTAGCAGAAAATTACTAATCACATCTTCATTGTTGTTAGTCATGTTTGTGCCCCTAAATAACTTTTCCTTAATATTATTTGTTTTTGTCATTGTGGTTTCCGTTAACTCCGGTATCAACGCTTTCTAAGTGTGGCAGGAAGGTCTCAGTTTTCCGATGCAGCCGCCCAAAAGGGGACGACGCCAATAGATTGTCAAAATGCTACCAAATTTTTATTGGAATCCAATCATAAAAGAGCAACTAAATTGAAATCAAGTGAACCAAAATGCAATCAAAATATAAGCTCCCAAGCTACATATTTAAGACTAAAATGATAAAATAAATTATCTTAAATGACGGAATTAAATATAAATAGAACTTGAACGACTCACGGGAGACTTCATGATTCATCAACAAGGTCGAATGAAACTTGGGTGGATTGGTCCGCCTGAACACTTAAACGGGAGCAAAGTACGGGAGAGAAGCAAAATCCCAAATATACAATCAAAATATAGAACGTCATCATCGCCACGGGATCCGTAACCCCAAATACACAAGTGGATAGAAGATGAAACTAAAAGCATATATGAAAATATTTGCACAAATTCTAATGATAATACGCCCGTGCAAATAATAATAAAGTTCCTCTAAAAGCTAGTTCAAGCTAACAAGTTTAAATACTCGCACGTGCTTCGGCCACCATGTTAGATGCTCAAGATCCAAGAATGTTGGGTAAGTTACACAAATGCATAAACTAAAACCAAATATGCTCTAAAATGTGTGCAAAACTAAATAAATCAACTCAAACCAACAAATTAAAACACCCGCATGTGCTCCGACAATAACCTTGAGCTCTTAACCATAATAGTATGAGAATGTCGTGCGAGTTAAACACATGCTCAAGTTAAAAGTAAATTTATCTTTTAAGTGATGTACATGAACCAAAGTTTTACAAAACTAACTTTCGAAGGAACATGATCCTCTGTAAGAATGGAGTCGACAGAGTTCCGAAGCATCAAACACATGTGACCGTATTGATAGTAAATCTCAACCTAAGGGGACAATTTTCAAATTCAAATTCAAAATCGTTTTTAAATCTCAAATAATAATGTAAATCAAGAACATGATCCTCTGTGAGTGGGGCAGAGTCGACATGGTTCACAAATAACCATTCTCCAATGATGGTCGTGTTGATAGTAAATCTTAACCGGAAGAGTCTATTCTCAAGGACTATTTTTAGAACTCAAATAATAATATAAATCATGAACTTGAACCTCTACGAGCCGAATAGAGTCAACAGGGTTCAAAGATAATCAAAATCCCCGATGATGACCGTGTTGAATGTGAATTTCAACCGAATAGGTTTATTTGTAAAATTAAGATTTTAAAATATAGAATTAAAATTGAAAATTTTAAATGAAAATCAGTTACGTCGTCCGCCAGCTGCAACCATTTGTCGAGGTGAACAAATTTAATACTGACTCAAGCTCAAAAAATACCAATATCATATCAAGCACACGACTAAATTCATGCTTAAAATAATCTTATGTCAGTAAGTACATAGCCCAAGCCCCCTGTCGGTGAGGTTTTGACGCCCACCAAATGGCACCACAAAAAAATAGTTATGATCAAAGCCCTCTGATCAGGTGGTTTATCACCAAATGACACCATTATATTAAAGTCACATTGTAGCCCATATATTCCTCAATCGTAGCCTGGCATTTTGAGAATTGAATCACAGGATATATTTGATAAGCCACAAAGCCCTTTGTTAGCTAAGGTGGCATTAAATTAGTCCACTTAGACAAACATTCATTTCAGACATATAAGATTCCCTCGAAAGAAACAATCCATGGTCACTAACAAGAATCATTCTATCAAGTTGGGTCGACCACCTCCTCTGACTAAATAGACCAGTGTCCACAACAACCCGGAATGATGGAACTATGAGATTTTGATCGGTTTCGTCATCATTTCCCTACCATCCGCTTTGAGCTCACTATGATAATTTCTTATAATTTTTTAAAAATTCAAAATTTGCTGCTCTATATGCTAAGTTCAAATGTTTACACCTAATGACTAGCCTTAATCGAAAGTGTTCTACCATTATCAAAAGAAGTAATTAACCATTTGAGCTTATGCCTATGGGAAACTTCAAACCCTATACCATAAAGTTCTCTCAAAATAATGGTAAAATCTCTGGGTAGTACCTTATCTACTATCTCATCTTTCTTCCACAAATTTAACTCGGAGCATAACACAATCAAGCTCTCGATGAGAGTCTGCGGTGCATTTCGAATTATCGGAGCCTACAAAAATGTACAAGTATACCCTAAAAAACATAATGGATGATACCTTGATCACTCCTGGCAAAGGAAAAACACTTCAGAGTTTGCTATCTAGATCCGCTCCAAGAACCAGAGAAAGAGGCAGGTCTGAACTGCCTCGTTCATAGACACTTGTTTTTGCATGTTTGCTTTTTTTGAGTTTTGTATCTTTTTGTTGGAATATCTTTGTACCATGAATCATATGAGTAGGGCATCATATTTTGTGCCCTTTCATACAACTTTTTGTATCTTTTTTATTTCAATATAATTAGCCCCAGGGCTTCCATAATATATATATATTTCATGAAAACATGCTAGCATCCAGTTTCATGACCTTCAATAACTAATAATGTAATTACGTTTTAAATCATCATCTATAAGCAGAAAAGGAATTCTAAAATAAAATTTCAGGCCACAAAATACAAAGTGTAAAAAGTCAACTAAGACTTACCATGCTGGTTGTAATATTCTTGCCAAAAACAAGCGCATCACCAGATGTAGGTGGAATAAGACCGACCAGCATAGAAATGGTTGTGCTTTTCCCAGCTCCATTGTGACCTAAACAATTAAGATAAGGATATCAGAAACCAGAAAATAGATTCTTAACATTAAGCAGCTGATTAATCCTAAATAACCTAAATGCATGAGAGAGAGAGAATAGTATTTTATGGAAACAATAGCAGGTTTCTGTTACAAGTAAAAATATTAAATTTTTTTTAAGCAATGCTTCTAAGTCTTCCTCAGATAATTTTCTGGAAGAATGTGAAGTACTGCGGATGGTTAATAACAACAGCACAAAAAATTTCTAAACTATTTTACATCTCTGACCCACCATTTTCACGTTTACAAATTCCATATGTATGGCACAAAATTACACATAGATTATTGTTACAGTTATTGCGTTTATTTTGATCCTTTCCAGATATTCTCTTGTTTATGTATTCCCTAGTTTATGGCTTTCTTATTATCTCTAGATAGTTTTTAAGAATTAATTTAATCCTAGAGACTTGGGTGTTATGTCTTCGTCAAGACCCGGCTCAGTGCTTAAAATTAATTATAGTGGGTACAACGTTTAGACAGTATTAACATCTAAGTAACTATCAACAAAATGTTTCAGTAACTTCCAATATATAAAAGAGTCACTAATCCACAAAATGCAATGTATTCTAAATCATTCAGAAAAAAATAACATCTCAATCCAGAACAGAACAATAAATCAAAAACCGATAGAAAAAGTAAAGAAAACTAACATCAAGAAAATATCTAGCAACAGTGGTCCTCCACTAGTAAACAAAGTCTCTCCTATCAGACATATCAACCTAAAGTCTTTCTTTTCCTTCCTTAACTAAGACACGATAGTTTCAATTTCTTTCTCGATACATCTCGGTTAATCATTCAATGATATTGAATGAGAAGATGTTCGAAGGGATAAACAATATGTTTCGACAAAGGGGTGTGTCTCCTCAAACCGATTGAATCTTTTATTTATTTATTTATTTATTTATTTATTTATTTATTTATTTATTTATTTATTTATTTATTTATTTATTTATTTATTTATTTATTTATTTATTTATTTATTATAATTATTATTATTACTATTATTATTATTATTATTATTCTTGTTATTACAATTTATCCTTATAAAAATTTTGGCCTCGAAATTTGAAAATAAACATGAAAGTAAACATACCTCAATTAAAAAGCTGAGGATATTTTTCTTGCGTCTCAAAGACATTTTCTCAAGTAGCAACATTTTCCGACCCGTGCTTCCATAAAATCTTCACAAAAGAGATTTCTATGTTCCGCGGTTTCTTCACATCATAATCCAGAATCTTTTCAGGCTCCTCAATATAAGTCAAATCACGATAAATGTCAACTATCTGCTATAACCCTAATGGCTTCATCTGTAATAGACTTCTCAGTGCAGAAATATGGTAAACATTATTCACTCCGTGCATAAGAGTTGGTAAAGCCAATCTGTAAGCCACCTTGTCAATCTTTTTCACAATCTCAAATGAGCTAACAAATTTGGGGCTCAATTTTCCTGCCTTCCCAAAACATTGCATGCCCTTCAAAGGACTGATTTTTACGAAAAAAAAACTCTCCAACTACAAACTCAACAGGTTTGTGTTTGGCATCATTGTATTTCTTCCGTCTTTCCAGCATTTCCCTCAATCTATATCTAATCAGTCTAAGCTTTTCAGTAGCATCATCAGCCAAATCAGCTCCAATAAACTTTCTTTCACCTGTTTTAGCCCAACATAGAGGTGTCCTGCACTTCCTTCCATACAAGGCTTCATATGGAAACATCCCAATGCTAGCGTGGTAACAGTTATTATATGAAAACTCTACTAAAGATATATATGATTCCCAACCTTCGCCACATTACAACCACACAACCACAATGACATTGATATAAAGTAATGATGGAAGAGAAGGTGGATGGGACCTTAGGGGTTAATAGTAAACTTCACTAGTTTCAACACTTTCACCAATTAGCTTCCTTATATTGTGGAGGAGGGAAAAGACACTAATGATGTTCTCTGAACTTTTTAAGCCTTGCATTCAAACATTGGGTGAAAGAGGTAGGAATAAACAATTAAAGTAATACTGGAGAATGACCAAAATAACAATGACAATTATATTGAATAATGCTGGAAGAGAAGGTGGATGAGACCTCAAGGAGTAATAGTAGATTTCCTCTGCTTAAATACTTTCACCAATTATCTTCCTCATATTGAGATCTTCAAACACACATTTATAAGAATAGATAATTATCGAGAACTTTTGAGCTCAATTAACATACCAAAATTTTGGAAACATATTATGCATATAGAAGAACCACATCGCAGCACAACACCCCAACCCACATCACAACACGAAACAGAGCCACCACCCCAACCTACAATCAACTACCACCACAACCACCACACAACCCACAGCACAAGCTAGATCAACCACAAATCCACAACACTCCAACCCACACACAGCACAGCCACATAACTACCACAACACAACCAACCACTAAAACCCAAAGTCACCCCACCACAACTACATATGTTCTGAATTCACACAACCACCACAACCCGCAGCAGAGCAAACATAGCCCACAGCAGAATCACCACAACCGAAAACCACAATACCACAAGCACAACCACTTCAACAATCCACCACCCAAACCAGCAACAATCCACCACCCCCAACAAACAAACATCACCAAATCCACAGTAAAGGGCATCACCTAGATAAAGAAAATCCAACTCCAAAGCAAAATCACAAATGGAACATCCAATCGAAAATCAATCAAAAACCAGCAAGAGAACAATCAAACAAAACCTATCAAGCGAACAACCAATCGCAAAATCATGATGTCAGAGACAAGTTGGAAGAGAATATCGCAGGTCGAATGAGAGAAAAGTATCCAAGCAAATATGACACGGATCACGGAACAGAGAGGACTAGGCAATCAAGGAGGGAGAAGCTCGATGTGATCGTGAGAGAAGTGAGGGAGAAACTCGGTCGCGAGAGAGGGCTCGAATTAGGGTAGTACAAAAGCATGACAGCATATATTAGGAAACATGGGTCAAGGGGTATGACCTCGCGGCCCGCGTTCCGCTGAAATTATACAAAACAGATTCAAAATGCGTCATCAAAACAAAAAAAAAGTGCGGCTTGGGGTCACACTGCGCGAGATAAGAGACCCCAAACGCGCCCTTAATTAGACGATCGATACTTACACATATGGCATCACAATCCTAACAAGATCTAGGCAAACCAACCGAAAAATTCCAACCTAATCTCCTATTTTTACTCTGGAATCGACAAAGTTGCAACTAACCTCTAAGAAGTTGATGCTCTGCCTTCACTAGCTGACATGAAGGACACTTGGCCACAAATTCTGCCACACTTCTCTTCAACCCTAGCCACAAAAATGTTTATTTAACTTCTTGATATATTTTACTGCTCCATGGGTGAATAGCATATCCGGATAGATGTGCTTCATTTAGAATTTCCTTCCTCGGATCATCAACATCTGGAACATAAACCTAACTTTATACCTCAATACACCATCATCATCTATCATATATCTCCTCAAATTGCCTACATGAACCTGTTCCAGAACATTCTGAATATTGTTATTTCTGGCTAAAGAATCTTCAATTCTGTCATTTAGAGTTGGCTCAACCGACAACTGATATAACTGAGTGATATTATCATCACCATAATAAAATATGGTCAGCCTGAGCTTCTATAGATCTTCAATTAACTGCTCCTGTTGAGTAAACAAATAGTTCAAATAACTTGAAGTTTTTCTACTTAGTGCATCTGCCACCACATCAGCTTTCCCTAAATGATACTGAATATCTAAATCATAATATTTGCAAATTCCAGCCATCTCCTATGCCTGAGGTTCAACTATTTCTGAGCGAAGGTATATTTGAAACTCTGGTAGCTAATGAAAATTTCACTTCTAACTTCATACAACGAATGCCCCCAAATCTTGAGTGCAAATACAACTGCAACAAGCTCCAAGTCTAGAATAGTTCTTTGCATGATTCTGTAATTGTCGTGAAGCATAAGCAATGACCCTACCATACCGAATAAGCACACATCCCAAACCTCTCAAAGATGCATTGTTGAAATCTGAAACCCATCAAAGCCAGAAAAAATGGCCAAAGCTAGCGTAGACATTAAACAAGTCTTCAACTTCTGAAAAGCCTCCTCACAACGATCAGATTAATTAAACTTTACCGCCTTCTGAGTCAACATTGACAGTGGCATAGCAATCTGTGAAGACCCCTCAACAATCTCTCGTAATAACCAGTCAAACCTAGAAAACTCTTGACTGTAGTAGTTGTAGCAGGTTTTGGCCAATTTGCCATCGCCTTAACTTCAATTTGACCAATAAATATGCGGTCTCCACTGATAATGTGCCCAAGAAAAGCCAAAATTTTAAGCCAAAATTCACAATTAAAAAATTTGGCATAAAGTGTATTATCCTTCAAAAGATGTAGCACGGCATGTAAATGATATGCATAACTAACTTCATCCCTTAAGTACACCAAGATATCATCGATAAAGGCGATCAAAAAAGTATCCAGAAACTGTCTGAATATCCTATTCATCAGGTCCATGAAAATTGTTGGGGCATTTGTCAATTCAAACGGCTTCACCACAAATTCATAGTGCTCATATCTATTCCTGAAAGTAGTTTTCTTCTTTAATCCTCGGTTGGTGATAACCTAACCTCAAATCAATCTTTGAAAATACTGAAGTCGCTTCCAACTAATCAAACAAATCGTCAATCCTCGATAGTGGATATTTACTTTGAACAGTGAGTTTATTCAACTCTTTATAGCCAATACATATTTGGAAGTTAAATAACAAAGGAGCTCCCCAATAGGAGGTGCTAGGTCTGATAAACCCCTTATCAAGTAACTCATGTAGTTGGCACTTCAGCTCTTGCAACTCCTTAACTGCCACTCTATATGGCGCCCTTAATAAAAGCTCAAAAATTGGCAGGAGCTCAATATTGAAATCAATCTCTCGCACAGGTGGTAGCCCTGGTAAATCATCCAAAAAGATATTCTCTTGTCATAAACATATCACTCAAAAACTTCAAATACTTAGAAGAATCTATCACCTGAGCAAGATAACCCTGACTTCCATGATTCAACAATTTGCAACCTTCATGCTGGAAATTATAGTAGTGTAAAAAATTGACCCAACAAGCCAACACAATTCGAACTCGACTCGAAAAATCCAAGTTAGGGTTGACCCAAATATTTTTTTGATTCGGGTTCGGATTGAACCCGAAAACTCAAACATGACCCGAATAAGCATAAAAATTTGTAGCAGGTTCAGATTACCGGGCCAAGCTCGAGTTCGGGTTTTAGTTTTCACACGTTTATTATTTGGGTCGGGTTCAGCTTGAACCTATTCGAGTCAGGTCATTTTCGGGTCGAGCCCAAACCCCACCTGCTGACCTGAATTGACACCCTAGGTAATTATCATAGATGCAGCCCTTTGTCACAAGAAAATTTAACTTGCCTCCCCCAATACATTTATTTTAACAGTCTTCTTTTTGCAATCAATAATGACAAAATTTTCAGACATCCAATCTATTTTTAAAATCACATCAAATTCCACCAAAGGCAACAAATTAAGTTAGACATTAAAATCCTTCCACCAATCATAAGTGTTATCTCACATGATTTATCAACTTCTAGAAAAACACCATTTGGCATTTATACTGATAATATCCAAGGCATTAAAATAACATTTAATTGCAACATTTTAGCCAGTTCATCAGCTATATAAGAATGTGATACTCCTGAATCAAATAGTACTCTTATCAGTCTACTTAAAATATATAATACCTATCATGAAAATCATTGCATTAAACATTTTGAGTTGACTTATTAATATATATATATATATATCTTTTTTATGTATAACTTGACATGAATCCTGTGATGCTTAAAGTGCACTGATTTGAAATTGTTAAAGGAAAACATATTTGTGATGACATCAAGGGAGTCCTTAGTTTCCTGCTATGATAATGCATACACTCTGAGCTAAACAGTCTGTTGAGTCTAACTTGTATTTGTCAGCACTAATCCTGAAGAGTCGGCTGCCAACAGTCTACCATAGGTCCTTTGAGGTAGCACTGCTCCTGAAATCTGTTGGAGCCCTCTGACCTAATTTTGGACAATTCTTCGTCATATGCCCTGGTTGGTGGCACCAAAAACAAGTGTTGGATTCAAATAAGCACTCACCCTTATAAGACCTTCCACATTTATCACACTTCTTCAGTTCAAACTGGGTGCCCATGCTGTTAGATTTAGCTTTCTTAGCACTTGTACCAACAAACTGAAAGGGCTACCTCTGAGAGCGCTGAGGAAATCTGGATCCCTCTAAATTTCTTCTCTTTAGAATGTCCCTCCTCTGAGTAACCTCCAAATCCATCTCAATCCTCCTAGATCTCGGAACCAAAACAGAGTAATCATTGATTCCCAAATGAATCAATGGTTGTCTAATCACATCCCTGAGCCCATACAAAGATCGGTGGCACTTCTTTACATTAGAGATCAACTAAGGCACATATCTAGAAAGCATGGTGAATTAAGCTTCGTACTACATAATCGAGTGATCAGTCTGTACCAATATGATAAATGTGTCATGTATTTGTATTTGTCTCCTGGTTAGCAGTGGTACAAACCAGTCTAAAGCTATTCACAAACTAGCCCCATTGAATCCTGTGACTGGCTCTACCCACAAATTTTTCCTGCAACTATCCACGTCACTATCTCTCTACTTCTTTCTCTAATGCAAAAGTAGTTTGTGTAACCATCCTCTCTGGAGGACAAGACAATCCATCCAGAATCTTCTCCACTCTCAGCAGTCAATTTTCAATATCTACCAAACCTCCTCCATAAAAGAGAGGTGGTCTCATATCCTGAAATAATTTCAGGTACTTATCGATCTAACCTCCTCCATTGAAAGTCGCTCGAGCCTGAGAGTTCTTAATCAGCTGCATTACTGCAGTCATCATTTCAGTAAATACTTCTGCATTCAAAGTAATCTGCAATGTTGCATCAACTTCTACAGTACCATCACTAGCTTCATCCCCCGATTTTTCATATTTCAGAAATAACATATGAAAATTATGATTAGACAATTTAATCTTTCATTCACATCATTTATAAATTAATTTAATCATCTTAATGGCTCTTTGAGATCATGATCAAAACTAAATGCTCTGATACCACTTTTGTCAATACCTGACCCGGTGCTTAACATTAAATAAGGCGGGTACTCCGATCGAATGGTATTAACATCTAACTATCCAAAAAAATGTTTCAGCAACTTCCAAAATATAAAAGAGTCGTTAATCCACAAAATGCAATAAATTCTAAATCATCCATAAATAATAACATCCAAAAATAACATATTAATTCAGTATTGAACAGTAAATAAAAAACTGAAAAAAACAACAAGAAAAACTATCATCAAGAAAATACCTAGAAGTAGTGGTCCTTCTCTGGTAAAAAAGTCTCTCATATTAAATGTATCAACCTAAAACTTTTCTTCTCCTTCTAGACTAGGGCACGACAATTCCAGATTCTCTCTCGATGCCTCTTGTTTAATCATTCGATGATATCGATAAAACATATGTTTTGATGAGGGTGTTTCCTCAAACCGACTGAATCTTTTATTTATTTTGTTTTAATTTATTATTATTTTTTTCTGTTATTACAGCCATTCTTATTTTATCTCTTGTATCGTGTGTTTATACCACTTTTGATATCAATAAAACTATCATGTTGAATTCCAACATGGTATCAAAGCCAAGGGATTTTACCAAAGCCACGAGGATTCTTTTCCAGTCGTTGAAATTGACACCTGTTGGCTCATAGTTGTCGGTCCTCCCCTATTCCAATAGTTAGATGCCCTTCTTGCACCAGGTCTCCCCGCCGGATCATCCTACGGCCAGCAACGAGTCACCTGCCTACAGCCGACACCCTTTCCTACTGTCGAAAATTTTCCCTAC
>NW_018165280.1:6062247-6070435 GCF_001263595.1 Phalaenopsis equestris
TGTCGAAAATTTTCACTACATGTCTTCCCAGGCTATGGTTCCTATCAAGAACCGTAGGATATATTTTTTTTTTGCCAGCTGGTCTATCTTTCCTGGCAAACCAGACCATCTTTTTTGGGCTGGAATTTCCTCCTTGTAGTCCTAGTTTGTTGATATCCTTGCAAGAAATCCTCTCCTTCCATGTTTCGGCATCTCAGCCTCTCATTTGGCTCCATCGGAGAAATGTTTTCCCTCCACCACCGATCTTCTATTTGACATGGTTCTTGAATCCAACGAAGAATTGGCACCTACCTCAATCCTGCCGCAAACCGGAGGAATTAAAAACCTCGTGAATTTCCTGATTACCACTCATAAACACAACTACTCTAATTTTCTCCAACGGTATCAAGTTGTGTCAATGTCCATCAAAACCCGCGGTAAATTCGGTCATCTCACAGGTATGATTTGTGAACCTCCACAGACGGACACATCAAATGTATCATGGGAAGTGGAGAATTATACGGGCATGTCAAGGCTGATTAATTCCAATGGAGACATCAATTAGTCGTTCGTACCTGTTTCTTCCCTCGGTAAATGACATCTAGACTGTTGTTCATGACACCTACTTGGACATAGGTAATTTTGGACAACTCTATGAGGTTTCTAAGATGATTTGTGATGTACAAGGATCAAAGACCTGACCTAGCACTACAACAATTCGGTTGCATTATGAATGGAATGTGATCTCTACTATGAATACACTTGGGACTCTCTTACAAATCTTTTCCTCTTCCAAAAAATTTTGGAAAAAGATCGTGTGCCAATTACTGGCAAGCCTGAATAAGGATCTCAATGAAATTTGTGATCGTATACTTAAATGTGATCCCCTTCAACCCGAGGAGCATTTATCGAGATTTGCCACGAAGAAAGCAAGAAACTTGTCATGCTCAGCAACTCCACTCCTTCGTTTGAACCTTCAACATTGGTCTCCAACAGTATTTCACACTCTGCCATGCTATCTCAAGACACTCACACCACATGTAATTTTTTTGTCACAAACCCTACTATACCCGAGAAAAGTGTTGGAAAACCAACAAAATAAGTCTTTAGCCAAATCTATCGCTCCTAAAGGTCTCATTACGACCTCAGATTCCCAAATATTTCAACTGGCATTTACTCGGACCAACCCCGAATCAACAAACTCCATTAAGAGTCAGATGGAGCACTTGATTAAACTGCTAGGGTCTAGTTAGCTTTCCTCCGGCCCATCAACCTCTCATGTCCGCCAAGATAACGTCCCTATGGCACTCTCTGGTTTTGCTTCTTCAAGCCCAAGGATTATTAATTCAGGGTGGGGGTTCTCATTTCTTCTCGATGTATTCTCCTTACTCCGGACTAGATATGATTAAAATTTCCTATGACTCCTCTAATTCCATTGCTGGTAAAGGATCAGTTGTACTTACATTCGGGCTGACTTTGGAATCCATATAACACATTAATTTACTCAGGTGCAACCTCTTGGAGGCCAGTAAGTTAATATATGATCTTGATCGCGTTGCTCATTTTTTCTCTGATGTTTTTATTTTTCAGGATCGTCGTTTGGGGAGGATGATTGAAATAGCTAAGCAGGTAGCCAAGCTCTACTTTTCCAGGAAAATAGCACAAATGACACCGACACTCATTCTCATGGTTATAACTTCTCTTTCTACTGCATGTCCTATTATACTTTTACAATGTTATTTGGGTCATCCTAGATTTTGTTTTATAAAACATTTATACCTCTTTATGTTTACCGATAAAAATTCATCTTCTTTTAAATGTGAAATTTATTAGTTCCCTAAACATCAACGTGTGTCACATTCACAGCATCCTCACCCCTTCCTCTCTTTTTTCGCTTATTCATAGTAATTTTTTAGAACCATCTCGAACTGCGAGCTACATCAATAGAATGTGGTTTCCGACTCTAATTGATGACTACATTCGGATGTTTTGAATTTATATTTTAAAAGATAAATCTGCGGTCACTTTTTAAAAATTTCATTCCATTACTTTAACGCAATCTAAAACAAAAATTCAAGCTCTTCGGACAAACAATAACTGTGAATACTTTAACTCTATATTGGGAGAATTGTTAATGAGTAGAGGCATCCTCAGACATAGTTCTGTATCGATATCCCTAAATAAAAATAGGGTAGACTAGCAAAAAAATAGACATCTTCTAGAAATTCCTCTTTCAATTATATTACAAACTAATGTCCCTAAATAGTTTTGGAATCATGCCATCCTCATCGCCAACTACTTCATCAATAGAGTTCCCACAAAAATCCACAAATTTTGGACCACATTATCTGTTTCGATGTTATGTTTTCCTACCAACCGATCATTCTCCACGTTAGACCCCAAAATATTTAGGTGCACGGCCTTTATCCGAAAACAGACCCAACTCTCAGTAAACTTAATCCTCGCTCAACCAAATGTGACTTGGTCATAACACCACTAAAGAAGACTACCAGTGTCTGAATCTTACAACTAATAAAATCGATGTTAGTGTTGATGTTTCTTTTTTTTAAATGTCTCCTTCTGTAACACTACCTCAAGTGAGGGGAAGCTTGGCTTTTTGAAAATTGTTCCTCTTCCGACCCATTCAGACATTCCCCCTATGAGCACGGTGTTTGGTGCACCTTCAACACCAATGGATTCTACTCCAGTCGGACCAACATTACCACCACCCTCTATCCGGGCCTATACCTGTCATCCAAAACCCTCTATTGAGACACGTCCCAATGCCAAATCATCGAGCCCACTACTCTTTAGCGAGTCTTGGAATCTGCTCCGCTCAAGCCAACAACCCCAGAAAGATGCCTTCGCCACCTACAAGATTCACTCCTGAACCAAGTGAAGATGTGGATCTCTCTATGGAGATATGGAAACAGATATCGTCAGAAACTCTATATCACGCGGCAACATACTTCTCGATTCACAACCTTTCTCCAACCTACAAAGTATTTCATACTCTATGATGGATTGTTGTCTCTCATCCACTATAGAAGCTGTTTTGGCTGACCGATCCTGGAAGGTTGTTGTCATGGAAGAGATGAATGCTCTTCGATGCAACCATACTTGGGATGTAGTTGATCTTCCCCATGGGAAGAATGTAGTGGGTTGTTGGTGGATCTTTAGCACTAAATTTAACTCCGATAAATCCTTTGAACGCAACAAAATATGAGTGGTTGCTAAAGAATATTGTCTCTCCCCACAAACCCAACTCCCCCAAGGATTTGACGACTTGTTTCCATGGACAAGTGTGTCGATTGCGAAAGTCTCTCAATGGACTGAAACAATCCCCATGATCTTAGTTTGGAAAGTTCAAACAGGTGGTAATTGGTCATGGGTTTTCTCAGGCCCAAGCTGATCATACAATACTTTTAAGGCACTCATCCAATGGTCGTATTGTCATCCACATCGTCTATGTCGACGACATTGTGCTCACAGGTAATAATCTATCAGCCTTGGAGTCATTCAAAGGCATCTTTGATGTATCTTTTGAAATGAAAGACTTGGCTCTCTCCGGAATTTCATAGGCATGGAAGTAGCCCAATCGTCTCAAGGTATTTTGTCTTTCCCAGCGCAAATATGTCATGAATCGATTGAACGAGACAAACCTTCTCCATTGCAAACCAGTTATTGTCCCAATGGACCCAAATGAGAAATTATTAGATGTTCTCAATGTTGTTCCAGTGAGCAAAACCTACAACCAACGCCTCGTAGGCAACCTCATCTACCCCTCCCATACTCGCCTAGACATGTGTCACGCCGTAGGCATCGTCAATCAATTTATGCATGACTCCTACGAGCCCCATTTCCCCGCGGTTCATCGGATCCTTCCTTAAAAAAGAACATCAAGCTCACATTTGTTATTCACTCGTCATTACTCAAGCTCTATTGCAGTATATACGGATGTTGATTGAGGTTGTCCATGATAGACGATCTACCTCAGGTTATTGCTTCTTCGTACAGGGGAATCTTATCATTTGGAAAAGTAAAAAAAATGATCTGTGATTGATTTTAGTAGTGTTGAAGCTGAGTTGCGCTCTATGGTTTTGGGAGTGTGTGAAGCTCCGTGGTTGCGCATTATACACACTGAGTTACGTATCTTGGTTATTATTCATTTTCAGTTATTTTGTGACAATAAAACCGTCATTAGCATTACTCATAATCCGAACTAACATGGTCGTACCAAACATGTGGAGATTAACTGTCACTTTATCAAGAGAAACATGATTCTAGGGAAATCTGTGTTAATTTTGTTTCATCTATTAAACAACTAGCTGATATTCTCACAGAGAATCTTCACAGCCCATTGTTCGACAACTTCAAATTCAAGTTGAACATGATTGACATCTATGCTGCAATTTGGGGGGGGGGGGGGGGTTGGAACCTTGTTATTTCATTCCTTGCAGGATATTTCCTATTTTATGTATACATTTGTTTATAACTTTCATTTTATCTCTAGGTAGTTATTAGAATTAATTTAATTCTACAAATTTGGGTGTATATATTTCCTACTTTATAACTCTTGTATCATGTATTTATATACATTTGATATCAATAAAATTATATTGCTAAATTCCAACAATTATATATGTCATTTTTTCCCTTCATGGCTAGTGTATTTACAATTTAAACAAAAAAATTTTCTTCTCATTGAAGTAAAGCAAGTATTTTCATGGCTAAGTTGTGTGTTCAAGTCCTTCATATTGTTTACGGTCATTGTTCACTTCAACAAAGTTATTGATATGTTCGTCTTACGTGCATTCACAATTTATGTTACTTTATCATTGTTGCTTATATTATTAAATCAAATAAAATATTATTTGTAAATATTTAGGATTTTTTTTCTATATGAAGATGTAATTATGTAAAAGACAATTAAAAGTAAGTACAAAACTTGTTTTTCATCGAGCTTCATTTTCTATGAGAACATGTTATAAAAACATTTCTTCCTCGTGAAAGATTTTGTAATTCTTTGTTTCATTATATATTGGCATATGACTAATTATATCAACATCAAATACATATTCGTCTTCATTCAACAATCCACTTATCATGAGTCTGTCATTTCATTATATTAGATCGAATCTTGTTTTCTTCTTATATTTCTCTCCCTCAATCTAGTATATATTATATCTAACATATACCAGAGCACTCAACCTCTACTGCTCCAACATGTTCCTCTTCTTAGTATGAATCTAAGATAAAAAACATCATTTTTAAGAAGTGATATGTGGAAGAAATACAATAATTTAAAGAAGAAAAAAATTTATTAGTGGTTCAAAAGTACCTCAATTTCTTTAACAACCTGATGAACTGGAAGTGAGACTAAAAACTCCAATAATAAAATTCGTTAACTCAAATGTTTTCCCACCAAATCTTATCCATCAATTAGCAAAAGAACTTAAATTTACGGAGTCCAGAGCAACTCTACTCACAAATTCTTCTCTTAAATTATCACACAAGTCTAGTTCAATATTAACTCTTAAAAGATCTTCACAATCCAATGCTCTTTCCAGTAAGTAATTAACCCTTGCTTCATCTCTTCATCATTACAAAAATTATCTTCAAAGTGAAATTAAGGGGTTAAGTAATAATCAGCTGCACGTAAATAAGGTTGAACTTCTCATTTTGCATCAATTTTTTTTCTAAGTAGGTTCGTACATTTTCATTATGCCCGCAATTAAAGCAATTTTTTTTTGCTAAATTTTTAACTCATAAATATAGCACATGGCTAAAATTTCTTTTAAGTCAACCTCTCTTAGGACATTTATAAGAGGTATGACACTCTTAATATAGTAAGCAAGAGAACCCTAAAAATATGAATCGAACAAAATAGCAGCTCAAGTTTTTATACAATTTGTCTTCTTAGCCCATTGACTAGAACTTGAAGCTTCTGAGAGAAACATTACCTGAAGTGGCTGCTTCTGTTTGTAAATATTTTGCAGAGTCAATTATGTAGTAGGAAACCATGTGATGGATGGCCGAACAAGTTCCTACCCCTCACAAAATGTCTCATCAAGTCAAGAACTCAAGTGTGCTTATAAAAGAATTTAACTGGTTTTGCTTTTGCAAATGTGCTTTCGTGAATCTTTACCTTTCCAACATCGTTCAAAATGAGGTTAATACAATGTGTTGTACAAGGTGTCCAATAGATATGTTGTTTTTTTCCATTACTCATTTAATCACATTCACATAATTTAACGCAACACCAGTTATAATTTGCACCAAAATTTTTCTCCCCTACTTCCTCACCAAATGAGTGAATAATAACTCATCACTCTTTATAGCATCATATTTAAGAAAAAAATACAATTGCACTGTAATAAGAAAATCAATTAAAGTCCTACTTTTTCCATTTATCCAACCATATCTATCCAACCATCTAACAAAATCAAGCATTCATATTTACTTAATGTCTTCTTATGCTCCTCTAACATCTTATTGATTGTAGCAACTTCAACTTTGAGTATCTAAATTCTTAATTCCTGCATCATAGGCAAAGTAAAATTAGATCCAAAATTAATAATTGTTTCAAACATAAGCTCATAATATGGGTTATTCGTAACATTGAATGTCAATCTGGCTGAAAAGCAGAATCTAATAATTGCCCTAAGTGTTTATTTTCTTTCATTTTTTTTCCACAGAGAATTTTGATTATAATTTCTAGCACATATTATGGAGAAAGAATCTATTGGACCTCTGACTTTGTGTCCTCTAAGATGAGTTTGGTAATAACAAATTAGTGGCACTTTGACCTTTTACAAACATTTGTTGCACTACTTCTAATGTCACTTAATATACTGTCGCGTTGTACTTTGACTTTAGCATCTACTTTAAGTACTTTTTTGCATTTCTCTTCAACTTTTGTGGGGGCTTTAATCCATAGTTTAATGTCCTAATGTGTGCCGGCAAGATGTTATTTCATCCTGTTTATCACACTTGATTGCAAAACTTACATCTGAAATATTTTTCGTTGCGTAAGCTTATTATATATTGTCATGCAAAATCCTTGCTAGTGTGACTACGATTGGACACACAATCTTATCCTTCCATTACAAATAAATTACTAATACTGCACATCAAAATTAAAAAAAATATATAAACAATCAAAATTAATACAACAATAAACATTCAAAATAGCCTAGATGCAGATTTCATTGTTGTTGTTGTTAAATCACAGTAGCTACAGTACATTAATTTGTGCTTACGTTTCTATTTATGCTAGCTACAAGAGAGAGATCTTAGCGAGCAACTGGGAAGGACAGAGAGCGAGTCTTTGTGGGTGGAAACTTCAGTCGAGTGTGGGCCATGGGTGGGACTGAAAGATGAACAGAAGGGAAGGAAAGGCAGTATATAGCTGGATCGTCCTAGCCCTTTGGTGCTTTTTTGCGCCTACAGAAGAGAGCGAGAGAGATGCGGCGATGATAATTTGCGTAGATCTGAGAAATATCACTAGATTTTTATTTTCTTTATTCTCAAGTAGCCAAAGGTGTACACCCCCGTAGGGAGCAAAATTCCTTCAACAGTCTAAAAGGCGTGCGAGGCATATGTCTCATGAAGTTCACGCCCCCCTCAGTGGGTTAGTTCATATTGCCTCCCACCTCGCCCAGAGAAACCCATAAGAAGTTAGTCCAAGGTTCTTTCTCCAGGAGTTTTTCAGGTAGGAGCAGACGACAAGAGAAGAGTCTCAAGTAGGAGCTGAGGGCGGCCAGACGGGAGGGATCAGAAGAAAATAAAAATTTAACTTAATCAAATTCAAATCATTTGTGATCTAAATCAGTTAATCAAAAATATTTCTTTTAAACTAATCTTATAATTTACTAAGAAATGATTTTATGATGATTTAATTTGATTTAATAAAAGATAATGTTGCAAATAATTTTAACTAGTTTTCTTATATTTAATTAAATGGATAAATTATTAATTAATATTTAATTAAAATACAATATAATAACAATAACAACAACAACAAAGCCTTAATCCCACTACGTGGGGTCCTTTTTCTCCATTGCGTCCTATTTAGTGTCATATTTTCATTTAGTTATGGTAAATTAAGATCATTTTTAATACAATAAGCCCAAGTTTTCCTATGTCTACCTCTGCCTTTCTTAACACAAGTTGAATCTAAAACATCTACTCTCCTAATCGGATCATC
>NW_018165280.1:6070974-6071300 GCF_001263595.1 Phalaenopsis equestris
TAGATTCCCAGTAAGACCATCCATAACTAAAGCAAAAAGATATGGGCTTAGAGTCGATCCCTGATATAATCCAACAGAAATAGGAAAATATTTGGTCAATCCTCCTTCAGTTTGAACACAAGTAACAGCTCTAGTATATATATCTTTAATGACTTGAATATGTCATATCAATATCTTTCTTCTCGAGAACTCTCCAAAAGATATCTCTTGAAACCTAATCGTGAGCTTTTTATAAATCAATAAAAATCAAATGTAGATTCTCCTTATTATCTCTGAACTTCTTCATCAAACCTCTCAATAAATGTATAGCTTCCATAGTAGACCTG
>NW_018165280.1:6071473-6076869 GCF_001263595.1 Phalaenopsis equestris
GGCATCTTTTTAGTTTTTAAAATAATATTAAAGAGTTTAGTAAGCCAAGAAACTCTCAAATCTCCTAAATATTTTCACACTTCAATTAGGATATCATCAAGTCCTACAGACTTTCCACCCTTTGTTTTCTTTAAAGCATTCTCAAATTCTTCTTTACAAATGTGGCGGTAAAAATGAAACGATTTATCATTATTCACGATATTAAGATCACAAAGATCGATCGTATTTTCAGAAACTTCATTAAAAAGTTTATCAAAATAACTCACCCACCTATGTTGATATCTTTTTCTAAGAAAATATTAAATTAAAATACAATATTAAATAAATTTCAATTAAATCATAATAATTCATGAGATAATAAGTCTAAAATCTGAATTAATAATTGATTAGTTTAAAAAAATTATTGATTAATATGTAACATATTTAAGAAAATAAATAACTAAAATAAATTCAACTAAATGGTTTAAATCTAAAAAAGTGTTGCCAACGGTTTCACAAAATTTAACCAGATTTAATGTATGCCATGCCGAACAATTTATAGGATTTAACAACCCAATGATTAAATCAAGGTTTACAAGATCCTACTTAAATCTAAGACTTTATCAAACCCCATAATAAGCATATCCGCAATCATAAAATTTATACTAATACATTCAACAGCTATTTGAAAATCTGAACTATTTCTTAAGAAATAAGAGAAAAGACTCCTATTAGATGTAAACAATCCACGTCATGTACAAATATACATTCATGATTTGGTAAAGCTGAGAAATGTAACGCTTTATACACATAATTTCATATTTTAAATGCCGGAATTCAATATATAGAAATCAGGATCTCTAAAATTACAACTGTAGGTGTCCTGGATTGCTACCCGTTTCCATAATAGTCATCCCCACGAATCTGGAATGATGTTGCTGATACTTATGATGAGGATGACTCTCTGCTCCCTTACCCACATTCCTCCGTTTGATGCATCCCATCCCTTCCCTGATGTTGGAATGATGTTGCTATAATTATAATTAGGATGACTCTCAACTCCCTTACCCACTTTCCACCTCCATTCGATGCATCCCATCCCACCCCTGATACAACCCTGAGATCAGAGAAGCGACACTACCGATCCAATCATCTAATCCATCATCTTCTGCTTGTCCATTCTCTGGTAATTGAAACCAGTTCATCTTTTTAGGGTCAAACAGCCGGTCATCAAAACACCTTTTCATTGAACTGATATCTGACCACAAATTGGTTTTGCTCTACAAGATTATTTCTCTCTCATAGTGTCCTTATATTCTGCGAAAGCTTGTTGCCAGTGCCAAATCCCCTCAAATGTACCTTCCGCAAACTAAGACTATTTCTGTGTACAATACAGCTATTCTGAATGTTGTTGTCGGCCGTTATTTTTAAAAAAAGAGGATGATTTTTGTAAAATATGAAAATAATTTTGATGTAAATATGATTTTTGAAAATAACATTTTAATTTAAAATAAATGAGACCAAATGAGTCTCACATATTGAATAGTTTGGATGGGTGAGCACGATACCACAAGTAATACACTACCCTGAAAGATAAGCATACCACTTGACAGTAGGCTCAACCACCTAAACTAAGAAGTTTGTGACAGCTGTTTGGTCTGCGAAACACTGCGAAACATTTTATATATGGCCGACAAGTTCCCCTACCTAATATAAGGATTAGATTAGGTTTATTTTACCTGGGTTCTAAGTTCCCCATAAAGGCAAGCCCCTATAGTTAATTACATCTTAAATGACTGGGGTCACTTACGAAAACTCTCGATTAAGATCAGTGGTTATGCCTTCAAGATTTCAAAGTTCAGATTTCCAAGATTGGATACGGGAAAATCAAATGAGAGTGGCTCAAACAGGAATAGTTCTTTTAAGGAATCCAAAGAAACGAAAAGTAGGGGATATCACAGATCCAGGGAAAACTCTGGTGATTTCTCAATTATCCTATTGTTTGGCTTTATGTCTTTGAAATAATGTTATTTAATGTTTAATCCTGCAATTTATTTTAGAATTTAGGACTTATATTTGCACGATATCCAATCGTGCCAATAGCCTAAAGAGATATGAGGATTGAATGCTAAAAGTATTAGGATTTATATTGCACAACAGGGTTGCACAGAAGCCTAAAGATAATATGTGAAGATTAACTTTGTGCTAAGCAAACTACCTCGAAGTTCTATAGGTTGTTATTTAAACTAACGAAAAAGTTTAGGCGACATGAACTTGTTTTGATGTTGCAGATCCGTCTCGAAGTTGCTCCTCTGTGTGTCCTCGTCGTGCTGCCCACGAAGCATTGCTCCATGTCCCATGTAGTAGTAGTTTTGAGTTTTGTGTCTTATATGTGAATGTGCAATATTATTATTTGGTGACTTACTGCTGTATATCTCCTAAACTAGGCTATATCCTAAAGGTTTTGTAGTTAACTTAAAACATGCATAAACAAACTATGTTATAAGGAAGAACAGTAAATAAAAACAGTATAAGGTGCGGTAAATAAAAAACAGTATAAGAAAATGCAGCAAAGTGCTATAAATGAATTATAAACTTTGGGTACCTAATTTTTCTTATTATTGTTGCACCTGTAAATGGGATCAACGTCGCAGGTAACAGTATAATAGACAAATTCAACTAGTTGGAGAAACATGTGTTTATGTATAACATAATGAATGATGGAGTAGCACATGGAAAGCCCTGGGAAAACTGAAATCGACCCACAAAGACTCGAAAAAAATCGTAGGAAAAAAACACAAATAAATAAAATAAAACACAATGTCACATATACAGGACCAAGGGTTGGAGATTTATATGTGACATTGAGAATGTCCCCAATTTCCAGGAGGATTTGAGTGTAAAGCTCAAGCTCAAATCCCGAAGCATTGGGTTTCATTTTAGTTCAAGTTATGAAGAGAATTTCATTCTTTGATTTAATTAAATCAGTCATGAACCACAGCCTAGTGCATAACTTATCTATTGCTTTAACTAACTTTTGAATTAGGGTCGTGCCTAGTTTCAGTGCCTATTTGAAAATTAGGTAGATGAACTTTCACCTAGGGTGTGCACCTAAAATCTTGGAGGCCTACACTTTAACTTGAGCTTGAAGTGTTTTAAAGTGTTATGTCCTTAATTAAGTGTTTCCAACTAATCCTCGAATATCTTTATATCAAACTTAGCTCACTATCCGGCTCTTAAGACCTAGGGGGTAAACCTATAATTTTGGGAAAAAGATTTGTGAAATGTGTTTCAATCCTAATTAAAACAATTGAGCTTAAGTCTAACCAATGCTTAAGGGTCCTAATTGATGGTCTATTGATCTTTCAATTCATTTCCCTAACTCTTGAATCATTTAAGCTCTTATTTTTGCCCAAATCTCAACAATTCTCATAATTATAATTTTATTCTTCTTATGTAAAAGAAATAGTGAATGGTTGGCTACTCTATTTCCCTTTTAGGTTTCAATCATCTCAACGGACTAAGTATCAATTTTTTTTATTCCCTCCCCTTCCTTTTTTTTTATTTTTTTTAAGGTCGTAAATCAATCCTAAAAATAATTAAATCAGAAATTTTCATTTTTAACTTAAACGTTGTAAAAAAATCAACAAAAAAGGAAGGCCGACCCACCTCTAAAAAAAATCAACTAAGCAAGGGGCAAAACCGCAAGTGAATCGGCCTAAAGACGTTTAAATTCTTTCAAAACAAAGATCAAATCAACCCCAAAAAATGTGCGTAAATGCCTTAAAAAATCAGCACTTAAAAGTGCTCAAATCGAAGTACAAAAGCCTCAAAATGCAACTTAAATCTTAACAAGAAAGTCTCAAAATGCAGTTTAAACATTAACGAATAAAGCTCCAAAATGACAAATAAGACTTCAAAATGCAACTTAAACTTTAATGAATAAAGCTTCAAAAATGACGAATAAGGCTTCAAAATGAAACTTAAGCCTTAACGAATAAAGATTCAAAAATGACGAATAAGGCTTCAAAATGAAACTTAAGCCTTAATGAATAAAGCTTCAAAAATGACGAATTAGGCTTCAAAATGCAACTTAAACTTTAACAGATAAAGCTTCAAAATGTAGTCCAAACATCACCAAAGAGAGCCTCAAAGTGCAGCCTAAACATACCACTAAAGAGTGCTTCAAGTGCAACTCAAAGACCACTAAAGAGAGCTTCAAAGTGCAGCCCAAACATACCAGTAAAGAGTGTTTCAAGTGCAGCTCAAACACCACTAATGAAAGCTTCAAAGTGCAGCCCAAACACCAATAAAGGGAGCTTCAAAGTGCAGCCCAAACACCATTAAAGAGAGCTTCAAGTGCAGCCCAAATATCAATAAAGGGTCAAAGTGCAGCCCAAACAACATGCATATATCCCCTCCAAACTCTCCAAATTGAATATGAAAAGCTTCAGATTTTTCAAATAAGTATAGCACCATAACTTTTCATACTTGCAAATGCAACATAAGAGGTTTCAGATTTTTGCAAAATAACACACCTACAACTTTCAGATTTTGCAAATAACATACATAGAACTTTCAGATTTTCACATGAGTATAGTAGTATAGTACCAAAAGAACTTTCCAAATTTAATGCGAGGGCTTTCAGATTTTTCAAGAATAAGACACCGTCACTTTCCAAGCTTCGTAAAAAACATAAAAGGCTCTCAGATTTTTTTTAAAGCGAAGCGTCAAAGCTCTCCACACTTTTCAAATGTAACAAGGAAATTTTCGGATTTTTGTAAAAAGAAAAGCATCGAAGCTCTCCACACTTTCTAAACGTGACATGTAAATTTTCAGATTTTTGTAAAAGTAAAGCATCAGATTTCTCCACATGTAACATGGAAGCTCTCCACACTTTCCAAATATGACGTAAACTTTCAGGTTCTTTTTTGTAAAAGTAAAGCATCAAATTTCTCCTAATTTTTCCAAATGAAAACTTTCAGATTTTTATAAAAATGTGGGCATCACAACTTTTCATGAATTATTGCATAGGAATCTCCCCTACAGGCAATGTCGCATGCAGTTTTAATAAATCAAAACATCAGAAGTATCCATTCCAATAAAATACATAGAGCTAGCAATGAAATGAATTAGGGGCAATTTACATGCATACCACATAATTTGTATGTATTCACATACAACTGAATAATTTTGATGTGATATGGAAGATTGGGTGGCATAAATGTAAAAGGAAAGGTAGAGATGCTAGAAATATAAATATTTGATGAATTGAAAAATCTGTACGCTTGCTTTCAATATTTAGATATTATGTATGTGAATATGTGAGCATTATACAATCTCATATATAGGTTTCAAAGTTCAGATATTAGATACTATTGTGTGTTTAGGTTTCAAAAATGCATGAGAATTTTGTT
>NW_018165280.1:6076927-6110303 GCF_001263595.1 Phalaenopsis equestris
TTTTTTATTTGAAATCCCCTTCGTCAAAGTAAAGAAGTTGAGGAGGCTTTAAAGAAAACGTAAGCATTCAGGAATTGCATATTGCACATCGAGCTTTCCAAATGTTATAATAATCGGCAACATAAAATACCGATCGCATCAAACTTTTCCCATAATAAAGAATCATAGGTGAATGAACATTGTTAGAATTTCAGTTTCCTCCAAGGCTTGTAATAAATTCCAAAATAGAGTAAAGTTGATCGCATCAAATCCAAATGCCCGTATAAAATGCAAGCATAAGCTTGGTGCCAAAAAAAATCTGTAAATCATACTATAGATGAGGCAACATCCAACTTTGGCTCGATAACAGAGAAAGTAAGACAAGCAGAATTGTTTAGAAGATGCTTATATATATGAATCTTTAATACCAGTTTCCTCCAAGGCTTGTAATAAATTCCAAAACAGAGTAAAGAAAGAACTTCTTACTCCAAATGCCCGTATAAAACGCAAGCATAAGCTTGGAGAAAATTTCTGCAACACCTCCTCGCACCAAAATTTCGGCCAACCTCCACAACCTTACCCTAGGTAGGATTTTATAGGCATAAGAGAGAGGAGCAGCCACCTACCAGCCCTAATGGTGGCCAAATAGGATTGTGGGAGAGGAGGAGAAGCATTTAGGGAGAAAGAGAAGTAGGCCTCGGGAAGATGAAGGGTCAGCCAGATGGAGTTTCGCTGTTGGAGAGCCGCCCGTCGAGCGGCCTGCGAAGAAGAGGAAGAGTCGAACGATGGGGAGCTCGCGATCGAACCAAGAGACGCGCAAGCTAGGGTTCCTCTTGGGTGTGGCCGATCGCAGGAGAGGAGAAAGCGATCCGGCTGCTGGACCGAGCGAGAGCGAGGGGAAAAGGATCGGGCTCAGTTAGACGTGACAGAGTGTGCCTGGGTCGCGAGTCTGCGCGTGAGTGGGATTAAGTAGGATTTTTTTATCATCATTATTATTATTATTATTATGTTAATATTTGAATATCTCAATTTGTGCATTTTCGCGCGTGCATGAAATCATAGCAAATTGGGTGTCTTTTCTAAGTAATTTCAACATTCTGGACGCGTTGACACGGTCTGTTTCGTCATTCGATGTCGTTTTGACGACTTCATTGATTGCATGTGATTTGCTAGTGTGCGAAGTTATGGCAATATGGGTCTCCTCCCTAGCCAAAATTGACGTCCCGGATGCGCCGACGCAGTCCATTTCGTCATCGGGGGTAGTCTGGACAAGTTCACATTTTTCACTCTGTTTAAGTTCAATTTTAGTCCGACTTTGCAAAACTTAGTGGACTTTGTGTATTTTGTGTGTGTGAGTGTGTTGATAAAGTATAAAGAGGTTTCCCTAGGGCTTGAGATCCTATTGGGAACTTGTCTTTGATTTCCCACATGTTAGTCCTTAACCACTCGACCAAACGACGATGGTTTGAGATCACCCATGCGAGACACCATAAGAGAATCAGGAAGTGGTTCGAATTTCTAAAGGGGTAGGTCCAGCTCTAGTCCTCTAAGATAGTCGATAGAAAGCCTTAGAGCTAGATCCTAGGCTCTATGAAGAGGAAGGAAAGACCTCACAAAAATGATGTCAACAGTTGTATGCAATTTTTCTTATGCTAGTTGTTATCCTACTTTCTTTATTTAAGCTTCTATTCTCAAGTAGGAAAAATAGAATATAACATAAGCCAATACATTTTAATATGAAGTATAACACTGTTTTAAAATTTGAAACAAAAAAAAAACTAAAGCCCAGATTGATAGTTATACATACCTAAAAGAGCAAGAATCTGATTTTCATATAAAGAAAGGTTGAGAAAGTTCACTGCACAACAGTTTCCCTTCTTCGACGCATAAACCTTATGAAGATTCCTGAGCTTAATACACCTATAAAATTTAAAACGTATGTTAGTGAAAAATTTTAAATAAAATGCTTTGCATGCAATACTTATGACAAAAAAGGCAAACATAGCACATTAACAATATTCGTTGCCCACAAACCGGTCATCAAGTTCTTGTTGTTTCATATCCAAGCTAATTGCTTCAAATGCATTGTCAAGACATCCATCAACAGCATAATGAGATCCTTCTGGTAACACCTCATAAGTTGGTCGATCTGTACCATCACAATGATGGAACGGAGTCTTCTTCCAAAATAATATCTTAGAAAGCAGAATTTTCCAGGAATAGCTTACTCCATTCTCTCGAGGAAGAACCTAATGGTAGAAAATTAAAGCAACAGTACCATAAATACTACAAAAAAAGTGAATGTAGCTTGAAATTATAGAACATTAACATCAAGAAAACTATAATTGAGAATAGAAGGAAAAAGACATATTACAAACTAAAATAAAATAAAAAAATTCAAAAGGAAGCAGGAATCCCTTCTGCATATCAAACTTGAAAATAGGACGACCATACAAATAATAAAGCAATCTTTTTCAAATGACAAATAAAAAACATCACTTATAAAACATAATGAGCAATATATCATCTGTCCATAGAAATGATTGACAAGGTTTTTCATTCTGGCACATTATAGTTTAAAGAGCACTAGATAACAGTGCAAACCAAACCAATATGTAACAATATCATCAGTTAGGCATAAATATACATCTTTGGATGGGCATATGCGTGTGAGTATAATTCAGTGTCGTATAAAGTTGCCAGCATAGTCTTCTAAGTTTTTTTCTCAACTTTTTTCCAGAAATGGTTGAGTCTGCAGCCATTTTCTTATTATTAATTGACATTAACCAGTCAAATTGATGAATTTTTAACTCTTACTTATACATGCAATACAGCATAAGCCTATTCTCAGCTTTTATATATCAACAATAGAAGTTACTCCAACTGTCCCTCTAATAAAATCATTCTTAATTTAGCATTCCTAATTTAGCCACGCATCCAACTCAGATCTTAACATTCTCATCTTCATCATACAACTGATCCAAATTGACTAATTTATTGTCCAATATTTGAATCCATATAACACATCTAGCACAATTCTTATTTCATAAAATTTATCTATAACTTCTCATGATATTCGCATATCACATAACACTCCAAAACATTGTTGTTAAAAGCGATCTAGCACTCAGGAGATGCACACCCAAGGCCATGGCACCTCATACTCCTCCCAAGCGAGGGCCTTTGCTATATTTAGTCTACGCTAACAGACTGAAGCATTAGTCATCAAAACAAGCATCAAGCCTTGATTTTAGAGATTGGTGGTGATGCATCAAATATCAAAAAGAAGTAAGTTTTCCATGATAATAACTCAACTTCGAATGATTTGACAAAAAATATCAAGTGATGGAGAAACAAACATATCCGTTTAAGAACAAGTTGATCAACTATACACTTAAGAATTTAAATTCATGATTAATAAAGCATGTAAATGAAGAAAATAATTCCAAAAAAAATGGAGGAAAAAGCTGGATACTCACAAACCTGGTGATAAAAAATGAGTGTGGATGATTACGAAAATAAAATAAAAAAGAATAAAGATTAGATTATCACTAGCCTATACTAGCAACAAGCTTTATTTCCATAATTATTTTTTTAGAATAATCTGCTTAGCATGATTTCTGAGTTGGAATGTAATGAAAATAAAAAATTCACTCATATACTCAATATAATTTAATATATGTGTACTCCTTAAAAATATTCTCCATAATAAAAATAAATTTCTAAATCATAAAATTATTTGCATTTAATGCCACATGAACTCAGACAAAGATCTATAATTGTGCTCAGTGATATTGGAGGTATCCCAAACAACAACGGAACAATAATATTATTGTTGAAATTCAAATAGGAACTTAAAAACAACCAACGGGAATAGAAAATAACAGCAACAAGAAGACACTAATACAACGACAGTGGTTTCCTGATGGGGCGATGACTAGATAGATGGCAGAAACGGGTTAGTTGGTAGCGGTTGGTTGTCGGAAGGTGGAAGGAAAATCGGGTTTGGATGGTATGTGGTGGCAGTAAAATGGAGACAGGATGGTTTGTGCCTGAGGGATAGGAGGGAGGCCACAGATTGGTGGTTGTGGGTTGTTGGGGCTAGGGTGAGAGGGACGGGCAGCAGGTTGACAATTATAGATGGTTGGAAAGAGGCATACGGCTAATAGGGGGAGGTTGGGACTGGGAAGGAAGATGGGAGGATGGAGGCTTGTTGGTCAGGTAGCTGCCCTGAAAAAAATGGGGAGAAGAAACCAACGATAAGTGAGGGTTGAGGTTGCAACAGGCCAAAGAAGTGAAAGGATAGCAGCGGGAGGGAGAGGGTAAAGCAAGGAACTATAGATAAATACTACCTTGTACAAGTTATAGTCGAAGCATCTTCTCGTCGTTGGTTACAACCCTCAGAGAGAAATCGGGGACGCCAAAGCTCTCTCGCTCGACAGAAACAAAATAAAACATACAATACCGAAAACACATTAGAAACAAAAATATAAGATTAGGGTTGCTTAATGAGGACCCCGCTCCAGTTGGTGGCAACATTAGACTGTCGAAGGGCTGGCTTGACCACCCGCACCCCCCTCCTTCCCCTCCCCTTTATTAAACAGGTCCAGAGAGTGTCGTTACTTCCTAAACCCATCCATTGTGAATCATCTGTGTCAGTTTCCCGAGGTTGGGGAAGCTTCGACATCATTCATCGAAGCTTCTAATTACTCCTAATATAGAGTTAAGTCTGCCACGTTGAAGGTAGCAATAATGTTGAAAATCCCTGGCAGGTCGATCCAATATGTGTTGTCATTCAGCTTCTTGAGAATTCAGAAAGGTCTGTTTGCTCATGGGTTGAGTTTCACAAACGATCCGGTTAAAATCTCTATTTCTTCAATCTGATACACATAAGGTCTCCCTCCCGAAAAGTCGCCTTCTTCTTAGTCTTGTTAGCTTGCATCTGCTGCATGGGATTTTGTTTGGTGATCTCTTCCCCAACCTCCTCGTGTAGCCTTTGAATCTCTCGTAGCCTGGCATAGAAAGAACTAGTTCAAGCCAAAGTGGAGAGGGTGGATTGTGCCTATACACAGTCTAAAAGGACGTGCACCTCGTAGTCTAATGGCTTCCCTCAACGAACATTTGGGAACACACTTGCTCCAGTGGAAAAGATAAGCATCATCTCTATGGTATGGTCCTATGGACCTCTCCCAACATTATTCCAAAATTACCCTGAAATCCTCATCTGCACCGTATAACTCCTTCACTACCTCCACTCCCACAGCTCTAGACAATAGGGACGTAATTAGTGAATGGCGATGATTCAAGGTATCTACTACTCGATTCTAACTCCTTGTCTTGTGTTTGAGCATGAACTAGAATGGCACTTAGATCTTAACCCACGAAGCAAGTCTACCCTTCAACTTGTTTTGATTATTTAAGAATCTCAGCGCCTCAAGATATGTGAAAAAAGTGAACTCGCTCGTCAGCAGGTAATGACTCCAATGGTGGAGAGTTCTCAGAACAGCATAGAACTCATTGCATAGGTCAAAGACTTTCACTTTGACTTGTTCAACACCTCACAAAAGAAGGCTATAGGGTGTCCCTCCTAACTCAACACTGCTTCTATCCCCACATTAGAGATGTCACACTCCACCTCGAATAACAAGCTGAAGTCTGGTAAACCTAACAATGGGACTTGCGTAAACTTTTCCTTCAAGGTGAAAAAAATGGACTGGGTTGCCTCTGTCCACCGAAATTTCTCTCCCTTCAAAAGCTCGATCAAGGAGTTGTAAGGATGGCTCCTGATGAACCACCTGTAAAATGAAGCTCATACCACAATTGTCTCAACTCGATACAAGATCGTGGGGGTGTCCAACTCACAATCGCTTTTATCATAGTGGTATCCATCTAAATGCCTACACCATTTATAATATAACTCAAAAAACATAAATGTATTATCATGAATTGGAACTTCTTCTGGTAGACAAATAGTTTCTCCAACCACAAAACATCGAAAACCCACATCAGATGCTACAAGTGCTCCTCCTCTGAACTATTGTAAGCAAGGATGTCTTCGTAGTAAACCACGAACTTCTTAGTGTAAACCCGAAACACCTGATTCATCAGTCTTATGAAAGAGCTAAGTGCATTGGAAAGTCCAAAAGGCATGATGCTTCACTCGTGCAACCCATCTCTGGCCTTAAAGGCAGTCTTCCGTTCATCCCCCGACCCTATTTAATCTGATGAGATTCGCTGCAAAGATCAATCTCAGAAAATACTATGGCTCCATACAAGTTATCCAGTAGATCGTCCAAGCAAGGGATAAAGAACTAGCATTTGATGGTGATCTAATTGATAGCTCGACTATCAATGCACATCCTTCACAAGCCATCCTTCATGGGTACCATCAACATGCGAACAACACACAGGCTGATAGTCCCTCTCACCAATCCCCTAGTAATGAGATCATACACTTGTTACTATAATTCCTCGTACTATGTTAGTCTCAACATTTATGCAGGCCTATTTGGCAACACTAATCCTGAGACAAGATCTATGGCATGATGGATATCAATAAGCAACGGTAAACA
This sequence comes from Phalaenopsis equestris, assembly GCF_001263595.1. NCBI lineage: Eukaryota > Viridiplantae > Streptophyta > Magnoliopsida > Asparagales > Orchidaceae > Phalaenopsis > Phalaenopsis equestris. Next base: position 6,083,479 of record NW_018165280.1, read on the forward strand.
CTCTAGTTGGTTGTTGGCCATCACCTCTTGAAACTCGGCTAAAAGTGGCTAGACCTCTCCAGTAGATCTGCCTCCTTCATTCCCTCTAAGTCAACGAAAGGACAGTGTCACTAAGGCTTCGTGAACAGACTGTAGAAAAGTGGCATGTGGGACATCAGGCTTCTCCCCTACAGGATTAGTCGCTCCTCCAATCCCCTTTCTTGGTAAGAGAACGCTGAGTTTCCCCTCCTTCGTGAACATGCAAGTGTACTTGAACCCATCATGTTGCGTTTTATGATCGAACTGTCACAATCTCCCCAATAGAATGTGACAGGCATTTATGGGCACCACATCTTGTCGTATTGTTGGTCCTCAATGAATAATCCTATCAGGCACTGTTGATCCAATCGTATCTCATTCATTTCATCAACCAGGTCATAAAATAGGATCAAGTGTTTCTTTAGCCATATCGAACTTTTTCACCATGAAAGCAGAAACTACGTTTTTAAAGCTTCCTACGTCAATAATGAGGCTGCAAAATGTCCCTCTCACCATACACGTGATGTGGAAGATATCGTGCCTCGATCATAAGTGATCCCTCTACGGTTCCATCTGCATAACTCTCCTTACAACAAGCATTTCCCCACACTCCCTGGATATGGCATTGTTCACTTTGATCTTCAACTGTTTCATCATCACTCAGGTCCTCCACAACACCCTATTCGGTGAAGGACATCATTCAACTTGTCGGGCAGCTAGTAGCAATATAGTCATATCCATGGCATCGGAAGCATTTCTAAGTTGGAACTGAACAGAGCACGCCACTCTTCTTAGGATTCTTCCAACTCTAATATGCCTTGCTAGTTCCCTATCCAGCCCTTCCGACTCAACCAAGCATGCTCCTGTTGGGGCCTCCGCAAGTAGGAGTTCTTTGAATTGAGGCGGATAACTCTGCTGCTTTGCTTTCTCTCCACTTTCTGCACTAAGGTATGCACATCCCTCTGTGTCAAATAGGTTTGTAGTTGGATTACATTACTGATGGTGGGCTTCGATCCTCCAAAATACCTGTCTATAAAGTGCTCTTTTATCTCTTTCAGTCCACATTTTAACTTGAATTGCATAAACTATGTTGTGAACTCCACTAATAGCTACTTCTGTTGCAGGTAGTGGAGTTTCATGAAAATATCTTGACAGAAGTATGATGGTAGATATTGTCCGTGTCACGTACAACTTGATTGCACCAAGCACTTCATAGAATATCACCTTAACTCTAGATAGACTGAGTTTTAAAAACAAAAAAAAATGTTCAAAAAATAGATGCAAAAACAAAGCTTGGAAAAAGAATCATTCTAATCCTGGAAATTAAAAATATGTGCATGTGCAGGCCACTCATATCATTTTTCACTTCCATCTAGATAAGGAAAGTGCACGAAATGATGAAGCCAAGTCAGGAGTGAATTGAACACATGACCGACACTTATACCAGAAAAACATAGAAGACCCACAAGAAATCATGCAAAATGCTTGTAAAGCATTTTCTGCGATTTGTAAGAAAGTCAACAAACGTGAAGGTGGATCTTCATTTTGTTTCTTTCAGAACTGAATGCATAAGGTCATCATTTTTTTTATCCGTGAACAATCCATCATTCTAATACTATTAAGGATAAAACCTTTCAATCTTCAACTACACTATCAAGAATAAAAGAAGAGTCATTCAATATTGCATTCGAGTATGTGCACTGAAAATTCTTTTCACCCGTATAATGGATCCATCACATCACATGATTGTTTAAAAGAAAATCTTAGCAGGATCGTGCTCACATGACCAAACATAAATTTAATGATTTTCGATTCATTACCTTGTCAAACAACAACCCAAGAGAAAAGTATATAATTGTATCAAGAATCATCATTAAGAGGCAGACCAAGAAATTAACTCCAGATGATGCCTACAATTTCAGGTTAAACATATTAAAATATTAGAATGTGTGAGCATAAAAGTAAAGCCCCAAAATCAAAATAGAATACCTGCCACATATTGGTCCATCGAACGCCAACATGAGCACGCTCATAGTCAGCAAAATTAACGGTACAAAGCGCAAAGGCTGCTGGTGATAGCAAAGAAGCTAAGATTTTCCATATCCTGGTAGCATCAAAACAGATTTAAACTACAGCATGTCAGCATTTCATAACACATAATCGACCAAGAAATATTAAATATTCAGGGTAAGTTACTAACATTGAAATAGCAGGATCATTTACTGAATAATAAGGAAAGAATGCACCAATAAAAGATAAAGTACCAACTGCCACAGCTGTCTTTGCTCGAGAAAAAAATGTTGAGATAAAGAAGGAAAGCATTATTGCACTTAAACTGAACAAAAAGAAGTAGATGAACACCAGTGACTTGTCACTATACATAAAAAGACTGTTCATTGTAGATGCTGTAATGATAGCGGAAGAAATTGCAAACTGCACAAATGGTAACACGTGTTAGTTAAAATATGAAGACAAAAGAAGAATTAAAAAACAGTTAGAGGATTTGAGCATTACGTTAAAATAGTTCTGCATTACAAGTGCTCATATCATGTTTCAAATAAGAAACGCTGTAATATGAGTCATAACAAAAATAGACCACATAAGCATGCAAATCCAGATGTAAACTAATTTCATTTAGATGTAGCACAATGGAATGGCAGCGTCCATTATGATTCAAAGCATAGTAGATGATATGAGTCTATCTCACTTAAGCATTGAATAAATTTTTTAATAGAGAAAATGAAGCCTGTTGTGTATCTTGTTCAAGGATTGATCTCTAAATTTTTTTATGGTATAGATAAAATTATGTTCCTCAATGAATAAAATAAATGAAGATTTCACCAAGGGAATATGAGGTGGTTAAAATTGGTAGAAGGTAAAGAAAAATCACAAAACATACAGAATATATTTGGACAGTGTAGGACCCAATGATTTATTCTGAATACGCCCAAGTCAACAATGCATGCCATGCAGCACAAAACTAAATAGCTCGAGCAGAGTCATAGCTCAATGAATGACGTAGTTAAGCTTATTGGTTCTAGCTTCCTATAATTATAGTATTTCTATCAAAAAAGACAATAACTTCAATCTCACTGTTATGTCCAAAGGATGGAGCTTATCTTAGTCAATAGCAAATAGTGCACCATAGAATACAAATCACCATAAAATCATAACGTACAATGCATCATGCACTACTTAGTGATAGCACAAAAAAATATATATATATTAATAAAAATACAGCTAAATATGAAAACCACCTGAATAAAACAAAAAACAATTTATGATAACAAAAATAACCAGATTGATGATTAGACTAGAGTTCTCAAACTCTCAAAACACAAAAAATTATAAATTTTTTTGCAAGCCTAATATTTTTTATAAATTTAAATAAACTAAATCAAATAGTGCAAAAACCTTGTGCCTTCAAATAGGAACATTCAAGCCCTTGTGCAAAAATGTTCGAATCAACAACTCTTTTTTAAAAAAAAATTGAAGCTAGAGAGCCTTGTGCGTTGAAGAAGAGTAGGGTTGTGTCACGATAAAACTTGGGGGCTCAGAACTTTCAAGAAGAGAACAGATGGTCAGATAGTGAGAACCAATTTATATCATTAAATAATAATCAACATCAGAACGAAAAAGCCACAAACAATAAAAAAAATTAATTAAGATAATTAAGAATAAATTTACCTTCCTCCAGATTGAATGTATTTTCTATAAAATATTTTCTATTCTATAAACATTCACTCTTCTATTACTCATTCTCTAATCCAAGATTAAATTGTACTAATGAAGGTACGCCAATATGAATGTCATTTTTCAATTTACATTTACTTAGACATTAACATCTCTAGCTAGTACTATAAAAAGATGAACTCTATAAGTTAAACGTGAACTTGAAATACTAATAGATCATTTATTTGCATTCTACATGTTATACCCTTTTATTATAATCAGTATAAAATAAATAAGAATTAGTATATGAATCTATGAAATTCATTTTTATATGACTAATTTAACCATTAGAACTGTATAATCATATTACACATGAAATATCAAAATATCTAAATAAATATTATTTTAACACCAGTTATGGTGCAAGTGTCACTCGCTACCTGGATGGATGCGGGCCTCCTACACGTAATCGGGAGGAACGCAGGCTCGCCTGGATCGGTTCAGTCTAAGCTTTATTGTGTTGTTGAGTGTCGGCCAACATCTGAACCCATTCATATTTATTCTATTACTATTTATTTGTGTTTTTAAGGTTCAAGGGCTAATTTTTTGAATGTTTCTATTGGGACAGCCGTCGGCATCTCCTGTGTTCACTTCCACAGTTGTATCCAATGACAAATAATACTCCTGATGTATCTCACTCTGAGGTAGTGACTATCCTCAACTTTGCCTTTGCATCCCTTCTGCTTCGATGCCACACATTCCTCCTCACTTTCAAGCTGCCACGATAGCAGACCTTTGGTAGTTCTTTCTGTAGTTTCTCACTATCCCACCATCCTCTTCATTGCCACAGATGTGACGGTCCTCTCCCTTGTTGTTACAGATGTGACGGTCCTCTCTCTTGTTGTTTATGGCACCCCTTTCCAGCCACTCCTGACCGTTCCCAGACCTTGCTACATTGCTGTTCCCAGCCTGCAGCCACCCAGAGTAGCTCCTATTTTCTGTCCAACTGCAATTTATTCCTTCCAGCCACCCTTTTCCCTCACCTCCAGCACTCCCGACCGCTCCCCCCAATCTCCTCTTGCAGGTATCTAACTGTCCAGCATTCCCCGCCGCTTCCCCGACTCCTTGAAGTTGTTTTCCCCAATGTTTCACCCTACTTGTGGGGCTGTTGCCACCCGGAACTACCTCTATTCACTGTTTACTTGCTCTCCAGCCCCAACCACATTGCTGCCGCCTAGGGCAGCAAGGACCTGCTGTTCCAATACCAACTACACCCAATTGCTCCATCTCCCCACCTTGTCGTCCCCTTTCCGGACCCCCAAACAGCCACCACCACCACCTTCAATTCACCCTAGTCATGTTTTATGGATCGTGTGTTCCTATTTTGGGTGTCTAGTTGTAAGTTCTTGTTTGATTTCAACAATAATAATTATTTTCCCTATCGTTGTTTGGTTAAACTCCAGTATGAAGTAGTCAAGAAGAAACTCTCAATTATTACTATAATTTAAAAGAAAGAGTGCTCACATCGAGCTCAAATGACCTGATTATCTTTATATTCAATCATAATTGATTCAATAAAATAACAACTAAATACCTAACATTTTTTAAATTTTTTATTCAAATTATAATTTAATTTCGCTATTTAATAACATTCTTCTCTTAATTTATTTGATTAATTAAATAATCTACCATTACATATAATTGAAACATTTCTAATTTACCTTTATAATAATTTAAACATACTATAATTTCATTCTATTTATTTAATCTTAATTATCCTTCTCTTATTTAAATATGAGTACAAACACACATTTATGCATGCATTGTATTGCTTAATTTATGTTCTTATTTCGTAACTAGATTATTACTACAGTCCTAACATTCTTATATGGAACTTCATCACAATTTAATTATTAAAGGGGAAAAATTTTTCTAATTATTATATTTAAAATTTATCGATTAAAATTTTAATAGAAAAATAAGAACACAATCCTTTAAAAAATATAATCCTAATAATCATAATAACAATAATAATTATTATTATTATTATTATTATTATTATTATTATTTACTCTCATAATGCAACTATCAAAAAATATATAATATCTTATACTAATAAAAATTATAGAAAACATAAACTTCCGAATAAAACTTTATTTAAAACAAAACCCTGACCTCACTATCAAGGTTTAACACTCAACCTCGTCTCCCGCTTGCTAGAGGTTTTTTTCGCCAATCACATTGTGCTCAATCTCGCTCTTCTTCTAGTAATGCCCTAGACCACACTTGATGGTTCCCAAACAATACTCACATGGAATTTCACCTTCTCAATACACTTCGCTCTTTCTTTTTGTCGCCCTCAACTTTTTTTTAGTTCACGAACAATGGAATTTGTCCGCTCTCTCCACAGCCTCAATCAAATGTTGTCTTTGCTCTATAACAATGCCTTCGTGATATTGGATACTCTCATCTGTGAGTCTATTTGTCTGATCAAACCTATATTCTTACGTGTGGCTCCCTCCCTCCCTCCCTCCATAGAATATCACCTTAACTAAATTCTCCCTTATTCCCCTTGCCTTCACTTCTCACTTCACTCGTTCAACTTGCACAAAGGGGTTATACCCTCTCTACATCTCTACTTAACTCAAGTGTTTTGTCCCCGTTGCTTCGTCACCCCCCCGCATTCAAAATGCTAGCATTGCTTGCAGAATTATTATTATTATTATTATTATTATTATTATAATATGAACGTGTTGACCTCATTTTGCGGTCTTTCTATTCCTCTGTAGAAGCCTAGGATCTAGTCTTAGGGCTTTTCTATCGACTATCTTAGAGGAATAGTGACGAGCCTCACCCTTTAAGAAATTCAAGCCACTTTCCGACTCTTTTGTGAGGCCCCATGTGAGCAGTTCCAAGCACTCAGACTCTTGGTTGCAAAAGCTAAAGACCGGTATGTGAAGGCCCGAAGAGAGTTCCCCTAGGATTTCAAAGCATTAGGAGACCCATTGTGACTTTCGTGCGTATTCAAGATACACGGACACCGCGATTCACAATTAACACTCCTGATGCACATCAACACGGAAATTCACATCACATGCACATTTATATAATTCATGATAAATCAAAAGTAAAAACAATCGAGCACGAATTTAAAATTTAAAGAAAATTGAATTTGACGTACTTTTTGATTTGGTTGTCGACGAAGTCGTCCAAACGACCCCGGATGACGAAACAGACCGCGTTGGCGCATCCAGAACGTCAAATTTAGCTAAGAAAGACACCCATTTTGATATAGCTTCATGCGCAAGCAGAAAATGCGCAAATTGAGAGATTTTAAATGTTAAATTCTATAAAATTAATTAATAAAAATAAATAAAAATAAATTTCTCAACCATTAACCCACGACCCTCCCCCAATCATCTCTTTCTCTCTCTCTACCAAGCCCTAGCATCGATCCTTCCCCTTCGGCCCGAGTGGAGCCCTAGTTGCGACCTCCTCTTGAAGCTTCCCCTCCACGTGAAGAAGGTTTGACCTCTTGCCCCTAACCCAACAGCTTCTACTCAGGGTCCTCCTTCCCGAAGCCTACTTTGCTTCATTCCTCTTAACAACTGGCTGTCGTTGGCCTCGGCTTCCTGTTTTGATAGGCATTAACCCTTGGAGCATGTTCCCTGAAACTTGAGTGCAGTAAGAGCCTCCCCTGCCCGATACTTTCGACTCCCTGCCAAAGCCTTCTCCCCTGTCGCCCTTGCTACAATTTTCTTGTCCGTGCTTTGTGTTCGGTTCACTCCCCCGAAAGCCACGGTAAGACTCCTCCCTCCCTCCTGGCTATGTAAACCCCACTATGAGGGGGACATGGGGTTGTTGCATCCATGGTTGGTGTTTCCCCTGCTTTGTTCATCTTGTGTGTCTCTTGGAGGTTTTGTGGGTAAAGCTCCGCAGAAGGTTCGTGAAATGCCAGCTTTCGGGAAATTGCCTACTAGCATGATGAGGTCATTAATTGGGTTGATAACATTACTGGATGTACATAAAGCGCTAGTATGCATTTGCTTTATGACTTTGCTTGGGTTTATTGTTGGTGTTCTTAATGTTCCCTAAAAATTGATAAAATCAAATTTTGAAGCAAAATTTAAGTGTAAGATATGCAAATACATGGGAATATGGTCATATATATGTGAATGCCTTGGTGATTATCTTAGCAAAGAATGACTTTAGCTCCCTAAAATCTATTTTGACTTTGTTACCTTGCATGTTCATTATTCCTGATTTATGTGACTTGAGATGACTGGGCTATGGTTGTAGCGAAGAGTGGATGTATTCTATTAATCGCATGACCAACTAAAGAAGGGAAGATTTATTACTTACCACTCAGTTTTTATACTTTTACCTATCTAGCAATTAGTCTTCAATTTTGCATACCTACCATGCAGTTCTTATCTATTTACGTATATAACACCCAAACTTTAACTCCTGTTCTTCTGACCCTTGCATGAAAAGGGATATGGCACATTTTAGAAGCTGAAAAGGTGGTATGCATTGTTTTTTTTAACTGTGCAAAAGATTTGTATGGTAGAAATGTGAAAATTAAGGCGCAGGTGTAAATCTCAGGAAAATTTCATGCATGCCACCTAGCTGCTGTGAATTTACATATATAACACCTAAATCTTACTCTCGGCATTCAGATCACTGAAATCTTTCAAAACAAAGCATACTTCTGCCTGCGAGGTTAAGATGGCATGTATGGTGGCACTTGAGTTCAGGGTTTAGATGTGTAAACACGCAGGGTTTAAGGGCTATGCGTGCAAACTTCCCTTTGTTTTCCTTGATACTGCTACTACAATTCGTGTAGCTTCCTGATTTGGGGTGAATTGTTGCATTTGCACTGCTCCAATTTGACTAGGCGTTTTTTTAAAATTACTTGATTGTCCAACCTCCTTGTTGTGCAGAATTATTGCAGACAATTACGTACCTGCCATTCAATTTATAAATATTCGCATATCCAACAGCCAAACTTCATTTTTTTTACATATATGCCACCCAATATATTTACATTTATAACACCCAAAAATTCACATTTACATACCCACCACACCATTCTTATATGCTTGCATTTCTAACACCTTAATTATGCATACAATTGTGTATTCCACTTCTTAGAGATTAAAACGGTGGCATTTTTGTGTAATATCAAACATTTGGATGATGCAGGTGCAAAGGTAAAATTTAGGTGTTACCTATGTAAATACACAGGAAGTCAGTGCCTTACTTCTTGAAAATCTGAAAGGGTTTTATTTGTCATTTGCAATAATTAAAGGGTCATGGTACCTTACTTTTGAAAGTCTGAAAGCTTTGGTGTTTGCAATACTTTTTAGATCACACCAGTGGCACCTTTTGAAAGCAGAATTCATGTCTACTTCAATTGAAAGATTATATACTTGAAGCCTTGCCAACACATCTTTGTTGTTGATTCCTTGGCAAAAAAATTGTGTTGATGTCAAGTTGGCTATAAGCCTATTTCTTTTGTGTTTCGCTGCTTATTTTTGCGCTTTGTTTTGCTCAGTATAGTCGCTCTCTGAATACTATGAACAGTTTATAGCAAGAGGGTTCACATGTCATTTCCTGACATGAATTTATGCACTGTTTTGGCTTAATTAAGTGTTGTGTTGAGCCTTACAAACTTGCGGTTTTGAAAGTCTTTGGTATTGTTTTTGTTACATGTATCGCTGCAGTTTTGGGCCCGTTTGTGGTTTATTTAGGCTGCGGTTTGGAGACTTTTGGGCATGTTTCCGGCTGGTTTGAGTTGTGGTTTTGGAGGACTGTTTAATATGCTATTTTGGAGGCCTTAAAAAACTCGTTTTACTGTTGTTTTGGGCTTGATTAATCGTCGATTTGGAAGGGAATTGAAGCATTGTTTCGGTGCTGATTCATTCACTGTTTGGAGAGGATTTGCTTATAAGTTTGAAGCCTCTACATGCTACTCTTGGGCTGATTGAAAGGTGGGTTGGAGAGGGGGCTTTAAGCACCTTTCGAGGCTATTTTAGTAGGATATTTCGGAATATTTCTAAATGAGCTTTTTGAGGGCTGGTTTGATCTTTGGAAGATTTTTTTAAGGGACATTTGGGTTGATTTGATTATGACTTCCAAAAAAGAATTTTAGCATTTTCTAGGCTGACCCATTTGTTGTTTCGCCTCCTTGCTTCCGTGGTTTTGGAGGTGGGTTGACCTCTTCTTTTCCTTTTATTTCGTTTTGTTTTCTTCGCTCTTGATTAATGATTTTGTTTCTCGTGCTTATGTTTCCACATAAATGCACATATATAACTTCGGCTATATATGAATAATCAAACAAGGCTACAATTTTGACAGTTTTTGGATTAAAAGGTCGTGATGACAAAAGCATCCGGTGATAGCACAGAATAATATTGCATCCTACAGCATTGGGACCTAGCCCAAGGACCTGGTGAGAATACAAGGTGACTATTATTCACCGATACTAGACTAACGAGGACCATTTCTTTCTTAGGCTGCCGGCAATCCTAGCCCGACAATATAATCGACTCGTTGACAATAAAATTTATAAAATACTACGACATAACAGATACATTCTTATAAATTTTTTTTACTGCTAAATAAAAATTCATTTTGCTTACAAGCATGAGGCCTATATGCATGACAAAACATGAGTTCTTGAATGACATAATATGATTGTCCACTTGTCAATTACTTGTACTGGGTTAAGAATTGTCCTCCTTTGATTGTCTTGCCGGAAGTTTCTAGTTGAATGTCGGGCTTTAAACACTTGGATGACCGATAGTTACCTACAGAGTCCTTCAGGAGGAATAAATTTGAGTCTATGCCGAGCATGAATTATTATAGTTCACTTCGTTTTCTTTTATGGTTTTACCTGTCACATGTTCTTCTACTTACCGCTTGTTCTTTTACCTATATATAGATGCATGTTTGTTAGGTTAGCTAAATTCTCAGCGATACTTCTTTACTTTTACCTGTAGTACTGACACCCTTTGCGGGAGCAGTAGACACGCCAGGTACACAAAATCATTTTATATTATACATTTATTGTCCCTTACACACTCTCTTGTACTATATTTTTATATATAGCATTCCTTTTTACCGCATTTTGTTGTTCTTCTTTACTGTGCTCCTTATGAAAATTGCGAGCCCATAGGGTAGGGAACAGTAGAACATATGTTAGGTAGGACACTACACCAGGCCACGAGACCCAACAACAACTAAATATGCAAATACAAAACATAAACCATAAACTTGAAGTCGCTACAGTACAGAGTTTGGAGCAAGCTTTGCGGGCAGCATGACGAGAAGCTCGGAATATGATGCAAGCGGGTGGAGAACGACGACCAGGACAAAACGTAAAACAGATCTACATCAACTAACCCTTCCTTAGTCTAAACAACAACCAATTTATACGACTTCGAGGTGATACGCCTAGTGCAACATAAATCCTCACATTATTTTAGGTTTTTGCAAAAATATTTTATGGGTGTTATGCACTATTTCCCATGCATGAAATAAGTAGAATTACAAACTTAACCACATTACATCGCCAAGTAAATGGTGCAAGGGATGCGCCTCCCCATGTAACAAGGCACACACTACACGACACTATTGGCATGTAGATGCAGTCCAGTACGGCCAGAGGCACATACTGATTAATGCAACAAAATTCAGCAACTCTAGCAAGAATAAGATTGGATTTCCATGGGCAATTACGAAGAGTCAAAATATATATATATATAGGCAACTTAGCCAAATAAACTATAAGTTTTTAGGCTTATTTAGTTCTTGGCCAAACTTCTTCAAATTGAATTATATTTTTTTTAATGTAATAAAGATTAGGATATTCACATCCATATTTTAGACCATTAGAATAAGAATAATATCACATCATCCTCATTACAAATAGGTTTAGTTCTATAAACATCTTAGATAAATTACTGAAGAAAAAAATTTGTTGATTGTTTCCATTTGATCTCTAGTTATGTACACAAAGTCCTTCGCTTCTCCATTCCAAGTTGTGTACACAATGTTCTTTTACTCTCATCCAAGTTCTATTCTAATCCTTCTTTCTTTTTGTAACCTCCACTATTTTGGAAAAACATTTATCTACTAATCGCGCACTTATTTGTGCCATAATAGTTGAGGGTGTAATCTCCTACTGTGAGGACACGGGTTCAAATCGCAGTTATTGCCCATCTGGATCACCGTTCCTATTAAAAAATTAAAAAATTGAAAAAAAAAACTATTTAGTAATCATCAACATCAATGGGATCAAAGAGATTTTTGATCATTTTTTTTTTATTATCTCTTTAAATTTTCAACAAATATCCTATAACTTCATTAGTTCTCCTCACTGGTATAGCACTGTCATTCAACAATTTTCCACCTAAAGCCATAACTTCTCACTTTAAAAAATAGAAAAATTTAGTTAATGTTTTTAAATTTATTGTAAAAAAACGTGAAAAAGAATTTTAGAAAAAATATTATTTGAATTGAAATCAAAATTCGCATTATTCTTATGCAAATTATCAAAATATTTAAAAAAAGCCAGATCAACCTTCACATAATCCTCGCAATGCATATCCTATAAAGAAACCCTTTTATAGCAAAATTCGTGTACCCACAAGCCCCTGCTTCAAAAACTAGGCAAGACTCATTGTCAGAACTCCACCAATTCAGCATTCGTGGCGCACACTTCTTTTTGTAGTAACTCAACTCATGTATCCCTTACATGACGCTTCTACATTTGTAAGCAAGTCCTGCTCCAACATGTTGTCCATATTTGTCTTCAATCTATCTCATCATTCTAGCCACCAATTAATGCTTTACTTAGTTGAAAAGCCTCACACAGCTTCTGCAATACCTCCCATAAGCCCCAACATTAGAGTATTTTATTGATCCAACAATTGATCCCAAATCTCATAAGTTTGTCATCGGTATTTATCATAATCACCCAAAAACCCCTTATATGCTCTTGCCACTGATTTTGTAACATCCTTAGTGCCTTCACACTTTCACCCTGTAGCTCCAACATGAAGCTCTCTTATAAGGAAACATATAATTAAATATATAGAATTTATTATTATAAGGAATTTATTATTATTAGGACTACATAAAGAAACCCTTTTAAATCAAAATTCATGTACCCACAAGCCCCTGCTTTAAAAGTTAGGCATGACTCATTCCCAAAACTCCGCCAATTCAACATTTGTGGCGCACACTTCTTCTTGCAGTATAACTCAACTCATGTATCCCTGACACAACACTTCTACATTTGTAAGCAAGTCTTGCTTCAACATGTTGTCCATATTTGTCTTCAACCTATCTCATCATTCTAGCCACCAATGGATGCTTTAATTAGTTGAAAAACCTCACACATCTTCTGCAACACCTCCAATAAGCCCCAACATTATAGTATTTTCTTGATCCAATAATTGCTCCCTAATCTCGTAAGTTCGTCATCAGTATTTATCATAGTCACCCAAAAGTTCCTTAGATACACTTGCAGCTGTTGGGGGCCACACAGCACACTCTCCTCAAGGTTTGAAATTACACAACTAGATATTGAGCCACTTTCAATTTATGAGCCGAGACATAAGCCTCTAGACAATTTGAGGAGTAACTTCAAAATTATACATTTAGACTAATGAAAAAATAGTGTCATATTAACATCAAAATAAGATTATAACACTACCCCAAGTTTCAATTCAACATAAAGACGCAAGTCACAAAGATTTAAATTTATCAGAACCGAAAAGCAAGCTTTTATTAGCACTAAATTTGGGCACATAAATGACACAAACGAGAAAGAAAAGACAAAAAAATCTCCAGCTAGAGCCAGAGCAGACAATGTTCGGGTGGTGGTGGCATCGGCAGTGTGGTACGGGTATGGGGGGAGGGTTGTCGGCTGCAAGGTAGGTTAGGGAGGAGTGTGGTTGCGGTAGGTTTGCTGGACAACAAAGGTGGCTGCAAAGGAGGGGTTGACGGGGGCTGGTGGGTAATCTGGAGGGCAGGGACAGCCCGGCTAACGGTTGTAATGGAGCGGCCTGATGTGGAGAAGGGTCTGGGGAGGTGTATAGCAGGTAGGAAGGCTGGGACAGCGGTTCGGCAGGTCAGGAAGCGACCTGGAAAGCAGGGCCAGTGGCAAGAGATGGGCGGCCAGGCTGGGGATGGAGAGGAGGTGGTCGGCGGCCTATAAGGATGGAGGGAACAAGTTGGGGAGGGAGTTAAGAGAAGACACAATACCACCTCGAAGCGAGATAAACCCGAAACACCGCCCATCCTAACAAGGGAGAAAAAACTCTAAAACAGAAATGTGAATATGGCAGCAAGCAAAAATTGAACCCAAAAACCAGAAAACAACATATTATAGACTCTCATTGGAGAAGAAAAGGAAAGAAATAGGAAAGAAAAATCCCAAACAAAAGAAAAGGGGAGCGGTAGGAATAATCCAGAAAATAGCAATTAAAGGCTTCCCATACAAAGAAGAATGCATAAGAAGATAGGAGGGGCAGTAGTCCCGCCCTGTATAAAATTCGTGAATAAATCCTGCCCGGTCCACTGGACCGGCAACTTCCTACAGGAATTATTGCCAGTTGGTTCAGCCGCTGGCACCCTTAGCACCCTGTGTCCGTGTGTGTGCGCGCGCGCGTGTCTAATAAATTATCTTCTCTCATCCCTCATGTCAACATCATCTAAATTTCCTCATAATCATCAATTCTAACCATCTTCCTCTTCAATCAATGGCCGCAAGCAACAACAGTGTGCGGTGAGAGTGTGAGCAACTGCATAATGTAGTAGTGTGCAGATGGGAGTTGAGGAGTGTGTTGTCCTAGGATCTATTTATTTAGGTTCACGTATAGGGAAAAAACGAATTAGAATTTATCATTTATATAAAATTTATAAATTAAAATTTAAAATTATATATACCCTAATTATTAACACTTGCACAGCTTACAATTTGCAAAGAGGAAAACCTTGACGCACGCCTTAGCATCTGAGGCATAACCTCATCAAGCCCCAGTGAGACAAAAGACTCCAGGTATTTTTTTCTAAATTGCACAAGCGCACCCCTTATTTTGCAACTTTAAACAATGCTTCTCGTTGTACTCAATACCTTGGCTTAATTTACGGGCTCATATTCATTGTTATGACAATATTAATGTACTCTCATTAAGATAATTATTTTATATGAAAACAATGTATTGTGCAGCCAAAAAAATGCAGGATGTTCCATCTAAGTTCCATTCACTTATGAAAAATGCCACTCGGGAACAATATATGCTTACGTGCAGATTAAAGATCTAAAACATAACAAGAGTTCAAATGATTCCATACATTCACGTAAGGAGCCACTGTATGAAAACCAATTTACAAAAGAAATTTTTATAATGGTCTCAATCAACATTCATTATATGCATTTTAACATTTAAATAAAAGCATGAGGAAACATTTAATATCACTCACTCCAATTAATCATGATAAAAGCAATGCAACCAATTATCTACTTTTTACATAAAACAAGAGTTGGAAATTTCATCATATTCCTTCCAGGTAATTCCTTTTAAATTCTCTCAGAGTCGTGGGATACCGAGACGTCATCAACTCCTACTCATAATTTCTTTCCTTGAAACATTAATATCAGAATTAAAACATTCACAACAAACCACATCCATATAAGATTGAAACAGCCACTGAAACAAAATCCACAAATATTAAGAAGCCAAAAATAAAAAACTAACATAAACTAACAGACAGTAGATGCAGTAGTTGCCTGTAAAGTATATGTCATGAACCACGAAAGGTAGAATATCTTGTTACTAAGACCCATCATCTGGAGGCCTTCTTTTATCTTTTGTTCCTGAAACAATAAAAAGAAGATAATTTTATCGACTACAACGGAAAAAAAAAATGCAGTGATGGACATCTCCATAAAAAACATCGTTGACATACCTTCTCAAAAACAGAATAGCTAATTAATCGTGAAATTGGGAAAAGGAAGCCCAAGAGGTACCTGCTCCACTCATAAAAAGTCAAGAGATTTGCTGCTCAGTGCAAAAGATGAAACAGAAACGAAGATACTTAACCATTAAGAACAAAAATATATCTGCATGAACATGAGGATCATAAATCATACTACTAAAACAAGAATAAATCTTCCATGCAGAATTATTCTACAACAAACCCAGAAGACGAACCTGAAGAACTAGGATACTCAAAATCAAAAGGTAGTAGCCTAATAAGTGGGAATAGTTATACTTACAGTACTCCCATTACAGCTTTCACAATGGATTCGAACTCATCATCAGTGTACTCTCGAGTAGGAAAAGGAACAATTCTAATATTTACTGGGATGAATTCACTCCAAGTTTGTCTTCCTCGAGATCTTACTGACTGAAATGATCCTTCTATTCGATCAATAAAGGAAGAATAATTTACATCTTGCTTTGCAGAAGAGATAATTAATGAGTCCATCACTTGTTGCAACTGCAAGACAACAAGAAGAAAAAACAGTTAGAAATACATAAATATGATTATTCAAGGCAAAAATTTTAACATCAATTAATTATACAAGTAAAAAACGAAGATGGAGGAAAAGACTAAGAAAAACACCACAAAGGATAATGCTAGGTTATCACCGACGACGCCTTTCGCCATGCCAAGCCCTATTGTTTAGTATAAATAGGCTTATTAGGTTTTAGGCTTGGGAATGTTTGTTATTGTCGTATGGAATCATAGGAGTTTGAGTTTGGGAGAGCTCGCTTACCTCTCAAATTGTAAGTGGTTATCTTTATAGCATCCGAGTACAATCATTGATTTTCTTTCGGTGAAATAAAAGCATATTATTCTGCCCTAATTCCTATCAAATTGGTATCAGAGTTGTCGCTTTTGGGGAACAAAGGAAGGGATAGCGGCATACAGTCACAATTCGTAACTGGGAAGCCAAGGTCGTGATCGTGGCATGGATGCCTTTGCGACATTAACCTAGTGATCCGTTCGTACTTAATTTAAAAATAGTAAAACAATTATCTTTTAAATCATTTGATGTAAATTCAAATAAAACATGAGCCAATTTTAAACAAATAAATTTTCGAATGAGCCAAAAATGAAAAAACACAAACCTCACTAAAACTCAGCTCAGTCACACAAATGATTAAAACAGGTCCACTAGCCAGTCGATAGGCCACAAGCCACAAACATTTTGAGATAATTTATGGGTGATATAACTCACCTTTAGAGTTAATGGTTGAACTTCAATTTGTTGGGCTCAATACTGATGTGGAGAGCAAGGTAAGGAATAGTTGGACCTTACATAAACAAGTAAAGAAGGAAATTAGAATACAAAGTATCGTGAGTAGGATAACAAGTCCAAAAAATTTATGATTTTCAAGGAAGATGACTTGGAGAGGATTAGTTTGAAGAATGAGAGATTTCCTATAAGTATATTTGAGAAACACAGGTTTAGAGTGATGATCCATTCAGAGTTATCAAGAAATTCAGCTGATAATATCTATAATGCAATTTTTTTTTTTTTTTTGAAAAACTTCAAATCTTGGAACTGATCCACAACAAATAAGTACTCAGAGCCAACAAGGTCCAAACTAATAGATAAAGTTATTCAAATATCCCGATGATAGTCAAATTAACAAAAAAATTTCAACCAGGGATGATACTATAATGAGAATGCATTAAATTTTAATGCAAACTATTTCAGACTGAATTCCAAGCAAAATTCAAAAATTTCAAGACAATTGCAAATCAAAAAATAATCATGTAAAATTTAACACTTCAAGTTACAAGCAATAATCCATTCATACTCCATATTAGCATTTTTAAAGATGACAAATTTAAGATCAAGCTAATCTCATAAAGGGCGGGTTATATATCAGGCATATCTATGATTACGCTTGAAGACACCACATAAAGGAACGCTTACGTATAGGGTCCCTTTAACCCAATGGGTGTTGTAAAATGGTACAATACAAAATTATGGTCATGGCCAAAGTTCGCAAAAATCTCCTAAGTTATAAATCATAAAGTGCACACATAATAGAGTATAGAGCTTTTTATTAGTAAAGAGCAATTTAAAATTTTCTCCTAAGAAAAATACTAGGCTCGGGTCTATAAGGTTCATTTGGTCAATACAACCCATGGACAGAAAAGAATGCTCCACGTTGAGTCAACTATCTCCTCTAGCTAAATAGACCATGTTCTACGAAAAATTTAAAAAACAAAATAACAAAATCTTCATTGAGTTCATCAGTATTTCCCCACCATTCAATCTAAATTGCAGGAGATAAATATTATCATTCCAAAACCAAAATTATTACAACGACATGCCAGAAATTTAACAACTAATGACTAAACTTAATCGAAAGTTCTCTTGCGGTCATGAAAGGAAACTAAGCATAGCAACTTATGTTTATGGGAAGCCTAAAAACAAAAACCAATTCCTTGAAAAATGAATTCAAAAAAAATAGGTAATATATTATCCAAAACTCTAATGTCTTGCGAATATTTAAATCAAAACATCTAACTCTCCTAGAAGAGTTGGGCATGAATTTTTTAATCCCACAAAATTAAAAAAAAAAACTAAAACATATTTTAATTAATAATCCATTTAGCCAATGTGGGAAATAAACACAACCATTGGACAAATAAACAAGGAAAGCATTGAACACAAGACATGATCTAAAGTTGAATCAAAATTATGTACAGCCGTAATCATAAGCCGTTAGAATTGCCACCATTAAGATAGAGATAGTTTTTATCAATTGAATGCTCTCAGCTCTCTTGGTTGCTGAAGAACAACATTTTCAAGTATTCCTAGAAGCATCGTGAGAAGTTCTAACTAAGAACTTTGCAACAAGAACAAAATAGAGAGCCTTCAAATTCAACCATCTTCCAATAGCCAAATATTGTTGAATCAATCAAAAATTCTTTCTGGAGAGCTTAATAGTGGCAGCATTCATTTAAAGCAGTCTACCAAAAATTTAACCAGGAAAATTCCTAGTAGATTGGTTGTGAATTGAGAGTCGAGGAAAGGCAATACAAATTAGAGTAATAAGAGGTCACTCAAAGCAAACGAACTGAGGAGACAACTTAAATATTTGCATAGAAAAATGAACCACGTTATATGATCTCCATGAAAAGACTAGCCAGCTTCTAAGAATAGCATGACATGAACATGAAAAGAATTAATAAGTCAAATTAAATAATCTCCAACCAATCTGAATTTAATCATGAATCTGCCAAAACACTTCGTACTAAATCAGGCCCAAGAAAACCTTTCAACTAGGGAAAAAAAAGAAAATGGAAACTCAAAGAACACTTCGTCCGAAAAAAAAAAAAAGTGTTGTGTTACTGAGATAAAAGAATGGCAGTACGTGATAAGTTGGTTCATGACTTCCTAAGAATATGCGGGATATCAAGGAGAGTATATAGAATCGGAACTCTTATCCCCCTAATAGCATAATTAAAAGGAGTAGCGCAAGTGCAGTGTGATTGTACAGAGTCCAAAATCTTAATTTCAAAGCTAGCCACAAGCGAAGTAACATATTACGAGATTACCTTAGGAGCACTCAACAAAATAGATGATATGGTCACTAAGGAATTATCCAAAGCAACTGCAAGTGAGAAATGACACAAAACAATATATTAAATAGAAATTAACAAGAGAAAAAGCAAACTGAAATAACAAGGGCAGCATCCTAAAGCACCAAGGCTAGAAATGACATGGACCTGAATTCAATTAACATGGGAACGCCCAGATGGACACAAATCGCGTCTCAGCATGGATGCAGGAGTCTATCTCGAACAAAGAGCGGTCCAAATGCGGACCAGTTCAAAAAAATTCACCTTTTGGGCGGAACGGCCGACCATAAAATTCTTTTTTGTTTGTTTTAATTAAGTTTAGAATTGTTTTGTGGATTTATTATATATTAATTTTTGCTTCGGGTCTCTCATAACAGCTTGTTTTGCTTTATTGTGTTATTCCAAGATTACTCTCAAATTTCTCACCTAAGAATGTTGTACCATTTCTTTTATCAAGTGGTGTGCCTGTAACTTGATTAGGGAATACATGGTGGATCCTTCTTAGAGTTTGTGTCACACTGAATGGTCACAAAGTGACATTTTCTTGCAATTCTAACCATGGACAACCGGCGACAATGACATTCTCATGCTGCTTTCAGTAGGGAGCAGTTGTTGAAGTCCATACTGCGCAGTGTCGACATCACGTTCTTGGTGTTTTAACCCACAAGACAGCAATTATCTTGCCACATCCTATTCTATCTCAAACTATGGATCTTTAAACACCTAATGCCCCACAGAAGAGTCTCCAAAGGGAAAGGGTGAATAGCTTGGCACCACAAGATATGAAAGACGAGATTGGGAGGTAAGCTAGCAAGAAATAGGAGCAATCAAAAGCACAATCGAACAAGCAAAACTAACTAAGAGAGCACAAAGATGAGCACAGATCAACAATCAACAGCGAGCCAGCAGCAAAAGTTGGGCAAGGGCTAAGGGCCAGCTACCAAATGTTGGCAAGACGATGTTCACAAGGGGGCGTCCAACAAGTAAGGAGAAAACTCAAGAGGACCAAGCTAGAATGAAATAATAATATTTTGATTAATAATTTAAATGGATATACTATAAAAAAATGTGAAGTTAACTATTTTGATCGTTACTCCCACTGCTTGCAGTAAACTAATATGAGGGGTTGTATCCACTAGTATCTTAGATTTGACTGCATGAGAGCGGCGAACAAGAAACAAAGAACGAGAGACAAAGGGAGAGCGAAAGAGAAAGTGAGAGAGTGAGAAAGCGACACGTGAGAGGGAGGAAGTCGAACCCTAATCGAGTGATTCGAGCGACTCAAGCCAAACAAGTGAGTCACATGCAAAGGAAAAAAAGAAGACAGTGCGCGCATCTCCAACAGCACGCAGGGCTTTTCCACTTGCAGAAGCGCTCAATTCTAAGAGTTTGCAAGAACTCACGCGGTGACGCTCAGTCGAGTGATAGATAGCATTGAACTTGAGGAGTGTCTCATCAAAGAGAAAAGAAGAAGAGAAAATAGCAAAGTTTTTCCTCTTGTGCAATTTTTTTTCTACATTTGAGAGGCTTGAACGAGCCTACGTGCTCTAAGCACAAGAAAGGCTTGACAAAAAAAGGCAAACAAGAGTTTAAGCTATGAGGTAAGAAATTAGACCTTTAAATTTTATTTATTTTTATTATTTCTTATTCCTTATGCTTGGCAAATTGATTCCTAGCATTTGGGAAAATATTTCAAAATCACTAAAACTTGAATTTTCAAAATTGCTAGGATATTTGTGGGAGACAATCAGAAAAGGAAGAAAAAGAAATTTCAAATATAACACTAAATTTTCAAGAACAAATTTATTAATTTGTAAGTGCAATTTTTTATTAGATAAAAATTAGATTAAACTTTAATAAGCTTAGGTTTATTCATGATTTTAAGCACCCTAAAAAAAATTTAGGAGCTTTAATAATAATTTGAAAGTTAAATTAAATTATCTATTACATATTATGAATTGTATTAATAAAGGAATAAAATAACTTCAATTTAGACATTATATATTACCAAAATACTTCGATGAAAGTTTTAAATAGAATAAAAATTAATTTTTGAATAAGCATTTATACATGCAATTATTATGGAAATTAAAATGCATATGAAAGTCTAAGAATTTAGGATAGAATTCAAATAAAAGAATGACAAAACGAATAGAGGTTAATTAAGTCTAATTCGTTTCTATACATGCACCAAATAAAGAGACTAATTAAAGAAAGGACAGCTAATTACATTAAACAGGTGAGTAGATATATTTTTATTTTACAATAATTATTTTTAATTATGAAATCAATTGCAACTATTTTCACTACTTTCAACATTTTCTTTCAAAAAAAAAAGCAAGTTTCACATTTTTCAAATGTTAAATAAAATAAATAAATATAATATGAAATATGCATATGTGGAGTCATCCCTAAATGATGATAGCTACGGATGCCATGTACCGAAACATGTAAAATAAAAATTGAAATGGAAATGAAAATATTTATCAATCTTTTTTGTGAGTTTGAGAAAAAAATTAAAAGTATACTTTTAAAATAAATTTAGACGGTGACTCTCATTGATAGAAAATTGGACGCAATGGAGAAAAAGAATTTATGTAGCCGACCCGACTTAGTGGGATAAAGGTTTTGCTATTGTTGTTGTTGTTGTTGTTGTTGTACTTTCATCGATAGAAATTATAATTGAAATAAATAAAATGAACTAGAAAATTTTTTTATTGTCTCATTTTTACTTATTATAATTTATTTTTTCAAAAATATTTTTAAAATGAGAATTATTGTAATTTAAGATATGTTCATTGTTGAATTGTTTAACTCATATCTTCAGCTACTAATGATTTCAGGAAAATCTACAATAAAATAAATGAATATTAGAGAATGTGTATAGACGTTGAGGAAGTCAAGGAGATAGGTACACCTTTTTGTTTTTGTGTTTTTTTTTTTTTTTTTTTTTTTTTTAACAAAACTAGGATAAAATGACTAACAATCAAAATACCAAAATTTGAAATAAAATATGCTAGTTACGATAAGAAAATTAAAAAAAAAATTACCGTCAAAAAGCCACTAAAACTGTATTGTAGACTTGGTACGATGTTAACACCCAATTCTAGGTCGTTAAGATATGGTCCGTTCACATCCATTATGGTTTTAACATCAGGGTATCCTGAAAATGCCCATGTATGGTTCAGCCTTATGCTATAATCAAACATCTGAGG
Organism: Phalaenopsis equestris; assembly: GCF_001263595.1. NCBI lineage: Eukaryota > Viridiplantae > Streptophyta > Magnoliopsida > Asparagales > Orchidaceae > Phalaenopsis > Phalaenopsis equestris. Next base: position 6,106,008 of record NW_018165280.1, read on the forward strand.
GCCAAGCTCATGAAATATTATTGCTCCTTTGATTTTCGGATTTGATAAATTCCTGCAAAAACAGTGCGTTATCAATTTGTTGAAACAATACAGCCTGCTACAAGTTCCAAATTTACAACATTGAGACAGATAAGTGTTAGAGATACTAATTACAAGCAGACAGAGAAGCACCAAAATACATAAACATTTATTGTATCGAAGCCTTAATGTTTAATAATAATAAGATCACATCAAAAGATAAAGATTCGCTTACAATGATCATATGCATCTCAAAGGGATAGATGTAGAACTTTGAGATTGGACTCAAAACAATGATGCTTGGCAATTTATCACTCCGAAAAACATTAAGCAATCAGGCAATAAAATAGAGACAATGGGGATTCATGTAGTCCAGAGTAGCACGATTAAGTTATAAAATGGGATATATAAGTTGAAAAAATTATTTGCAGAACCGCATAAATAAAAGCAGCCATACAAAACAAAAACCAAAGCTTTAATTAGAATTATATGCTTCAGAGATCTATTATAAACTCAGCACTTGGGATTCAATTATGGTATTCTACTTTGTTTGTAATGTTAAATTAGATGTATCGCATGGTGTATCAAATACAAATTTTATAGACCATCCTATCTTAAGAAAGTATCACATAGAGATATAGACTACTTTTAAACATTTGATTTTCATGTCTTTAGAACAATGAAATTTGATAGTCCAAACTGACTAAACGGTGTTTGTCATAAATAGTTAAATGTGCACCATTTAAAAACGCATGTTTAACTTCCCGCTTAAATCTCGCTTACTTATAAATATAGATAAGACAACAACTAAGCATGTGTGCAATGGAATTTTATCATAAATAGTTTGAACAAAAGTATACTGGGACCAATATACAATTCAAGATAGAATGCTGTAAGAAAAGATCCACAAAAAGGGAATATTATCCCCCCCCCCAATATTTCCCCCCCCCCCCCCCCCCCCTCCGAATGAAGGAGTTTTATTCAAAATTATGGGAATGAAGATTATGATGTAGAAAAGATACTAACTACAGATTTCGCCTTTATTTTGCAATAAATTTAAAATCTGAAGTTCACAATTTCTTATGCGTGCAACCTATAATGGTCAATTATCCCTTCTGAAAATAGAAAAGCAGTTTTGATTCAGGCTAGACATTAAAACGTGGATTACTCAATAAATAGTAACAGTAACTCAAGTTTTGTATGGAGAGATTTATCAGTATAAGCTTAAAATGAAGAATGGAGAAAATAATGATGAACCCAATCAAAATCTCATGTTCCATCATCCTCAGTTTATCATGGATCCTGATCTACTTAGAAGAAACAGTCGCCCCAACCTAACCATCTAAGAGAACCAAATAAATCTAGTGACGCGGGAGCTTTCCGGAGGATTGCAGACTCTACACGTCGCAAAATCGATCCCACAAAAGAGAAATTCCACAGTATCGCAGAAAACCTGGCGATCACACGTGCCAAACAATGGTGCCCGCCCATTTTTTTTTTTTTTTTCAACCCTATTTATTTCCCCTTTTCTGATTTTCTTCATATTTCTTTATTTCAAATTAGGGTATCTTCTAATAGAAAACTATTTGCAAAATTTTTGTTGTTTTTTAGGACTTAGATTAGTTATATGTATTTTAGAGATTTTTTTTTCTCTGATTTTTGTTCTCTGGAGTATTTTAGTCTCTTCCATTTGCAAGTGGTGTGTCCATAGCTTACAAAGAAACATGTGGTAGATCTTCCTCCCGATTCATCATTCGACCATGGTTTTCATTTTGGACAGTTGTCCAATTGCTCAATCTTGCTATCTAACAGCAAATCTTAGTCATCAAACTGCTCAATTTAAATATTCAACAGCAGATATCGCTGCTCTCTTTCGTTTCTCATCCTACAAATACTTAAACCATTTCCTAATCTTTCAACTCAGACTAGCAGCCCTCTTTTTTCGTCGCTTGAATATATCTACGATAGAGTTGGTGTAGCTCCTGTGACAGAAAAAATGAAAGAAAGTCGTCTTTGGTCACATTAAACGTCAACAATCTGATGATCTGATTAGAAGAGTAGATATTTTAAATTCGACTTATGTTAAGAAAGGAAGAGGTAAACCTAGGAAGACTTGGCTTATTGTATAAAAAATTATCTTAATTTATTAGAACTAAATAAAAATATAACACTAAATAGGACGCAATGGACAAAAAGGATTCATGTAGCCAACCACACGTAGTGGGATTAAGGCTTTGTTGTTGTTGCCCTTCTTGCACCAAAACAAAAAAAATTCATACAACCGAAATTTAGCAAGCCTTTGGAAAGCCCAAAGGCTAATATATTAAAAAGAAATAAGGATACATAAAGATTGTATGGAAGGGCCCAAGCATGACATCATTCCCCCACAATAACCATCACATATAAAATGTTCTAAAAAAAGAGAAAATACAGAAAAATATAAGAGACCTAAATAAAAAAACAAAAAAATGTAAAAAAAACCGTAGTATCATGTAGCTAGAAAGCGACAATTTTTCTTTGTCTCTACCTCCAGTTCTAGGAAAAGAGCCAGATAATAAATTTGTAAGATGAGTGATATTGTCAGTAGTGACCAAAGTATCATCCAATAAGTTTTCAAGCTCGAGTCGGCCTCCAGTCTTCTTCTTCCTCTTGGAATAGACCTATCATTCTTCATCTGAAGATTGGCTCGCCTGATCAGTGAATTGGTCTAAAGTGTGTCGGACATGTGTAGGATGTTGAACATTAGAAAGTAACCGCTTGTTGTACTAACTGATCTTTGATTGAATCAAAAAAGCACTCTCGTTTGTCTTGACATGTAAGTGAGTCTCCTTCAATAATAGTGAGTGGTATAAACACTTTTGGATCCATACATGTACTATGATGTTCTTCATCAAAAACTGCAATGTTGGGTAAAGGATCGGTTTGCACCTTCTCAACAGGGATGGTAGGTGGTTGATCTTTACCGATATTCAAAACTTGTCCTGTGATAGCTTTCCAGATGGAACAGTTATATCCAAAGTAGTGGGATTAGATCCATCCTTATTCACTTGATCTTTAGATTTCAAATTAGGATGAAACTTATAACATGTATCAAGTGTATGCCCAAACATCTTACAATGAGAACAATAAGGCGGTCTATGCTCCATGACGATTTGTTGTCAATATCCATTATGAGTTGTGTCCAACCAAACTTCAATAATATTAGGTAAAGTAATATCTCTTTCCACAAGTATTCTGGCCACAGAATGTCTGGTTAGGTTGAAAGTCGGTAGATCTAGCTTCGGTAGATCTAGCTTCAGCTTCATAGGGTCCCCACGCATGGCCCCAATAGAGTAAAGAACCTGATGATGAAAAAAATGCAGCTTAAGACTTGGTAGACTAAACCATAACCGGTACAGTAGGAGTTTCATGATTAGGGTCAAAATCAAGAGACCACTTGAGAGCTTCATTGATTTACCAGCAATGCTGAGATATTTTTTTGGAGAAAATCCTAGTGTAGTCTTCAGTCACGGTTAATTGAATCAATACATGTCTCTCATCCATGAGCCCCACTTTTCACTTTCTTGTTAATTTGAGATCATCAAAATCTTTTCTGATAACTTCCATAAGTGGATGCCCCTACTGAAATTTTCCAATAAGAGCAAACTTGAATTTGTCAGTCAGGGTTGAAATTTCTAACTCCGAGAAAAAGCGTGTTGTTTTCCCACTTTTTCTGCTTGTATGCTTAATAAATGGACAGTCGCATGTACCATCACGATATTCTTTATAGCTTAAGGAGAAGACAACCGCCGTTTCCACCTGAGAATTACCCACCACGTGGGCAAAGGAGGTTTTGCCACGTTCAACTAAAGAAGAAGGAAACTTCATCACAGCTTAGAAGCTCTACCAAGTCGGTCAGAGGGCAGGTCAGGAACCGAAGAGACCAAAACTCGGTGCAGTCGATCTGTCGAGCTGAGCCGAGTAGGAAGATGAAAGGGGGAAACGAGGTGACCACTTCCCGTCCGTCTTCCGTGAGATGTAGTCGAACAGAACGACGAAACTGTCAGAGAGACGACGAGAGGCCGCAGTCAGCTTCGAACAGAGACGACGAGACGCGAGAGGAGAGACGACGACGCTGGAGAGGAGAGAAAACGACGACGGAGAGGACGATGCGTTGGCTTCGACACCAGAGAAAAGATCTTGCGGTAAGGGTTGCTAGGGTTCGACATGGGTCGAAACCCTAGCAGAGCCGAGCGTGGGAGAAGACATCTGAGTTGAGGCCGACTATATATATATATA
>NW_018165280.1:6110313-6165600 GCF_001263595.1 Phalaenopsis equestris
TATATATATATATATATATATATATTTAAAAAAAGTCCAACGGCTAATATATTAAAAAAAAAAGATACATATAGCTTGTATGAGTGGGCCTAAAAAAGATACATACCCACACGGTACAACACACAAAAATCCCAAAAAAAAAAAAAAAAAAAAAAAAAAAAAAAAAAAAAAAAAAAAAAAAAGGTTAGTTAGGGACGACCTAATTTAGTCATGTCTCTGCCTCTAGTTCTAGGAAGGGAGTCAGCTAACAAATTGGTGAGTTGTGTGTCATTACCCGAATGAACCAATGTATCATCCATTAGATTCCTGAGCTCAAGTAGGTCTCCATTCTTCTTCTTCCTCTCTTCTTACTCCTGAATGTGTAAACATGTCATTCCTCATACGAAGACTGGCTCATCTTATCAGTGTGTTTGTCACAGATTATCGGGCATGTATAAGCTGATGAGTCCCTTACGCCGGACTAACAATAACGACTTACTCGTTCTGATGGGGTAGTAGAACCATAGTAGAAAGATTGTCAATTGTTGTAACCACAATAGCTCCTAGTGTATGTGAAGTATGAATTGTCGCATCTGCACCGGCTACTTCCTGAAGATGAGGACTTGCAAGGCCTCCTGATTATCAGTTCGAACATTACCCTTTATGGGTAAGTATCCTTCAGTATTGTTTTCAATAAGGTTTGAAGGTGTGGGTTGCCCATCAGAGCAATCTGGCAACACATCAATCGCAGAAACAGAAATAATATTGTTATGGGGGGTCCCTAGGGGCAATTAAATCAAACACTAATTCCTTTCTTGTGGTAATTTTCTCCACAGGTGGAGCAGATGTGTCCAGAGCAGTGGGGTTAGACCCATCCTTATGCACTTGAGCTTTAGATTTCAAGTTAGGATGAAGCTGTGATATTTGTCAAAGGTATGTTCAAACATCTTACAGTGGGTACAATAAAAAGGTCTATGTACCATGAAAATTTGTTGTCAATAGTCATTATGTGTTGTGCCCAGCCAGACTTTTATAATATCAAGTAAAGTGATATCTCTTTCGACAAGTATTCTCGCAACAAAATGGCAGGTTAAATTGAAATTGTGTAGATTTAGCTTCATAGGACCCTCGAGTATGGCTCCAATAGAGTAGAGAACCTGATGATTAAAAAAATACAGCTTAAGACCAGGTAAACTAAACCATATTGGTACAGTGGGAGGTTCATGGTTTGGGTAAAAATCGGGAGACTATTTGAGTAACTTCATTGACTTTCCTGCAATGTTAATATATTTTTTAGAGAAAATTCAAGTGCAGTCTTCAACAATGGTTAATTGAATCAACACATGTCTCTCATCAAAGACTCTCACTTTCTACTTGTCTACTAGTTTGAAATTATCAACTCTTTCTAATAAATTCCATAAGTGGGTGCTCCCACTGAAATTTCCAATAAGAGCGAACTTGTATTTCTCAGTTAAGGTTAAAATTTCTAAATCAGAGAAAAAGAACATTGTTTTCCCACCTTTCATACATGTCTTCTTAACAAAAGAGCAGTCACATGTACTATCACGACATTCCTTATAGCCTAAGAGAAAGACAACAGCCGACTCCACCACATGATTACCCACCACGTGTGCGAAGGAGATTTTGTCGGGTTCAACCGAATAAGGAGGGAGCACACCCATCAAAGCAGGGAGAGAGTCCACCTGCTACAACACTTTTATGTAAGCAACGCGGACGTAACAGAAGACGGGAAGAGGGAAAGCAAGGAGGCGCGAAGACGTGAGCCGACAGAAGCTCGGTGTTGAAACAGACGAAGCTGAAGACGGGAAACGAAGGAAGCGGAGAGACGATGAAACACAACAAGCGAAGGTCGAAACAGAGGCAATGATGTGCGAGCCATTTTCCTTCGAGCGTGACTGAATCATAGACGACAAAAATCACTGTGCGAAACCCTGGCAGAGACGACGGAAATCGTCATTCAATATGTATTTCATATACACTATTGATCATAAAAAATATACCCCCGAAGACGTCACTATTCTCGCAGGCAATATGACAATCATTCAGCCGTCTTTGGAACCTCCTATCATGAGTGAGCGAGATTCTTCAGACCCCACTTGGCTTAGAACCTATCACTGATATTACAGGTAGCAATACTTCTACTGCTTCGCTATTGCCTCATCAGGTCGAGCAAGCTGTAAATATTAATCTGACTCATGAGAATCATGATGTGCAACAGACTTCACCCATCCGACCAACTTTAGAACAATCTATTGATCAGATGAGTCAATCATCAGATGAGGAATGACAGGTCTACACATCCAGGAGGAAGAAGAAGAATGGAGACCTACTTGAGCTCAAAAATCTGATGGATGATAGTTGATTTACTTCGGGCAATGGTACTCACCATACCAATTTGTTAGCCAGCTCAATTCCGAGAACAAGAGGCAAAGTGAGGACTAAAGTGGGACGTCCCTAGCACTTTTGCACCCTTTGGTGGCTTTTTGGTTTTTTACCTTTATGTATCTTTGCTTTAATTGGGATTTGTGTGTTGTATTGTATGAGTTGGGCTTTCTTTTAGGCCCCCTCATACAACATTTCTTTTAGGTCCTCTCATACAAACTTTCTGTACATATATATATAATAAGGTAATTGAATACTTAAATAATAAAAAGTTAATACAATAACAACAACACCAAAGCCTTAATCCCATTATGTGGGGTTGACTACATGAATCATTTTTTCTCCATTGAGTCCTATTTAGTGTCATATTTTCATTTAGTTCTAGCAAATTAAGATCATTTTTAATACAATAAGCCCAAGTCTTCCTAGGTCTACTACCTCTGCCTTTTTTAACATAAGTCGAATCTAAAATATCTACTCTCTTAATCGGATCATCAGATGGTCGACATTTAATCTAACCAAACCATCTAAGACGACTTTCTCTAATTTTTTCTATCATAGGAGCTACACCAACCCTATCACAAATATATTCATTTCGCATTTTGTCTCTAAGTGTAAAGCCACTCATCCACCTAATCATTCTCATCCCGGTGACACTTAACTTAGTATTATGCTTCTCTTTTAAAGGCCAACATTCAGCGTCATAGAGCAAATATTGCAGGTCTCACCACCGTCTTATAAAATTTTCCTTTCAGTCTAAGCGTACTTTTCTATCACATAAAAGGTTCGAAGCATTCCTCCACTTCAACCAACCAACTTGAATTCTACTATTAACATCCCCATCTATATCACCATCGCTTTGAACAACGGACCCAAGATATTTATATCGTTCATACCTTTTAATAATTTGATCACCCAAAGTCACACTTCTGTCACTAGAGCTATTACTACTAAAATTACATTCCATGTATTCAATTTTAGTTCTACTTAAACGAAGGTCTTTAAACTCCGATGTAGACCTCCATAATTTAAGCAAAAAAGATACAGAAATGTTGTATGAGAGAGCTTAAAAAAAACCCAACCCAAAAAATACAACACACACAAATCTCAAATAAAGCAAAGATACATGAAGGTAAAAAACCAAAAAGACACCAAAGAGCGCAAAAGTGCTAGAGACGTCTCATTTTAGTCCTACCTTTGTCGCTAGTTCTCGGAAGTGAGCCGGCTAACAAATTGGTAAGGTGACTCCCATTGCCCAAAGTAACCAAAGTATAATCCATCAGATTCCTGAGTTCAAATAAATCTCCATTTTTTTTCTTCCTTCTGGATGTGTAGATCTGTCATTCTTATCCGAAGATTGACTTATCTGATCAGTAGATTCTAAAGTTGGTTGGACAGGAGTAGGCTCTTGCACATCATGATCCCCATGAGTCTTAGTAACATTAACAGCTTGTTAAACCTGATGAAGCAGTAAAAATATTGTCACATGTAATATCGGTGATAGTTTCTAGGACAGTTGGGGTCTAAAGAATCTCCCTCTCCACGACAATAGGAAGTTCCACCGACGAGAGAGCTACAACTGGGGATTGAATGGTTGTGAAATTGCCTGCGAGAATAATGATTTCTTCAAGGGTATCATTTTTATGATCGATAGTGTTAATAACTTGGAACTGATCATGAGGAGATGAAATCACTGCCTCTGGCGGAGCAGTGTGGTCTTTTGGTCTGAGTTGGGGTGTAGATGGTGGCATTAAGAACTGGAATGACCGAACATACGACAGTTCGAACAATACGAAGAAAAATGTTCAATCACTACCTTTTGTCAATATCCATGATGTTGTGTGTCCAACCAAATTTTCTTAGAAACGGATGAAGTAATGTCTCTTTCAGCAAGTACTCTAACTTCAAATGGACGGGAAAGATTAAAGGTAGGAATGTTCATTTTGAATGGCTTACCATAAGCTGAGGCAATAGAGTACAATATTTTTTGAGTAAAATAATGAAATTTCCGAACAGAGAGGCAAATCCAAACCGCAGTGATTGGTGATTTCGTCCGTGGGTCAAAATCCACAGACCATTTCAGAAACTTCATTGTTCTGTTATCAATCCAAATTATTCTTCTAGCAAATAAGCGCATGTAATCATCTTCATTATTTAGTTGTATAAAAATGTGTCTTCTATCCAACAGTCCAATTTTACACTCCCCAACAAGGTGCATAAGCTCAAATTTCTTATGAATCAGCTCTATTTTGGGATAGTCATACAGAAATTTCCCAATCAAATTCAGTTGACAGGAAAAAGCAAGTTGAATACCTTCAGCTTCTGTAAAAAAGATGACAGATTTCTCATTCTTCCTACCAGATTTCTTGATGTTCTCCACCCACTTAAACGAATGAAGGAAAGAACACGATTTAGGCGTACCAGAGGCATAGACACCCGCAAGGGCAGCAGCATACGATCTGTCCGAAGTCATCCCCAATAGATGGAGGTGTGTCGTTAAGAACAGTGAAGAAAGCAAAGCAGAGAGCAAACTCCAAATCCAGAACAGGGAGCAGGAGCAAAAACGCGAAGCCCCTGCGATTTCAGCTCGAGCACGAGGGCGAGAGACGACGACTGGAAGGCACGGCCACCAGTAACCGAGCCTTGCGCAGCCGACGCACGAGCAGCAGACGACACATGCCGACAGTGGCGACAACGGCGAAGCAGACGGAAGTGACGAAATCGACAAACGACGAGCAGAGCTTGATCAACGAAGAGATGCAGTGGAGTAATAACCAGGGATCGCCACGGCGAAAACGAAACCCTAGCAGAGCGTGAGCATGAGCGAGAGCGCAATATATATAATTTTGTAATATACATAAATACAAATACATATATAAATATATATATATAAAAAAAACACCTTTTGATTGAACTCTAATCCGCAAGAGAATCGCAATTCCGCCTTCGGCGAGCTTCTCTACTGTGGGTGATGCCCGGATTTACCTCTCGCACAAAACGGACGGTCGAACAGGTGAATTAAATTTTATATATTAACTCATAATTTAACATATGAAAGGGTCACTATAAATTAAATTAAAATGATACAATTAAATTTTTACTTTGTTGATGGTAGTTCGCGTCTTCTATAAATATTTTTTCATCTATCGCTCATCTTTTAAAAATTTAATTAAACCTAAAAAATTAGTTAAAACAACTGTAATCTAAACAAGCCAGTGAATACTAATATCACTACTACAGCAAATAAAGAAAAATTAAAAATAATATGCATGTCAGTTAAAATTTTTTTATAAATCAATATAAACATTTGACATGTTATTTAAACAAGTATATATCATTATCATATCAATATCATTTCATGTCTATATAAATGTCACATGAGACACCGTCTAAAAATTGTGTCAATTAAGACACATCAATATCAATATCCTTTTTCATTAAAGTGCACGGGCACATTAGTGTTCCCCCACTAGTATCATCAATAAGTGTTTCATCATAGTCAGTCATGCACATACAAGCATTCAACATAAATATATGTACTCATCACATTCAATCATATTATATAACACATAAATTAAAATGCATGAGTAAACAGCTACAACATTCGCAATCATATGACCAATAAAGAATAGAAAAACTCAATAAGAAGAAGCATCCAAAAATAACATCAACTGCAAATATATTTAAGAAGAAACAAATTATTACTATAGTTTAAAAGTAAAAGTACTCAGCTCAAAGATGCTTAACTTGTTATTGTTCTTGAAATCGATTCTTCTAAAATTTTAAAGTCTAACATAAGCTTAATATTTAATAAATTTATTATTTTAAATAAACTATTACTTTTAAATTTCTATTATTTTATTATGTTTATTTTCCTATAATATATTTTTAAATATCTTATTTTTATTATTATTATAATTATTATTAATTAACTAAAAAATATCCTTACCTAAACCATCGGTCTAACTCGACCCGCATGTGAGAACCACACCCGAAGGTCTCCTTCCTCCTACGTCGATCTCTCGATTTGACTTAGAGAAGCGCACAAAGGGACTTCTTCCTACTTCCTCTTTCTTTGCAACACCCACGAGCCGCCGCCCCTCCTCTCCTCTGCGATGCTCCTTCCTCTTCCCGCGGCTCGGTTGGATTCCTCTGCACAAAACTTGACGAAGCAATGACACATTCCTCTCATCTGCTCATCAGCACCGCAGATCATTCGGCTTCCCTTCTCTGTCGACGGCCCGGCTCAGTCCTAATGGTGCAATCCTCGAAGTCACCATTTGACTTTCCTGATAAGTCTTTAGGGTTGCTTCTATGCCTCAATACCCCCTCTCTCGCGTCGATTTATAGGTGAACATACTTATTCCTTTTCACGACGCTTTCGCTTCTTCTCCCCCTCTTCGGCTTCCTTAGCTTCTAGATTCTTCTTCCCCTTCTATTTGGTTTCATGACAGCTCAACTCCTCTTCCTTTGACTCTTCGTTGCCCGACTCCTCGCTTTGGTTTTTCTCGTATCATCTTCTTTGGTTAAAAAAAAGGATGTTACACGCACGAACGTCATTGTCACATTCTTCCTCCCTTCTTCGGTCGCTAGGGATCGAGCGATCATTTTTATCATTTCATCTTCTTTGGTTAAAAAAAAAGGATGTTACACGCACAAATGTCGTTGTCGCATTCTTCCTCCCTTCTTCAGTCGCTAGGGATCGAGCGATCATTGCGCAAGGATTTTCTCCCGCAATGAAGATGATGTCCCACACCACGATAAGGGTTTGCCAACCTCTTCTTCTCCTTCAGTTTCTTCCCCTGTGTGTGACTCGTCGTCTACATTGGCACCAGATGCTTGCTTGAAGCTCAACGACGCCTCAAGAGCATCTTTCCCTTGATCAACCAGGCACCAACTTATCGACCTTTGCACCAAAAATGGTTTAACGCTGCAGGTATGTCTTTTGTGAAATTTTATAGGCGAATTCATCTCCTTGTTTTTCCGACACTTCGTTTCAACTGCCCGACTCCTAGCTTCCTCTCTCTTATGCTCAACTCTTTGATTTCTCTCAGCTCTCTCCGTGTCCTCTCCCCCCTTAACTGAAATGGGTCATTACAAATGTAGCAAGTGGTGTATTTTTAACTTTCCCAATAACAAGTGGTAGATCCTCCTTGCTATTTCGTCATTAAATTGTTATTATCAATCAAACAGTCGATCAACAGCTCGAGCCTATTGTCCAACAAAAGTTCTCAGCCATCGAACTGCTTGATTCTGCTATCCAACTGTAGATTTCGCTACTTCCTTTTTTATTTCTCATCCGACAACCATCCTAACCTTTTCACCCTGACCGATCACCCCTAGTTCGACCTCACTTAAGGTGGATGTTCGTCTACAAGGACATCAAGTTGACCTTAACTTATAGAAAGTTTTGTAACCTATCAGATATACCTTATATTTCACCGCTCAAATAAACAGAACTAGGAAACATATGTACGATAGTCGTGACCATCATATAGAGGAGCTAGCTAGCCAAATCACTCAATCAAAAAGCACTGGTCGTCATCATTAAATTTGTGAAGTGGTCTAGCCAAAACATGTGGACAAAAAACTCGAGCTACGTTTTACTGGCATGAGATTATTTCGAGTGTAAATGCAGTCATATATTTAATAAAACAATCGCTCCTTATGAGTTGGGGTTAATGTCAAAATGTGTCTCCTTTAAAAACAGTTTGGGAGAGTGAATGAATTTTGCAATAAGCTTGAAATAATAAATTTTAAATTACACATTTATAAATTTGAATAATTTAAAGTTTAATTTTTTAAGAAAGATCATCCAATTGACATATTTGGAGGACAAGAACATCCCTAGAGTTTTGGATAATTTTAAATATTGTTGATTTTGCTTTACTTACAGATGATTAGAACCATAATATATATATTAAATGAGAATATTTAAATAATATTTTAAGCTTCATATTGAAAATATACCCTTCTAATTTATATCTTCTATTTATGTAAATAATTAATGTTTGAGAATTTTATTTTAAGAATGGAACCCTCTGGTTGAGATTTACATTCAACACGACAATCAAAAGAGAGAAAATTATAAAGTGTTGGTATTTATATTTACTTAAAAATTATTCAACATTAAAGGCATCAATAATGTTAACTTCAAACCTTGAGAGAAAGGAATAGACCCAACTTAATAAGGGCTCAAGCCTATCCACTTTAATCCATATAAAGAGGATTTGACTGACTCGATGAAAGCTAATCTTTCAAATCCGATCTTTATGAGGAGAATCTAACTAACTAAGATGAGACATATAATCTTATCCGATAAACAAGGTGGCTCACTCAAGAGTATGTGAATATTTTAATTTGACTTCCGATAAAAAGATTTTCGCATTGCTTAAAAATTCATACACTACTCAATGCAAATTTAACTTTAATTTGAACTTTTTTTAAGCCCGCAAGAATTCTCAAACCATATAATTGAGGCTTTAACACTGATTAGAGCATATGTGGGTATTTTAAAATTTAGTTGGACCGACTTTAAAATCTTCACGTGTCTAAGTTTGAGCTAATTGACACGAGTTTTAAGACACAAAGTTTGAATGAAAGATTAAATCTAAAAATTAATTAAAATTAACCAATTATGCAAATGCCTCAATGCATGCAAATCCAAACTTTGACCACTTCAAATACCCGCCCCTCTTCTTTCGCATGTAGATATCTTACAGACCCGGTGTCGCATAAGACTTTTTAAGTTCAATCATTACATTTTGCTCACACTTAGCTCACAGTTTAGTATTCAAATTGATCCTCCATATTATCACCCATTTGCCTTTAAACTATAACTCACACTTTGCCTCTTTGGAAGCAATCATAGTTCATTGTCCTAATTACTCTAGAATTCAGTGAGAAGGTCGTTTATGCTCATTTTCAGCTAATCTCATTCAAGTTATTTTTTTATTATTTTTATTCATACTCATAGGCATAGAGGTAGACCAAGAAAAACTTGGGTTTATTGTATAAAAAATGAACTTAATTTATTAGAACTAAATGAAAATATGACACTAAATAGGTCGTAATGGAGAAAAAGGATTCATGCCGACGATTCATGTAGCCGACCCCACGTAGTGGGATTAAGGCTTTGTTGTTGTTGTTGTTGTACCGAAACAATGAATTTACACGTAACACGATCAAACTACTGAGAATTTGATAAAAATAAAAAATATGGGATGGGATTTTACCATGAATTTTGATATTTGAGTGAGAATTTAAAAAATGGATGAAAGATGGTGATTGACTTGTAAATAGCAAGTTTCAAGTGGTTTAAATGTAATTGCCTCTAATTTAAACCATTAAAGTCATTTCATTTTCAATTATTTTCTTTTAATCATAAAAAAGATCTCATGCCTTTATGAAATAAATAAAATATTTCTTTTAGAACAATATATGTTCATTTAAGTTTACCTATATCGTTATGTGTTTTATTCTTTGAAAACAAAAATACATTTAAATAAAACAAACTAAATTTAATATATATAAAAAATAATTACTCAGTCAACCTCTTTTTTTATTATTTTTGCAGTCACTTAATCTTTGATTTCCTAGCATTAATTCATAAAATTTGCTATTTAATAAATTTCAATAAATAATTATTTATAATAAACTATAAAATCCTAAACTCACATCAGTTCTTTCTTCTAGTTGCAAAATTCACGATCCAAAATCGCAATTCTTTGAATCAAGAGTTTGTTGAACCCTATTTAATTCATAAAATTTAAATTAAAACCAAAATTTATATTAAAATAATTATCTCAAATAAGATAATAAACCCTAACATTCACCATCTTCTTTTTCCTGTTTGAAATCAATGATTACAATCTCCTCATCTTAAAATCAATTGTTCTTCAATCTCTATTTTTATTAGTAATTAATATGATTTAATATTAATATTGTAATAAACATCAATTTTAAATAAAAAATTTCAAAAGATTAACTTCATTTACCTTAACTTTTTCCCTCATCGTCATCCACTCTCCTCGTTCCAATCCAAATATCCTTTCTTCTATGCTTTCTTACTATAATTAACAAAATCTCAAATTAGAATTAACATAAAATAACATTACTTTAACTTTGTTATATTAGTTTTGAATAAAAATAAAAGAAAATCATAACCTTTTTTCTATGTCAAAATCACCCCTTTCTCACGTGAGATGCCACTCCGCCTATTTCATTTGCTCTCAACCGTCTCAGGCCCACCTAGACGCACATGACGACGCTCCTAGCAGTGCAGACGCTATCTTCGCACGGATTATCTCCTGAGTGCGGCTTCGACACAAAGAGCCCGTGCGATGCTCCTCTATCCATCGCACATGACGACCTCTCCTCATTCCCTCGCACATGTAGCATCGTCACCCAAGTGTGAGCACTTCTTCACTATCGGCGTTCGTACAACACTGTTTCCTCTTGTCGCTGCTTCCAATCCCTCCCACGCACAACCAATCTCTCTTGATCCTCAAACGATTTCAAGCCCTCATTCCACCCTCTCAAATTCACAACTCTCGCTCTCTTTTCTTTGCGACTCTGTTTCAAATGAATTCCTTCTTAAACACGTAACTATAATGTAAATTATCTCAAACCGATTCTAATGATATGAAAATTTTCCTCCCAATCTATTTATTATTATTATTATTATTCCAATTAGTACAAAGCACCCGTGATACAAGCAGTATGGAAAAGGCAGAGTTGGTAACCAAGTGATTTTAAAACACTTGTTAAATAATAATAATTTTTATTTTTATTATTATTATAAACAAAGATACAATAATTGCATATATTTAATATAATAAATTCTCTCACTCCCCCCTTTTAATATATTGGCATGTGAATCGAACCTCACATGCATAATTGTATTGCTAGCATGTCTAGACCTTTATGCACCACCTCTCATGCGGGTATTTTTTTTGATTTATTCTTGTCCAGCAACCAAAGCAATATTGGGGCCTGTCTAATCCATTTTTGATATTTCAAACATATTTGCATAATTCATTCCTAAAAACGCAGCCAATAGAAACATTGTTGCCTCTTGTCGTTGCTTCCAATCCCTCCCACACACAACCAATTTCTCTTGATCCTCAAATGATTTCAAGACCTCATTCCACCCTCTCAAATTCACAACTCTCCCTCTCTCGCTCTCCTTTTCTTAGTGACTCTATTTTAAATGAATTCCTTCTTAAAACGTAACTATAATGTCAGTTATCTCAAAATGATTCTAATGATAAGAAAATTTCCCTCCCCATCTATTTATTATTATTATTATTATTATTATTATTCCAGTTTGTATAGAGCACTCACGATAAAAGCGGTATGGAAAAGACAGAGTTGGTAACCAAGTGAATTTAAAACAATTTTTAATAATTTTTATTATTATTATTATTATAAACAAAGATACAAGAATTGCATATATTTAATATAATAAATTCTCTCACTCCCCCCTTTTAATATATTAGCATGTAAATCGAACCTAGCATGCATAATCGTATTGCTAGCATGTCTAGACCTTTATGCAACACCTCTCATGCGGGTAAATTTTTTTATTTATTCTTGCTCAGCAACCTAAGCAATATTGGGGCCTGTCTAATCCATTTTTTATATTTCAAACACATTTGCATAATTCATTCGTAAAAAGGCCACCGATAGAATGCAATTTAAGTATTTGAAGTTGGAGTTACAATGCTTATAAGCCAAAAAGAATGCAATTTAAGTACTTGAAGTTGGAGTTACAACACTTATGTTGGTCGTTATTCTCATCCCGTTTAATCCAGTTGGGTTGTGGAGCATACTTGAAAGTCAAAATGGGCTTTTATTTAATATTTTATAGCAGAGAGTTTTTGTTAAGCAAGAGTATTATTAGTAAAGTAGCAGAGCAAAAGAACAGTAAAGTCCTTGTTATCAATTATATTGACCTGGGTATGATAGTATTAAGTGGTTTCAATTGATTATATAATTAGAAACAGGTATAGGTTGTGTAGGATAAAACTTTGAGGTTAAATGAAGAACTTACTTCTATGTGCTCTGCAATAAGAGAACAACATCCAAATATATTGGCTGAATTTGAGTGCAGGAGAGCAAACAAGTCACTTGTAAATAAGTTAAATGTGACGACGGTAATATTAAAATGGAAACATGTTAAAATTAGGAATAATAGAGGGGCTACAAGACGTTATATCTATTAAAGATAGGATACTAACAAGTAGATTCGAGTGGATTACACAATACATAGCAAAAGCCAAAAAAGGTGAAAAGAAAGCAAGTAAATTAAATTCATGTGTAATTATCATAAAGAGGGGTAGACCAAAGGGTAGACCAAATATAAAAAGGCTAGAAGTAATGCCAAAGTCTTGTAACAAATAAAATTAACAGTACATCAAGCAATCAACAAAAGAAAAAGAAGAAGAAAGATTCATAAAGCCATTAAACCCAAAATAAGTGGGATGAGGTTAATCATGATGATAAATTCGCTAACTATTAATTAAATGGCTCATGAAAAAAAATTTATATTTATCATCGATTATTCTGCATCGAAAATTAAAATTGGCCTCAACTTTTATATCATCTTGTAATTGAGAATGAATACCTAGCATTTCAGAAACCAACAAATATTCTAGCAGAGGCCATACATTTTGTTCAAAAATTGTATTAAATGAACGCTTAATTAACTAAAAAAACACAATTATGAAAAACTAAAGCATGCTTTTTAAGAAAAAGCTGTAGGAAAAAATGGGATCAAAAACTTGCCTTGTAACATCATAACACCCATATAGATCAGAGCGTATATAACTTTCTAGAACCGACTCGTCCTTATATAATTTTGCCACCATCTAAGAAAAAAAAGAGGAAGGACCAACTTGGTTAAAACACAATGGCAAAACAAAAGAATAAAAAATAAATCCAAAAATAAGTAATGACAAATATTTTATTTAAACTTTTGTGAGATCATAAAATTACATCATTTTGGAAAAGGAACTAATTAAATTGTTTTCATAACTCCACTAAAATCTCCTCCCAAATTTATGCACATAGAACAGAATCAATATCTTAACACAGATGCAACTCCATCTGTCAACATTTAACAGCAAGTATAATTGAATAACAAGAAGCCAATAAACGTACTAATGTCATACCAATCTAATAATAGCTTTGTGTTGAAGAGGAAGAAAAAATATAAGGAACTGGTATAGCAAAAATAACAGCTACTGGATCATTTTTGTGAACAGCATAGTAGCCCAAGGCAACAAACACTAGGGATGGAAAGAAGAGTATGATGCAAAAGGCTTCTTGGTGAATAACTCTATTGCTGAGACGAGCCCATAATGCATAACGATCAGATTGACAAAAGTAACAGCTAAAGTCAAGACATTAGCATGCATACACCGCAGGCCAGTGCTGAGTGAGAATAACTCGGGGCAGTGCTGAGCAAGGTAATCTACCTATTTTGTTTCATCTCAAATCAATGTGAGTGGATGGTTGGCAACCCCAGGTCCCAGAAATGAACCAATTATTGATTCAAGAAATAAATTCTAACAGCTTCTATGTTCTTGAATCTTGTTTGCATTTAAATCCATCACGTTGAAACAGCACACTACTCAATTTAATCAGGAATTCTAATGAAGGTGTTAGTCAGCCAGCAATGGTAGGTAAATCGAACAAATGCAAAATAGCCTGAGTTTCAGATTTAGATCCCTGAGGTCCCGGGTTAAAAGAAAACAGCTTTTATTAGGGCATGGGAATTTTATTGGTCACTGTTACATCTAATCTTGAACAAATTTAGGAACAAATTGTAAATTGGGTCTAAAATAACTGTGGTATACCTTATTCACATTTCCTGTTGGGCTGGAAAATAAAAACCTGACTAGTATTCCTTAAATTTGGATGGCTGCTTTAGTCCCAGTGTTAGGCATGAATTTTTTTTTTAAATCCTTTGTATACTACCAATGTTAAATTTTTGGCATTAGAGCTCAAGATTTCGGATACTGCCTAAGAGAAACCAAACCAGCAAATCACAAGAGAAAGATATGGATAAATTAAAATGTGAAATTCAAAATAGAATAGCAGCATTGACACAGGAGCTACCTCCAATGATTGCGGGATCGGAGCGGGACGGGCTACTGTCCGGTAAAATTCACAAACAAGGGATTTTTCCCACCTGTTAGGCTTCAGATAGGCCATGGGCCCCTATTTAATATTATTTTATTTAGTATTAAGGTGAATTTGCTTTGGAACTATATGTTTGTTTTGTTTTTGGACTGGTTGGACAGCTTTTTGCTTGGTTTATGTTATTTGGAAAGTTGTAATCTATTTTTCTTCAAGAGGTGAATTTGTATTTTGAAGAGAACATGTAGTAGATCCTCCCCATCATCTGTACCTCGTTATTCTACTGTTTGCCTCAATGTTTTCAATCAGGAGCCGTCAAACTGCTGTTCCGGCATGTCATTCTACGTCCAACGGTAATTTTTTGTCATTCCTCAACCACTATCACCATTCTCACTTTTGTTCCTGATCCTACAACCCTGCTAACCCATTTCCTAATCTTTTCACACCGTCAAAAAAACCTAGATCCGTGTCATTTTGTATCAAAACTCGGTAAATCTTAATTTTTTATGGATTTTTCTTTACTATGCCTAAGCCTAAAATCCACAAGATCTAAGCCTTCCACAAACCCAAAACTCTAATCTTTTCTACCACAATTTGTAGCCCTAAACCCAAATTATCAAAAGCTAAGCTTCCTGCCTCCACCAAAAATTTGTTTCGACACCTACCACAAAAACCTCAACCCTCAAACAACCCTCGATCCACAACTTACCATCAGTTGAAACCTAAAGTAAGGAACAAGTTTCTATGCTGCCAAGCAGAAAGCATCAACGAGATATTCAAGAGCTTACTGTGAATGATATGTAAAGCAAACTCTCCAATAGCAACGGAAGGCAACATGAAGAAGTCACCCATAGAAATAACGGTGGGAGGGTTAACCAAGAAGCTTCAAGTAACACAATGCAGGTGTCACATCAATTCGATATTGGGTATAGAGGAGAGAGAGTGACTTTAGAGTGAATGTTGATTTGTCATATTTTGACAGTCGTACGAATCCAAATAATTTATTGTGTAGTTCGAGACTGTGAAACGGGTCTTTGAGTATAAGAACGGTTTGCCTAATAGAAAAGTGAAACTAGCTGGTATCAAAGTAAAAAAAATATGATTCATTGTGGTGAGAGAACCTGAAGCGCATATGTCAGTGTGAGTGAAAAAGTAAGATCACAACCTGGTCAAAGATGAAAACAAGATGCAGCTCAAATGTCGACAAGCAAATTACAAAAAATAATGTGTTCTAAGAACTTCAACACTTACAATAGAAAAAACTCTCATTAGAGAAGTATATTGTTGAATTTGGGCAACTTACGTTGAGAAATAAGTTATTGGAGCCCAAAGAGAATAATATAACATAGTATCTTGGAGGACTGTGATCGTCAATTGGCAACCTAATGCAGTTATAGCTCTATTGGACATTCAAAATACCCAAACTTTAGCATTGAAAATAGGGAGACGACATAGTAGTATCAAGTCCGCACCAACCTTCCAATATGATGCAGTCATCGAATCAAGCAACAAGACCAAACTAAAGAGAGGCCCGAGACTTGTCCCTCATGAAGAGAAACCAGCATAAAAGGAAAAGAACTTATTAGACCAACATCCCCAAAATATTTCTAGAAAAAAAGAGTTTCAAATGTCAGGGATAAGGGCACATTACATCCAATTACCCAAACAAGAGTGATTTCTTTTATTGAGAGGGGAGCAATGGAGGCGGCAGAGAGTGAATACCTAGAGGACGAGAAGAATAGAGTATCAGCTACGTGTGAATGATGGAAAAATGCATGTGGTTCGGCAAGTTCTCTAGACCGAGCCCAAGAGTTAAATAACCTCTTCTTATGTATCATATATGGTGCATATCAAATTCAATTATTCATATCATACATTAAAATCACCTAAAATTCACCCACCCCACCCCCTCAATAACCAACACTCCTTGATGTGGCCAAAGTTCACAAATGGAATAATTTCAACTCCATGAAATCAATTCATTGTTCAAATATAAATCTAGACGAGCCTTAAGCATTATATTTTAAATATCTTTATGCTTAAAAATCATCTTATGGTTATATAAATGAGTTATGTGTCCTCTCATCATCCATATGCACTTAAAAATCATCTTATGGTTATATAAACGTCTTATGTGTCCTCTCATCATCCATATGATACTTAAAACAGCCAAAATCACTTTTATTGCTCTAATCAAAGCTCATGTATTGATAAGATGGAATTCGAATAACTTACATAAATATGGGTGAATAAGTGGCCTATCTATATTTCCAAATAATGTGTGGAGAATAATTAGTATTCATATCTCTAAATTTTAAGTTATGAAAACATAAATATTAAGTGTATCAGGTACCGGTTCCTACAATAGAGGGTCTATTCATCCTGTAATAGCTTCCTATATTATGTACATGAGAATCCCTATTTGGTGTCACCTAATTATTTAAGTGTTGTAAATCTCAAGCTGTAAAAATATTAAAATATGTTTTTCCTCTCTTTCAACATATATACCAATGAGTCGAGGACACTATTAATTATTTAAATGTTTGTCTTTACTTCGCTACACAACTCCTCCAAAAACCTCCACCCAAATGATCACCCTATTCAATCCAACAAGTTACACCTATCTCATTAACCACTCAAGTCCCCAAAATTTTTAACAACCTCATGAGCCCCACCAACCTCACCAACACATTATGCCCATACTTATTAAGGATGTGGAGCCAATTTGTATGCTCCAGGTTAAGCCAGATTTAGTGGAGAAAATTAAAACTAAGCTAGTGCTTGAATCTAAGCAGGCTATCTAGCTTAAGTTATAGATTGAATCTGAACCTTATGTTAACTCTACTCAATAGTCACCAAATGTTATTAATCTTCTACTACCCAAGTTAGAGTTATAATGTATTCTCCATCTAACAGTGTTGTTGTCACCATCAGCCCTACAAGTAAACTTTGTCACCATTTCTTTCACCATATATTGTCAAGTGATTGATGTCCATATTCTAGATTAAGTATAGTTAAATGATGAATGGAAATGTCTAGAGTTGGATCCACTCATGTGGTTACCCATTACAAGCACACTTGACTATAGAGTTCTCAATGAAACTTCACACATTCCACCAAAAATCACCTTGGATATTTGGGCAACCCATTATTTACATAGCCTAAGAATTTTTCTTACGTTCCAGTGAAGTATTTAGTTCATTCATGCCATAATTTTACCCTAGAAGCCTCCTAGGTTCCGCTCCTTGTCTAAGTGTCTGCCCTTACAATCGTTCCCCGCCCTCTTCAAACCATCCTCTTCAAATTTGGGATGTTGCATCCCACCGACCTCTACTTCATTCATACAACCTTTTCTCCAAAACTTTGATTAGATGCCTCTCCTATTCCAAGAATTTGCTTAAACAATCACAAAATTCCTCCTTCAAATTCATGATGTCATCTATTCTTTGAATCATAACCCGCAAAAAAATAAAAATAAAAACTTTCGGCAACAATTCCATTATTCTTACATCTGATTATCTTGATGCTATATAAGATCTCTACTTAATTAGAAGGCTCGAGAATAAATTAATCAATTTGCCATCCACACTAAAAATTATATCAAAACATGCAAGCAAATTTCGATGTATGCATCAAATTTTGGCCTTAACTTTCAGAAAAGAGCCTCAAGCCTATAAGTGTACCGTTCATCAAGACATCAATTCACATGTGGAAAGCATTTTTTTCTTCGATACTTGGGAAAGGAATAAGAAACAATGGCCTAATGGAACAATAAAATTATTTAGCTCAAAATAGCTAATAACACCAACAAATCCTACAAATCCTGAAATCTTGTACTAATCTCTGCCCAAATAAATCTAACAAAGAAATTATAAAAAACTTTCCTTAAAAATCAGCTCAAGCTAACTCAGCGGCAACGACAAAGCTTGGGAAAACTCCAGTCAGGGTTCAACAATATCCAGCCAATTTCCAAACATGGTTGACTATCTCGAATCAGTTCCCAGAGAGCTCCAACTTGGTGGCACCAACTTTAAAGTGTTTCAAACAATCCCACCTATGGAAATTCAAATAAATATGAAAAACAAGGATTTAAACTAAACCCATCAGAGCAATGGGTATAAATCATATTGTTATTGTCAAAGTCACATGCAACCAAACAACTTAGTATTTTCAATTCCAAAATGTAAGACTAGATGTTTCCCAAATACACGAGGATTAAGTATTTCAACCGAATAATTTTCACCTCCATACTTTTAAACCATAAGTTTCACAAATACACAAGGAAAATAAATTTAACCCAAGAAAATATCAGCCCTAAGAAGATTGATGACACAATTTAAACAATCATTCAGTGATAGCAGCATATCTGGCATTATTCTTAGCCGTTCTATGAGATGACAAGAGTTCAAATTCTTAAATAAAACTTAAATAACAAAAAACAAGCGTACCTGAAGAAGCGGATACCTCAAGGATAGCACATCAAGCAATTTCCTCGTCTGATTGGTATCCGGCGCAAAGGCAAGGTGCTCATTTCTATCCAGAAGCAGTTGCAAAATTCTTTCAAAGCTTGGAGATACTTCGCTTTTTCCCACTTCAATAAACATTCCCTTGCGAATATAGCTGAAAAGGAGCAGCAGTAGTGAGAAGCGGGAACCATCGTCAAGAGAACATTGGAAGAACTTGATAAGCTGAAGGAAAGAGAGACTTGTGCAGATTCTTACGCTTGTGCTGGATGCATTTGAGTATCCATTGTCGACCTCACGGCAATTAGCGACAACATGATTACCGTCGGCAGCAGAATCTGAACGTATCCCGATTAAAAGCCGAAGAAATCCAAGAGAAGGAAACATGCGCAATTGATTGAAGGAGAAAAAATCGATTGTTTACCTCCGCAAGGGTAGTGAAAGGGTGGCGAATCTTGAGTAGCCAATTCTTGCGGAGTATGGCTCTCAGCTGTCGCCATGAACTGCCCATCTAGCCCGTCCCTTGCTGAATTCCTCACTTCCTGGATTAGCTCCAAAGCCGAGATGATGCAAACCCTAACCTCGCCAGTCAGAAAGCTGCCGCCAGTGCCTTCGAACTTTCCAACGAAGACTTGCCGGTGGAGCGGCAGATGTACTGGAAAAAGCATCGATGGGAAGTGTGACACGCATCCGGCCCGGCGTTGTTCAAAGCGACTGCGTATTTATACGGTAACTCAGAAATTGGAAGAATATACAATAAAAAATATTTTTTCTCATTGTTCAGGTAGCAACCTGTTGCATCAGTTGGACGTATAATGTGCTATAATATTAAGATAATGGAAATTTTACGTCATGATCAAATAATTTTTATGTATTTACATATTGAATATCTAATATTTAATATTATATTTATATAGTGAATTTTAAATCGAACATAAATAAGAAGAGTGAGTGAGACACAGATAGAAGTTAACAGTAATGTATGTACTTTATTCATAAAATGATACGCTTATTTATAGAGAAGATGGAATAATCATGATATTACATTTTTGTCACTTCTTTAAAGTGACTCGTACTAAGGTATTTTATATGTAAAGCTTATTGTCCGACTATTCTTTGGTTCGGCTGGTTAAGTTTAATTGGCTTTGGGTCAGTGGAATCGGTTTGGTTGACTGAACTTGATCGGCATGATCAACTCGACTGGTTGAGTCTAGTCGGCATGAGTTTATTGGTTCTTCTAGTATGGTTGTCAATCCTTAATAACTAGTGAGGGACATCAGGGCGCCCCTGGAATGATTGGAGATACTAAGGAACTTGAACTTTCGGCTTTTTATATTGGTTGGTTTGGATGTATCTCAATTTTGGGTAAATGGTTCAGGTTTGGATCTTCTGGCCATCCTTTTATCTATTTTGAGGCTCAGCCGATTTTGACCTTACTAGTTTGGTCATTCTCGGCACAATTTTAAGGGGATCGTCCTTTGGAAGCTGTCGGTCGCCGAAATGGAAATCTCGTCGCCCGCTTCGGAAGGACATTTAATATATATATATATATATATAGTTTAGAAAAATATGAAATCAAATTGAATCCCAAAAGATAAACACAAGATTTGAGGGTGAGACTCGATCAAACAAACTGAGAAATATAAGACATTTATTTAGTATGCGAAAACAATTTTATTTGTCGAGAAGTTCCCCTATTTAATACAAAGACTTAAATAGGGTTTATATTAAGCCGGGTTCGGAGATCTGCGAAACCATTTTATGTTGACTGATAATTTCTCTTATTTAATACGAAAAATTAAATAGGTTTTATATTGAGCTAGGTTCGTTAAAGTTTCCTATAAAGACACGCCCTAATAGTTAATTATATCTTAGATAACTGAAGTCACCTAAGAAAACTCTTGATAAAAATAAGGAGATATTGTCTTCAAGAATTTCAAAGGATATGACTTTTCAAAAGATCGGACAAAGAGGTGTGAAAGAGGAATGATTCAAATTTGGAACATTTTATTTTTGGAATCCAAAGGAAGAAAAACTAGAGGATGTCACAGATCATGAGGAGAACTTCGATGACTTCCCAAACTATCCTACTATTTGGCTTCAATTCAGAGGAGAAATATTTAAGTGTTCCATCCTGCGAATTTTATTAATTAGGACTTACATTCACATGAAACGATCACACAAATAGCATAGAAGATGTGAGGATTTAGGTCGTAACAAACAACAACCTCAGAATCCTAAAATGAGTTAGGGCTGACATTATATAGCAGGGCAATACAAAGGCCTAAAGAAAAAGTGATGATTTATGTCGCACTAGGCGGACAACCTCGAAATCCTGTGGCTTATTATTTAATTTCTAAGGAAAGCCTAAGATTGATTTAGCTGATGTAGACATGTTTTGATGTTGAAGATGGTCGTGTTGCCCACAACGCTAGCTTCAAGCTCCTCGTCATAGTAAGTTTAAGTTTTCTAATGTGTCGAGTCTTGATGTTAAATCAAATGCACCTTTACGTTTGGTTATTTAAATTTTATGGGGGATGTTAAAGTTGATCAGAGCGACACCGGTTAGAATCCCACGGTTCCCTTATTCCGGTACCACTTTTTTCTTTCAGATTCACTTGTTCAAAATGAATTTACTAAACTCAACTTAATGAGTTCCATATTTTCATTTAAACCGTGGGAAATCTCGTTAGCAACTGTAGGTTTCCTCTATCGAGGGATTCCCAATCATCCGATAAAGACGTTTTAATTTAGTTACATTTTCTTTTTGTTTTATTTGTGATTAAATTTTGAATTATCTTATATTTTGACTATTGTGGCGGTAAATTTTATCTTATTTTGATTTCTTAATTTTATTTTTTTTTCAGTTCTGCGGCTATCCTGAAAGTTTCAATTTTGATATACAGGGTGACCTTGTTGTTTAACATGCAAGTTTATAAACAAGGAACAAGAGGTGCAAATAAAAGTAAATTGCAATGCAATAATTTAAAAGCGTACTTGTCGACTTTTCCTGTTCCTCCACCTGAAAGGTCAGTATTTGCAAGACATATATATGTAATTTTGGAAGAAAAGTTGAAAACACAGGTTTAAGGTATATCTATCAGATCCTATGTCATACTCTGGTGGGTCTAATTTGTTCATCTCAAGAGATGATTCCATTAAGCAAATCATAATAAGTCCAAGTGTCATCCGAGATTCCCAAAGGATTATGAAAAGTCCTGGGTGATACCCTAGACATTTCATAGTCCCTCGAATTGTCTCGAGTTCACCTTGGTCTTATTATGTTTGTTATGTGGTTCACCCAATTCATACCCTTACGCTTAGTGAATTTTAATGTTTTCATCATCCCTTGAAGTGGGGTAATTATCATTTGATGTTTCACTTACGAAAATATTTCAAATTATTTATAGGTCATTAACTAAACCTCATTAGATAAAATTTTGATCAAACCTAATTCACTACTAAACCCTTAAAACGTAATAGGTAGATTTGTAATTTTTAGAAAAAAAATTTGAATATATATACTTTTAATCCTTATCAAGAATCATAAATCATTTTAAAACCATTGATTAGGGTTTTAAGTTAGTGGGTTATGATCTTCGAAAGTCAAACCCCTTACCTTAATATCTTCTTATTTAATTATTCTTCTAAATTTCATCAATTTGAAAAATTACAAATTTATCTTTAATGAGACCAGAGTGAGATTGCTTGCTACCATTTATCCCTTTCATGTTTCAATCATCAAAACATATCAATTAAGATCATTTATTACCCATTTGCTCTTTGGTTATGCCTAATATTAATTAAGGCTTATATTCCAAAATTATCCTTTTGCCCTTAAGGCCTTAACATCTCTTAATTCATTAAATCAAGCTCAAATGACTTTAAAAATTTTATGTTACCCCACTAATGGATTAATTAAAACATCATGGGAGACAATGTGATTTTTCTGGATTTATTTAATTTTATAATTATTTTAATGAAAAATAGGGATTTTCAATGGAAAATTTAATAACTCAACCAAACAACACTTTTGTCCATAAGAAAATTATTGAATGTTTACCTAGGTCAGAGGACTTCTTGAAGCTATTTTCATGATTTTTAGAGGTTTAATTTAATTATTATAATTATTTATTTCTTTTGAGTATTAATTAAATATAAAATATTATTTAAATGGAAAATCAATTTTATAATTTTCTTAAATTTCTCTAAGTTCAGAGAACCCGAAGAAATAAATTTCATATCTTTGTGATTTATATTTTTATTATTAAAATTATTTTAATGGAAAATTAAAGAAAATTCATTTTTAAGCCTTCAAAAATTAATATCTTCATTTAGAAAATTAGAAAAATTATTTTAGTTGGTCCCAAGTGATTAGAATGTCAATGTGACATTTTGGTGTGCTTTTACAATTTTGTAATTTTGCAATTTTTATGATTTTTTAATTAATTTTTAATTATTTAAATACTTAAAAATAAAGTATTTATTTTAATTATGCTTTTATTTTTCTTAGGTTTCTCTAGTCAGAAGGAGCTCCCAAAACTAATTTGGTGATTTTTTTAGTTGTATTTTAATTATTATAATTATTTTAGTGTCAAAAATGTCATTTCCCTTAATTAATCCATTTTAATGTCAAATTAATTCCAATTGACATGAAATTTTATGGGGAGCTCCTCTGAAATTAAATTACAGTGGAGAATAATTTTTATTCCATTTACATTTATATTTAATCTAATTTAGTTTTATTTCATTTTTAAGGTTTGGGGACAATTAGGATTATTTTTAATGAGTTAAACCACGTTTATATTTTTCCTAGGGTCCTATATTTTTCCTAGGGTCCTCTTTCCTAGGGTCCTCTAACCATAGTGAACATACCAAAACAAGTTTTATAATTTTCTGATCAATAATTTAAGATATGTATGACACACTTGAAAAATAGAGATCTCTGCCTAGAGATCTCCCCTGACCTTGGAAATATCAGGGAAAATCCCTCATGACAGAGAGAACCAAAACCTCAAAAATCATGTCATGGTGAAATGTCTATGAAAATGGAAAATCCAAATAAAAAATACACCATTTAATTAATTAAAAATCATACATGCATCAACCAAACGTGAAACCATTTCCACATTGTTCTCATCTGTTCACTGAGCAAGAGAGTATTTTTATTTTATTTTATGATTTTTCTACACCAAGATATTGATTTTTAAAGTTCTTGACATTAAATAAATAAAGAAAATCCCTATTATTCTATTTAAACCACGCGGCGCCTCGCAATCCTCGGCGGCTCCGAACTTTCCACGCGACGTCTTCTGGTTCCGTGCCGCCGTCTGAGTCAGTATGAAGAATCATAAATCATACTCTTACTTTGATATTCAAATTTTTATCATACTTTTAAACCACACGCCACCGTCTGAGTTAGTATCAAGAATCATAAATCACGCACGCCGAGGATTGCGTGGCGACTGCATGGCGTCGCGTGGTTTAAAAGTATAAATATTCAAATTTTTATGCGAATAAACATGGAGAATTAACTTATCAAATATGTAAAAATATTATGGTGTGTATGTAAATTCACAAAAAAAAAAAATCTAATAGAAAGTATAACTTTCCAACAAAGGAGTAAGAAAATATGACTTTGCAAAAGTGCATATAATCCTCCAAAAGAAAAACTCTAAAAAATCACTTCACCAAAATCTCCATCAAAACTCCACTAAAATATTCTCATAAAAATTATTCACTAAACTCTACCCAAACTCTACTAAACTCCACCAAAAATTTCATCAAAGTCAATTACCAAAACCCCATTCAATACACATCTATAAAAAAATATTTCATACTATTTTAAAATTATTTAAGTTAAAATATTTAAAATCATAAGAATTACATATTTTCTCAACAAAAGTAATTCATACAAAAATATAAAATAATTAAAACTTCTAAAAATATAAAATTTAGTTTATAAAAATCATATTCACTTTTCTAAGTGATTTGTGGGGTCTCATAAGCTCTAGTAGATTAAACACTGATGTATGTCCTCCAAGGAATATGTAGATGGGTCCATTTCAATTTCAACATATTGCATGTTCTCATGCAGCTCCCCCTGCCTGTGTGAAGGGTACTTCAAATTGAATCCTCTATATCACATCAACTACAATTAACTAAACTTATTATAACATGACAAACATGTGTTTAATATGACTAAAATGACAAGAATTTTGGTTTTATATTTCCTCAAGTCCCTCAAGACTTTCTTAAAGAGAAAAATCATTTTATTACTACATATAAAAGAAAGAGTCAAAAATATATATGATGTAACAAATGCCAAAATATACTAAATATGTAAAATCATAAATACCGTCCTTCACATAGAAGTAGTTAGAGTTAATAAGATTAAAGGTGGAAAAGCTAATCATTCAAAACACTCATATATTCTTCATGATTTTCGCATAATTGAAGGGATCCACTTTTAAAATCAAAGTATCAAGGATTTTTTTTTTTTTGGAAATATAAATGCTTCAAATATTTTTTTTTTGAAATATAAATGCTTCAAATATCACCCAAATAATAATTGTATTGATAAAAAATCTTAATATGAGATGACTTTATTTTCAAAATGCTCTTAAATTCCAATGTAGATCATTTCAAGCTCAAATATAGGAATAAATGCAAAAATATACAAAATATTCAACTGCGACTTCTCACTTGTATTTAAATAAAATTATCTATTCATCCACTGCAACAGCTTATCGAGAGTGATAATTCAAGATACTCTCTTCTCAAAAAAAAAACCAATATCATATCAGACATATCTCTATTATCACCCAAGAAAGGTTGCACCTTAATAAAGATGTGAGAAATGTTGTTTGATTGAGTGATTTTATTGACAAACAACACCACAAAAGGGGTGATTATGATTGTAGAACTATCATTGGGAGATTTGCCATAAACTAACATCATTAAATTATTATTTGAACTAAACCTCACAAATTTATCAATGGCATAAATCTCATGATTGAAGAACCATAAATTTGATATAACATGAAGCCATTTGCTAGGTAAAGCCAACTTAAAAATATTTTCGTGGACAAATAATCACCATATGTCCATAAGGTCCACTTAGATGAGGTCACCCATGACTACCGATAAGTAACCTTTTATCAAGTTAGATTGATTACCTCCACTAATTAATTAGATCAAGTTTGTGATAACTTTAAATAATAAAATCATAGGATTTTAATTTGATTTTTCGTCATTCTCCCTTTCATTAACACTAAGCACATGGTAATAATTTTTTTTGTTTGTTAAACCAAATCCCTCTTAATATAAGTTATTTGGTTAGCCCATATTGATTAGCCTTAATTAAAAGTTTTTTTCTTATCTTTGAGAAAAATAATTAAACATAAACCTAAAACTATTAGAGCTAGATCATAAAATCCTTATAAAATAAAAAATATGCCTAGTGTCTCATCTAAATATTCAAATATCTTATGCAAATTTGATCTAAAAATAAACAAATTTCTCTTAGAAGGGCTAAGCATAAATATTCAAAGCCCCCATTATTATGTCCCAAAGAATTACAAAATAATAGTACATGCCAAAAATTTTAATCTATCAGAACTTTTATTTGTATTCAATAATTCCTGAAATAATTTTTCATGCATTTATGTAATTAAGTATCAAGAAAGAATTTACTCTAACTTATTATTTTACTTTTGAATATTTTTATTAGAAACTAATGCACTCTTATCTGAAATTTACTTTTAGAACATCAATTAAAAATAAAACATTTCAATGGATTATCTGATTCTTAATTACAAATATTAAAAATAGGATTAATTACTTAAATATAAAATGAGTTTAAATTTATAAATAATTAAGTTATTTAATAAGTAAAATTTTTTATTTTATAAATTAATTTTTTGCATATATTGCATCATTATGAGTATATTTAATTTATTAAGAGTTGTAATTCATCGGGACCTTTATGATGGCACATATTCATTTTTTGTTCCAAAATTTGGTCTTCAACACATTCTTTATACAAATCTTTGAGTTGTAATCTTTCAGGTTGTCTTATAATCAAGGGCCACTTCATGTGTGAGACTATGCCTCATAAACTTTTGTTTGTCATTCTTGTGCTTTAAGTTGTAAGACCCACCAATCTTACTCCTCAAGTGTCCTTGTACGTGCTAGGCTTCTTGTTTAACACTTGAGCAGCATCTAAGTAGAGATGTCTTATGTCTTAATTTTAGTCATTGACCATTTCTTTGCTTGAAAGCATATCCTTTTGATTCAAGCTAATATAGCCACCCATTATTTGTCAAACCTGATATGTCCTAGTGTCCTTAGGTATGTTGATGTTCAAACTTTATGTTGAGAAAATCTTAATTACTTAACAAACTACAAGAAAGATAGCGTTCTCAAATATCATATATGAAATGCAATTAATCATAAGAGTTTGTGCCCAAAAGAAATCCCAATCTCCCAAAATTTAATAAATCACATTTGGTCATTCTTTGCCAATTACAAAACTTTTTAGGACATTTTTAATCCATCTTCCATTAATTCTCGCATTGAGTACTGCCTTTAACCCTTCAGTAGATGGTATACTCTTTCGACCCAAGGATATTTTGAGCCCAAATTGGTTAAAGTTGCTAGCATGTGACTAGTCTAAATTTTGATTTTGGTTTGTAGCATGAGATTTGGCTTCAAATTGATTAAGCTTAGTTGCACTATAACTAGCCCATGATTTAGATTCGTTGGCCACATATCCTTGTTCTTACAAAAGTCGACCTAGGGAAGGTCTTCCATCTCGTCCAAAAAACCAGAGGTTTTTCATATTGTTTGATCTTAAGGCATGTTTTCCTTAAAAACATCTAAGAGCGCTAGGGTTTGAGTTTATATCATCACCGAAAACTTAACCCTGTGTTGGGGTTTATAAGCGAGTTTGGGTTCATATTATCACCACAAATCAAATAAGAATTGAGCATTGCATCCTGTGAAAATCAAAGGGAAATGGTGTCACTTCATTACCTCAAGCCTGAGCTTGGGTTAGACCATCATATCTTGATGAAGGTTCAAGAAGCTTTGGATTCATATCATCGGCGCAAGTTTGGTCCCAATAAGCTAGAGAGCCGTATCGCAGCAATGAACTCACCCTAAGGGGTTGTTTTGCCAGACAGACGACAACAATGACACTTTTAAATTCTAGATTCCATAAATTTGGTTTCTTCTTAATTTCATCCTCAGTTTTGCTTTAAATCCTGAATTAACCAAATCCTACTGTTGGTAAAATTTAATAGATCCAGATTCACATCATTTACTAAAGTAACTAAAACCATTACCAAACAGCCCGAAGGTTGGGTATCACACACAAGATTGCACAAAGAGTACTAGATGAAAGCAAAGCGGGTAAAAAATAACAGCCTGAAGCTGCTACAATCAACAATTGTAGTCATGTAAACAATAATAAATATACAGACAGAATCGTTCAAGATTCTTTATTCTCGCATTAAATTAATGATTACTTGTCCAATCAAAAAACAACAGCTCCAAGCAGAAGAATAGATAAAACTTCAATTTTAAAGGTGAATTCATTTGAGTAAATCAATAGTCATAAAACAAAGAGAACCTTGAAGCGTCTGCACCACCATGCTTGTAAGATACTAGGGCTTCATGAGCCATTGAATCCACAAATTGTTGCAATCAAATGATGCTTTTGCTTGGATCAACGCAGCTTCCCGGTGCTGCAATAGCAAATTTGTGGAAGGACAATCCTTATTCTTTTTCCTAGCAGTTTTCCTTGAAAGACTCTTCCATTTTGTTTCAAACTTGCAGGCTACTACAACATCAGAAACTAGCTGAAACCATCAATCAAGCTTAATGAAGCTCTCCCATGGTTAAGGGATGAGCACATGAAAAAGATAACACAGGTTGGTCATTATTTCAAATAATGCTAGCAGAGATCATTAAGTTCAGGTACACACATAAGCACATCGCAACATAAGAAGGAAATTTGGTGAGGCAATCTTGGTAGTGAAGAATGCCATGGTCTTTGGATTGGTTTTTAAAAAAGTGAAATATATGGCAAATCAATCAAAACCTGTATTTTACTCATCTTGAAAAGAATTCAAGGAATTTAAAATCCAGTCCGATTGAATTTATATCAAGATATATACTTTATTTTTTTTCCTAAACAAAATAATATCGAATCATTTACACTATGGCTTAATCTTGGGTTGTTCTGCTTTAGCTTCTAAAAGCTCATTTTTCAACCACAATTAAAGGCTCGTTTGAGGAAATTTTCCTGCTGCTTTTCATTTCAGAAAAGTTTCTTTGTTCATTTGATGAGTAGTTTGGTTATCATGCTTTTTTAGAAACGCTTATAAAAAAAAATCATTTTTTTGGCAATTCAAGCCATGACTTCTATCAAGCTTTTAAAAACGGCACTTGTAAAAACAGTTTTTTAACCAGCTTTTTCAAAAATACGCCTAACTAAACAAAACATAAGTAAACTTTATCAAAAATAGCTTTTCAAATTTAACTTTAAAAAATGAGTTATCAGATGGCTGCCATATAACTTTTTTTTTTCCTTGACTGTTTCTTACCACAAAAGCAGTCAAAATGCTATTCCAAGAAAACCTATAGCTTACCAAAAAATATTGATACATGTACAAAAGTGCTAGGAAGCATGCAGCATATATATGGTTAATATCATACTTCGTCAAGTGTTTAATCCCTTCGAGTTCAAAATATTTTGCAGTTATTCCTCTTCTGAAACTTCTGAAAGATAAAGTTCCCAAACTTCGCACGACAACACTTGAATGCTAGTAGCAGTACCATAGGTGGTGAGGCAGGAGTGTGCCTCAGTGAAAGACTAGATATTCACATTATATCGAGTGACCGAAAAGAAGGAAAATCATGGAGTTCAAATGTTGACAAGAAACTTCTTAGATGTTTAGGGAGAGGGGCAATCTTTCTTTTTGGGATTCCACATAGGATGAGGTTTTGGCTATCACTTAAGTTCCTAATTCTCCAATTTATTAAAAAAAGATTTAATAGGACACCTCAAATCCATAGCAATCTCAATCTTAAAAAACACCTTAATCATAAAGACCAATGGCCTGGATCACTCAATTAACCTTGTAACTTCTATCTTTAGCTAAGGTAGAATCCCTTGCTCATCAAGGTACGCTAAACGATCTCACTGAACAATCACAAAGTGATAGAGAATTGTCCACAATTACCAAAGGTATGAGGGATTTTCCTACTATTAAATTTCAAGTAGTGATCCGCTATCTGAATGACGATCATTCTCTAAGAACCATTCATCTTCCATAAGATCCTTGAGACCATAAGAGTCAACAAATTCCTTAGTTTCATTTTTTTTATCAATGCCTCTTACCATAACTCTTTGGTTGGAAGAATTTCTTAGGCCCATGAGGTTGGTCGGGAGGCTCTTCTAAT
This sequence comes from Phalaenopsis equestris, assembly GCF_001263595.1. Taxonomy (NCBI): domain Eukaryota; kingdom Viridiplantae; phylum Streptophyta; class Magnoliopsida; order Asparagales; family Orchidaceae; genus Phalaenopsis; species Phalaenopsis equestris. The sequence continues at coordinate 6,140,772 of NW_018165280.1, forward strand.
AGCCTCTAGCCAATCTTTTCTCTCTCTCACTCTGTATTTAATTACTCAATGGCACAAATCAGAACAAGCAAACCAGGGAAAAATAACTCCCATCAATAACTTAGGCGTCTCCAGCTTGCTTTGCTAGGAAGTGAACTTTGCACTGCTCAACTGTGTCCTCAGGGCTGGTTACTGCATGGCCCACTGTCCTTTCGGATTCGTAAATCTCATAGTCATTTCCGCCCTTGTATGTTTTGTCACCAAAGAAGTTGATTTCAGGAAAATCTTTGAGGTATTGTAAACAGTATGTCTTATCCCATCCTTGGGGGAATACATTAAAACTTATATGTCCCCCGAAAGAAAACGTGAGATGTAAATGTTCAAACTTTTTGCGAAGTACGGAGACCATTTTTGACTGGATGTTGTGAACTTTATCATATTTCTCAAAATCATCACGCTCCTCTTGACTACAGTTTCGTCCTATTGGAGAAACATTTAGCATTCCACTTTTGAACTCTATAAACGTTCCTCTTTTTACTGGAATATCGAGGTCAGCAATGTAAGCAGCGTGAAATTAATAAGTTCCTTGAGTTTTTCTTCACCAAGAAAAGATTTCAAGTTCTGTTTGCCAATAAGTTCGCCATTTTTGTATGCAACAAGGCCATTTTCAGCAAAGACATAATCATAGTCAGTGATAACTGACTTTCCAAGCTGCTCTGATATTTTAACCAGATCAGACCCTCCAACAACACCAACTGTAACTACCTTCCGTAGGTCTTGCATAAATTCTAGCATCTTTAGAGTTATTGCCTTCCAGGGAGCCGTGAGGGTACCATCAACATCAAACAACACAATTAGCCCTGGCATCCTCCCAACCATGCTTTTCAACTATCCGAGCAAATGCAGATTCCGTTAGCGGACCGGAAACCTGACGAGGCTCGCCGTCGTCGGGTGGCTTCCGGCGAGAACGCGTGCAGATATCTCTCTCTCTCACTCTGTGTCTATATATATATATATATATAGGAAGATTTAAATACATACCACCCAATTCTTATGTATTTACATATCTAAGAACTAACTTCAATTTTTACATGACCAATTCCCAATGCATGAAAAGGTATATTTCACTTTTTAAATATTAAAATAGTGATATATTTGATGTGGTATGAAAAATATGGGCCATATAAATGTAAGAAAACAAAGTTTAGGTCTTAGATATATAAATACATAATAATTGGATGTTATGTATGTAAATGCCCTATGTATGTATGTGTGTATGTATATATGTATGTGTAATCAACATCTAAGAGCTGATCAATTAAGCTGTGCAATTTGGCTTAATTACTGCTTTGCTTTTTTCTGTTTGGGCACCATATAGCTGGTATTAATCTGTTCATCTGCCCTAAAAGCCTTTAGATGGTAAAACCAACTAGTCAACAGTGAGCTGAACAAAAAAGAGTATAAACATAAGTTACATAATGATTTTTTGGGCTGATTTTTCATCTGCTAAATAGCAGTGATGCTATGGTCATTTTGCTTTTGTTAGGGTGTCGAGGCATTCATACCAATTTAGTTGTAGTCTATTCTTGTGAAAAATTATTACATTAGAACACCGGACACAAAATTTGCGTCCGGAGTCCAGTAGAAGTGTGCAACGTGGCAAGTGAGGCCCCACCCCTCTAAAAAACTTACCCAAACAGTGTATTACAGTAGGGCCCACTTGCCACGTGGCAAGTGCCCACTGGATTCCGGACACAAATTTGTGTCTGGTGTCCTGATGCAATAATGACTCCTAATCTTGTAGATCAGTTAATGTCTCAGACTCTTTAAAATACTCACTATTGCAAGTTTGTTGATTCGTTTTTGTAATGGGTATTCCACCCTTTTCTTTTTCAAGTCTATAGTTTTCATCACTTTCTGATGAAGAAAGATGATGAAGTTTGAACAACTCCATCCAAAACTGCATGCGTGCCTTCAGAAGTTGATGCATGGATGTTTCTTAGCACAGAAGCTAGGCTGTTTGGTTTGAGGAAAAAAGGATATAAAATAAAAGGCAGAAATGTATTTCAAGTTTTTTTTAAGTATTTGTTATTAAATAGAAGAATAATTTAAGTATATTATATTCACATTAGTCCCTAGCTTTTTTTGCACAAGAGATTCGGCCAAATTAACCATCCTCGGTTAATCGAAGAAACATTGATAGTTGTTATCGCCAGGAACTTCATTTCATTGATGGGTTTTTTCACTTAAAAGAAAATAACTTCGTTTTTTCACAAACTTTCTCGTTGATTAAAATAAAATTAAGTAACACCCTGCTACAACTCATATACAAAGATTAATAAAAGGAAGCATAGTGGAATACCTTCACTACGATCTTTGAATCCTTGTATAATGCAGGCGAGAGACCATGGCCTTCCAGCAGATGAGGCTTTTGCTCCACCCTTTAGTTCACCATTATGTTGTTTTAGTCTGTGGAGATTCATTTATTATTAAAAAAGAATTCTACATCATGTTCACTTCCATAATTAAGGGCTAGTTTGGGAACACTTTTGTTTTTTTTAATTTTTATAAATATATTTGTTTAACATATTTTTTGCACGTTTTAATTTTTATTTTTAAAAACAAATTGTTATTTAAAACATGCAAAACATCTAATTTTATTTTGAATATTTTTTAAAATAATAAAAAATGTTATAACATCTCAAATATATTTTATTTGAAGTAAAAACATGAACAAAACAAAATAAAATTAAATTAAATTAAAAATCAAAATCAAAAGTGATCCCAAACGGTCCCTAAATAAACACTTCTATGAAATCAAGCAAATATGGCTTAAGAAATTAATGATGGATGTTTCAATTTCTTATTTTAATTTTGTTTTTGACCTTTTCTTTTATGTTTTTATTTTGTTTTTGAGTTTTTTTATGTTTGGATAGTTTTTCTTAATCTTGCTTGCAAAAAACAAAATAAGATAAAACATTTTGGATTATAGAAACATAAAGAAGAAAACATGTTTCTAATTTAAGAAACCCTAGTGTGATTCTTGAAATTCTCATAAGTATCAAAAGGCATCATTAGCATACATGCGGAAGATCATGTCTAAAGCATTAAAGATCAAGACACTTCAACTTCACATAAAAGCCTCTTGAAAACTCATTTGGAAACAAACATTCACTCAAGCAATGTTCGGCCATTACAAATCCTTTCGAATTTTTAATCGCATTGAAAACATGAAGACACTTTAACTCAATTGAATGGAAAGGTCGCATATCAAAGATGTTTTGCAATTAGAGAATAATTGTGAAAAATATGAAAAGAATCAAAGTGAGGAGCTACAAGTCTTGGTTGGGATCATATAAAGAGGACTACTGATGCATACAAAAAATGGTGTAATATTATTTCTCTAGTCAGACTATTCCACATATATTTTTTTAAATCATTTCATATATCAAAATATTTAAACTCTTATAGGTTGTACCAAATACAAAAAAGTTTAAATTTAGTGGCATTGAACCAGAATTAGAAGAGAAAGTAGACCAAATACTTGGTAGAGTCATTGACACTAGTGCTCGTGCATGAACCCCAAGTCAAAAAGTTAACATTAATGTATTTGAGCATGTAGATTATGAGCACAAAGAAGACTCGAGTGGAGGATTTGTTAGTAACGTAATCAAATATATTGGATCCCATCACTCGAACGATAGTAATCTTTGCAGCCTAGAAGTGAAAAAAAGAAAAAAAGATCAAGAAAATCAAATTCTGCAACTAGTTACTGCAAGCACAAATATTCCCTTTGGGCCTAGACTATCACTTGCAGCAGTATCTACCCAGAAGTTATGAAAATACTAGAGAAAACTGCATAAGTTTATGAAAAAATAACTTTGTACTTTTATTCAATGAAATCATTAGAAGATCCCACTAAGAGAATTTTTTTATGACAATGGCGCTTGAGCATAGGGTCAATTACATACTTTTCTTTTATAGCAATAGTGATCTATGACTGTAATAAGTATTTAATATGTTACTTCAGTGTACTTGTTTAATTTATTACATAAACCTACTCATTTTCATATTTACATTATGAGTCACATTTTATTTCTTGTTATTTCATCATTCTATTATGTTTCATGTTTTTATAGACAATGATGAATACTAGTGATAGACAGCGCCTGAAATAAATTATTGTAGCAGTTATATGCTTAATATATGAATATTATACTTCATATTTTGAGCGTACACCTTGTATGACATCATCATATATTGGGGACAAATGAATTGGTGCGAGCGGTAGTTTCAAGTTAAAGGAGAGTTTTGCTCAATTGCTCCATTAGCATTAAATAGTTTCTCACACACAATAGAAGCTAAAATCTATCTAAAAGGGAAAAAAAGAAAGAATTACATGCATACCACTCAATTCATATGCATTTACCTATCCTACAACAAACTTCAATTTTTACATATATCTCACCTTACCTAATCATGAAAAGGTGTATTTCACTTTTCAAAAGTTAAAATGGTTGTATTTTTTTATGTGATCTAAAATATTACATGGCATAGCTGTAAAAAGTAAAGTGTAGGTGCTACATATGCAAATACATAGGATTCGGAAGGAGTGTATGTAAATGTCCCCTAAAAAATTAAGAGAATCTATGACATTTAAGATTGATATTGGTGCAGTATCAATGTCATAGTAAATGTTTCAGGCAATGAGGAAAAATGGTGAAGAATGGGCAATTCCCTGGCACAAGAAAAGATTTTCCAAGGACCTTCTATATAATGAAAATGCTAAGCTTTATATCAGTGTATTGACACCAAATACTTGGAAAATTTTTAAATTTATAGTTCAAATGATTAACGTTTCGTTCAGTTCAAATTTGTATCTTTCAGTTAAATATTAAGTTTACTTTTGTGTCACCCAATGAAATTTCACATGTTTCGTATGAAATAGTAAGTTTTTTCCTGATCCGTTGGAAAAATTACACCGAAATTATGACCTCCATGACTCCTCTACGATGACTTCAAGAGATATGTTAGCTATAACCCTCTATAATTTATCATATAATGAGTCAATTAGGACAGCCATGAAGCGATTTCAATATTTCTAAAAGATAATTGGTATATATTTTTCAGTTGGTTTAAATATTTTGATTAGTCTATCTTAAAAGATTCTAAAACCTAAAGACCCAACATTTCAAAGAATGCTCAGAGAATTCACATGATCTCTGCTGTATGAATATTTTAATATAGACTTCAGTACTCATCTTTTCAAAAATATTTTATGTAAACAACTATTCTAAACTTCTAAGTTACATGATATATGATTCCATTGGTGCTATTGATGAAATACATATTAACGTGTGTACCTAGAAGTGAAATACATATATGATTCTTTACGGGGTGCTATTAAAAGGACATTTGATATTTAGAAAAAAATAGGTTATTCTTCGAGATATGTTTGCATATCCTTTCGAAAAACAGGTGAAGATTGTGACTGCAACAATGACTCTCCATAATTTTATTTGTCGACATCCTATAACAATTGACATTGATTTTAGTAGTGCTGACGAAACTCAGTAGCATGTTCCTCCTAAAACATATGAGTAATGCTTGAGACAGTCAATTTCACAAAATGATTGTGGTATCAGAGATCTGACTAAGTTACGAGAGCGGATTGCACATGCATTAGTTAATGGAGATTATTGTATGTCATCATTTGAAAATAGATTATTAATCTCTTTATGTTGACTCTTGTTTCAATGTTTTATGTATGGATCCTATCATGATTGTGTTTTTCTTATTCATTGCTATGAGCATGTTGTATTTGAACCCACTTAGATGGCCTCCAATACAACCATTGTGTGTTTCATGTGTAGGTTTTTTTGCATGTAATTTATTCAAAGGTATATGATGATATATATGATCTTAAGGGTTCTTCTGGATGACCTTTATGTTGCTATGGTTTCTGACTTATACGAGTGTTTGTATCAAGGCAACCAAAATCATATTATTTCTGATTCATATGACCTAGAGGCTAGGGGTTCTTTTGGAGGGCCTTTATGCTGATATATTTTTCGATGTATATGAGTTCAGTATTAATCGCTTAAAGGAAACTAAGATCCCCTTATTTTTAGATCCTCAGCCTTCTTATAATGGTAGATTATTCATTTATTTATTCTGAGACCTCATTTTCATTTAATTATTCTTATTATTTAACTTTCTTGTAACTTTGTCATTGCAACATTAATAGAAGTTCATTTCATTTCTTAAGCTCTCGTTTGTCGAGAAATCAGAGTTCAAGGACTTCTATCGTCTCTAGAGTGATATAATGCAACTGTGAATTGCAATGATGTGTATTTACATCACGATGACAAAGTAACTATGACAGAAGATTTTATAAGTGTCCCATAATAGATTAGTAGAAAACTGCAGGTTCTTTAAATGGGCTGATGAAAGAGTCCACCTCAAATAGTCACCATGCATAGAGAATAACTTTAGAAAAAAAATTTCAAATAGACTTGATCGTTTGGACATCAAAAGTAATATTACGATCATACTACTTGCTTTCATTATGATTTCTATTGTTGGGTTGGTCAGTGTTATGTGATATAACTTTTAATGTAAATCTTGAACTTGTGACATTGTCAGAATTTCTGAAATTCTGACATGCATTTTTAGAATTTCTGAAATTCTTTCATGTTATGTATAAATTAATTTTAAAATGATTAACTTACAAATAACACATATATGTAAGGGCAATAAGGTCTTTATTTCAAAATTAGTTGCAGCGCAACTGATGCACAGTTGAACTAACCAAACGGATACACAACTTCATCAATAATAGATTTCTCATAACAACTTCTCCCTACAGAGTTGCTTCTTTAAACAGTAGTAGCTACCTAAACATACCCTAAATTTGGCACCGTCACTAAGAATCATCTCTCTTTACAATCTTTGATGTTATCAAGCACAAAATTTATTAGAAATTTCGGACTTATATCACACAATATATTGTTGTGAGAAAGCTTAGAAGGTGAGGATTTGCATTGTTTACTTAAAGAGATTATATGGCTAGGTTCAATAAGGCTGACGGGTGAAAATGATAGTCACGGCCCTGTGTTTGGAAGGGAAGACTCTGGCATGGTATTAATGGAGAGAACAACGTTAGCAAATCAGAACATGAGAAGAATTCAAGGATCGGTTGTTGAAGCGTTTCAGAACTACACGGTAAGGGGATTTACATGAACTATTTTTTGCATTGGTCCATGAATAGTTCATCGTGGAATTAAGAGAACTTTTTGAGATGTTATCCAGTCATTTGAGAGGGATATAAGAGGCAGTATTGGAAGGAAAATTAATGAAGGGGTAAAAGCTAAAGATTCAAGCAACACTTCATCTTTTGAAACTGTGAGGAATGAGAGGGAATGTGGAAATTAAGGTAATTGATTTAAGATAAAAATGCAATGGAATTGGCTAATAGGAGCAACATAATTTGATTGACATATTGAAATGCTACAATCATGATGGAACCAAAAACGAAAACATTGGGATTATAGAGGGAGGGTCCACAGGACATGAATAATGAGTCATGATCGGGAGAGACTTTCAAATGTTTTGCAGAGACAGATTCAAGAGAAGCAAGCCAAGGAGCTATGTTTTCGATGTGATGAGAAATTTATCCCAGGACACCTTTGTAAGTATCAGAAATTACAGGTTCTCACAATGTGTGATGAGGAGAAAATAGATCAGAAAATAGAGAAGGTTGTGGTTGAGAAACACCCTCACTTGGATGTAGTTGATGCCTCAATTAACTCGGTGGTGGGGTTCACACCGAACTACACTATGAACCTTCAGGGATGGACAGGGAAGCAAAACCTAGTGGAGTTAGCAGATAGTGGGGCCACCCACAACTTCATCTCCACTCAAATAGTGGAGCAATTAGGGCTTGAGATGGCGGAAGCTTTGAAGTAATGATGGGAACGAGACAGTTGGAGAAGAGCAAGAGAGTTTGTAAAGGAGTGATTTTGACATTGCAGAGTATTCATGTGATAGAAGATTTTCTTCCCATGAATTTGGGAAGCACTGTTGTTATATTGGATATGAAATGGTTACAAACTTTAGTGGAGAATAAGATGAATTAAAACTCTTGACAATAGAGTTTCAAAAGGGAGACAAGAGGATGGAATTTTGCGGTTTCCCTAGTTTGTGCAAAACCTTGGTGACACTAAATACCATGGTTAGTGCAATTCAGGACGCAGTGTTGGAGTTGCATAGTATGGAAGAGATACATTAGACAAAGTTGGCAAAAATTCTGGCACTGGTCTAGCAACACTTATGACAGTTTCCAAAAGTTTTTAAGGTGCCACACGGATTGCCTCCTCAGAGGGAACACGAGCATGCGATAACCCTGAGGCCGACGAGTTTCTCCCATTATTGAAGAAGGATGGGAGTTAGCATTTTTGTGTAAGAAACTTCTCGGCCTCAGGGTTATCACATGCTCGTGTGAGCCCCTTCTTTAGCCCAGTACTACATCTGTTTGAGAAACTCATCGGCCCCTGAACAAGTTTCTCCCATCAGTCTCACACTTGGCTTTATAATCCCCCAGGTGCGGAAAGACGAGATCGAGAGCTTGATTTGAGAGATGTTGGAGGTTAGGATTATACAACCTATGTGAGCCCCTTCTTTAGCCCAATCTTGCTAGTGAAGAAAAATGTGATTAGTGTTTCTGTGTAGATTATCGAGCAATGAATAAAAAAATAGTACCCGATAAATTTCCCATCCCAGTGATTGATGAGCTAATAAACGAGTTTTTTTTAGGATATAATATTTTCTAAGATTGACTTGAAGTCGAGATGTCATCAGAATTGAATGCGTCTGTTTGATGTGCACAAGACTGCTTTTTGAACTCATGAGGGTCGCTATGGATTTTTGTTTATGCCATTCGGGCTCATCAACGCCCTGACTACATGTCAATCATATTGATGAACAAGGTGTTTAGCCCTTACTCCGAAAGAGTTCGTTGGTGTTCTCCACAATATAATAATTTTACATCCAAAAGTAAATTTCCTTAGCAACATGATAGCCCAAGTATTAAATGGGCCACATGAGCCTAATGGATCGAACCCATTAACTATGCATTTGATATTCTGACTTTGACTAGGCCAATTGTGATCATTAGTTGTACTTTTGGAGGGGACAAGTTACATAACATATATATGTATATGTGTGTGTGTGTTTAGAAAGCCTAAAAAGGCTAATATATTGACCAGGAAGAAAGATACAGATACAATGTGTTGGAGGGCCCAAACATGACACTCTGCCCACACCAAAACCACAAGGAGTTCTAAAACTAGAAAATACAGAAAAGTACATTAGAGACATAAATAAAAAGCCTAAAAATGTTGACATACATAGTATCAAGTGGCTAGAGAGCAACACAATTTGGTTTTGCCTCTGCCTCTGGTTCTAGGGAAGGAGCAAGCTAATAAGTTGGTAAGATGGCTGTCATTGACAATAGTAACCAATGTATCTTTCAATATGTTCCCGAGCTGGAGTCGACCTCCATTCTTTTTCTTCCTCCTCGAACAGACCTGACATTCCTCTTCCGAAGATTGACTCACATGATCTTGTTTTAAAGTGTGCTGGAGATGTGCAGACTGTTGAACATTAGAAACAACTACATGCTGTTTCGGTTGATCTGTTATTGGATCAAAAGAGTCATCTCGTGCTTCTTTACATGTATGTGAGTCATCTTCAATAACAGTGGGTGGTATAAACACAATTGGATCTGTAGTTGTAGTATGTTGGGAAAAGGATCAGGTTGCATCTTCTCAACAGGGATAATAGACGGTTGTTCTTTAGTGATATTCGACTTCAGATGAGGATGCAAACGATAGCAAATAATAGAGTTGTGGTCAAACATACTACAATGAGAGCAATAAGAATGGTGTGATTCAATTTCAACCTTTTGCCAATACTCGTTGTAAGTGGTTCCAATCTACACCTCATCTGGAGCTGGTTGAGTGATATCCCTCTCAATTAACACACAAACCACAAAGGGTCTGGTGACAGCAAGCGTAAGACTATCGACCCTAAGAGACTTTCCTAAGCAGTTGCTAAGCAATAGAGAATTTTTAAGTTGAACAGATGTAATCTTAACCCCATAAATTTTATCCAAACTGGAATGATAGGGGACTTTGCTTTTGAGGCGAAACCAACAGTCCACTTCAGAATTTTCATATTACGGTTGTTGATCTTGATAACTTTCCCAGAAAAAATGCGAGTGTAATCGACATTATGAGACAACTGAATCAGTATGTGCTGACCGTCAAGTAAATAATATTCCAACTGCCCAATAGCTTCATAGCCTCAAAATCTTTCCGAATGATCTCCAGTTTTGGGTGACCATACAAAAATTTTCCCACTAGAGTTAAACTTCAGAAAGACGTGAGAATACTGATTTCAACCTCTGTGAGAATAAGAGCAGACTTCCCTTTTTTTTCTCAGCTTTTTATGAAGGTGTGACCGCCACCACCTTCAAGAAAGTCGTGAAAAGATTGAGGAACATTGTAGAACTTGTCAATATGAAAACCAGACTCTGAACCTGAAACAGGAGCACGAGTAGGAATAGGAATGTCGTCGGCAAGTGCAGTGACATAGGAACGGATTGTGGATGCCATCTCCAAAGCAACTAGGGAGCCGCTAAAAATAGGCGAGCAAAACTTCGGAGGTAGTAGAGCAGCGAGCTGTCGACTGCGGGTGAGAGACGCTAGCCAAATAGGAACTGTCTGTCGGGTAGGGCGACAAAGGAAGAGAGACGAGGCGAGTCCTCGACTGCAGAAGAACGCGAGTTATCGACTGCGGAGTCCGAGAGCATGACTGGAGGACGAGAGCTGCGAGCGTCGAGAGCGGGTCGAGAGCAGGTGAGACGTCGTCGAGTGTGCGCGTCGTGGCTCGTCGACTGGAGGACGTTTGCGAGAGCGTGAAACTTAGTTGCGGAAGACAACGGAGAGAAATGAGAAATCAATGAATCACCGTCGGGAATCGCCAAGGAGCGAAACCCTAGCAGACACCGATGTCGCTGCCGACGCCATTGATCTTGACATGTATATATATATATATAATATATATATGTATGTATGTATATATATGTATGTATGCATATATATGTATGTATGCATATATATGTATGTATGCATATATATGTATGTATGCATATATATGTATGTATGCATATATATGTATGTATGCATATATATGTATGTATGTATGTATTGATTGATCAGTTGGCATCCATGCAAGGATCTTATCAACGACGGGTCTCTCTAGGCTTCATACGGTACGACATATAAAATTATTTTTTATTTATTCTTTAGTTTTGTGTGGGCGCACACCTCTATGAAGTATAAATGAGAGATAAAAAGGAGTAGGAAAGAGCGACTACTGCATATTCCAACTCTTTCCTAGCCATAACTATAGAAAAAGACTAAAGATCTTTAGCTTCTTCCCGCCTCTTTCATAAGATCTCTACCGGATTGTATGGGATCACAAATTATACGGGATCATACGTCATAAAAAAATTAAACATTCTAAAAGATGCGGCGAGCATTAATCTCATATTAAAATCCAACAAGGAGACACTTAAACGAAGGAGAACGAATGACAACGAAGGATTATATTAGAAAATTTGTGAAAAAACAAATGAATGAGCAAAGTAAACAAATGCAAAAAAATGATAGAAGTAAGGCAGGAGGCGTCAAGAACCGATTCTGAAAACCGTTTAAAAAATCGTATGGGATCGTTAAGATTGGTGGCACAAAAAGGAGAATCACAAAGACAAAATCTCCAAGAGAAAACAACCACGAACTAGAACAATGAGAGCCCAGATTTTGATGCTACAAAAGAAAGATGACAATGATGTCTCGTGTGTTCCAAGAGATGCGACTCCAGAATCCTCAAATAATGAAGAGAGGAAAAGGATAAGAATAAGAAGGGCACCAGAGAATGTCTTCTCAAGAGAAATTGCTAAAGAGGAACCTCAAGAAACTAAAGATCTCTTTCTTAGATTCATATAAAGGAAGAACGAATCCGACCGATCAAGTAACATCCTTTGAATTAGTTGTATGTTTGTCCCAGATAAACGACGATTTTAAATGTTGTTTGTCCCTTATGAAATTAAAAGAATCAACTCTGTGATGGTTCAATAACTTATCTGCAGACGTAATCATCTTCTTCAGTGAGTTCAAGTGAGTTCAAGCGAATGTTCATGGCTCAATCGCCAAAATGCTTAGAAGTCACAGAAGAACTCTAAAACTTTACTGAAAATTCAACAAACTTCATTTGAAATTTTGAGGAGCTTCATCACTATATTCCAATGAGAGATGCTCGAAATTGAAGATCTTTAGCTTTCCGTCACCCATGCAACACTTGCACAGGGTCTGTGTGAAGGCCCATTATGATATGCACTTAATTTGCAAAAGCCAAAAACTTTGGTTGAACTTCTGGAGCAGAAAATAACCATTTTTCGGTTGAATAATGCATTTTTTGTTGAATCCCTCTGGCATCAGAGAACTAGTTGACAAACTCCGAAAAAGAGACTTTCATGAATCTCGGGATCCTGATACCAATTTGCATGAAAGGACCATCAGAGTGTTTCGGGAAGACATCCTCAGCAGCAACAACAACAAAAGCAGTCCATTTGAAGGCTTGTCGTAAAAAGGCTAGAGAGGAGGAAATATGTAACTCAACCCTCCGTGTCATAAATCACTCCATTAAGAGTATCAATTGCTGAAATCGTAGAGGTCATCCAAAATAAAGAATTTTTAAAGAGGCCCCCACAAATGAAAGTTGAGAATTTCCAACGCAATCCCAACAAGTATCGTGCATATCATCGTGATCACAAGTATGACACTAAGGAATGTCGTCATCTTCAAAACTTGATTGAAGAGATAATCAGAGCGGGAAAGTTAAGAGAATTTGTTTCGTCAGAGGCCAACACTCAGAGGCAAGGAGTAGCATCTGTTGATACCACTTCCCACGGACAAGTCTCCGTGCATGTCGTCGGAGTCGCGTTTTCCAACTTCGATTGGGACAGGCTTGAGGCCTCGTGATGTTCAATCTTGCAACGGTTGAAAGCAAGGAGCGTTTTTTCCACCAAATTAGCTAAAGCCCCCAATCCGACTCATCCACTGATCACCTTTACATGAACTGGTTTACACAACGACAAAAATCCTTTTAAAGACATTATCGTCGTAATCGCAGTAATAGGCAATTACCAAATTGGACGCATCTTGATTGACACAAGGAGTTCTATCAACATCCTCTTTAAAAAAGTTCTCGAGAAGATGAACATGATAAACACTCAATTAACTCCTTCAAAACCTCTATATGAATTCTCCAGGGAGAGAAAATAAACTTGTGAAATTATCTCCCTAACTGTAACTTGGGGAGAAGAAGATAAATAATATACATTAATGACAAATTTTACAACAGTGGACACTCTGACTACCTACAATGCTATCTTTGACAAACTAGTGTTCAACTCGTTTAAAGAGGCGACTTCCACATAGCACATAGTCGCCAAATTCTATAGAAGATGAGAAATTATCACCATTCGAGGGGATCTAGTTCAATCCAGAACATGATATCTGTGAGCAATAGGGAATGTACAGGAGAACCTCCTCAAGCTTGATAAGCAAAAAAGAACCAGCTTAGAAACTATCGAGACCATTGAGCCAGCAACTATCTCTGAAGATGATTGCGAGCGAGAATTCCAAACCACTCTAGAGCTAGAACTACGACAATTTGCTGTTAAAAAATAAGGCCTTACATATTCGTAAGCTAGTCATGAGTGAAACTAGAATACATAAAATTAAATTCATAGCAAAAGAAGAAAATCATTTAACTACCTTGAAGAATAACTCATTATTCTATATCATGCACGGTAAGTCATTATGAGATAAACAATAGGAAAAAAGAACCTTAAAAAAAGATGAATATCCATTAATTTATAATGACATGCCATTAGATGATGAATGATTGACATATGATAAAGATGAAGGTAGAATATCAAATTTGCAATAAGAAGATCTCTATAGTAAATTATTTAATTACAGTTTTCATCATCAATATAATCTTTATTTTAAATTTTAATTGATATTCTTATTGATTTATATTAATTAAGAAAGAGAAACATGATTGAGATTGATTTCGAGGAGAAAAATTGAGAGACTATTACTATAACTCGGGATAAGATAGAAAAAAAACCAATTCATTGTGAAAATAGTTCCATTGAAAACCTGCAAAATGATAAGAGCGTTGGAGGTTTTTGAATTTTAAAATTATAATATGAATAATTTGTTATTTTTTTACTTTAATGTCTAAGCATGAAAGAAATTTATTATGTAGAATACATTTTGAATTATTATTTTCTTAATTTGATATCTTTTTTAGTAATTTTATGACACATCTTCATAATCTGATATTAAAAAGCTAATAAATTAGTTCATAATTTGATGTTAGTATTTTGCTTTTTATTTCACACAATTTGATGATTTGAAGATTATGCTTCAAAAAACCTCAAAACATTCACCTTACTGACAAAAAATGTCTCAATACCTAATCACAAAATTTTAAATCATGCTTCTAACTATTAAGTTAGCATTTAAATAGCATTATATATAAGTCTATGAACAAATCACTATTAAGATTATTAATGGATTGAGCTAGAAAGTAATTAATTGCCATCTCATCAGCGTTACATTTAAATTATGAACTTGCTACATTATTTGAATAAGATTAATATGATTTTTATGATGGAATTATAAAGCAATTTGAATTTCTTAATGAACAATATCCTAATGTACTGAATATCATGAGAAAAACTCAAGAATATAACTAAGAAGAAATTTCAATGGCTCATATATGTCCTAAATGACTCACATAAATAAAATATAAAAAATTGTAACATAAATGAATTTAGTCCTCTTGAAATAATTATGAAATTAGTTTTAATGCATATGCTCTATATTTAGCTGCAAAAAAAAATTATCAATTATTTTTGAAAGATAGAAGGTATTATGCCTTAATAAGGAACTCTCAAGCCCAGAGAACTTCCAATTGATTATTCTACAAAAGCAATATCTAAAAAAAAAAAAATAGTACTATTGAGTCCATTGTTCCCACTGCAGAGAGTTGATCATTTGAGATTACTCTTGGAATAAGGGTAGAGCACATAATCTTATTCAAGTGCAAAAACATTCCTCTATCACACGACCTATAGCAAACAAAGAACTACAAAAGATAACATCAAACCTCCTTAATGATTATATATTGTAGACTCTATATAGAAGAGTTATTTGTACCTCAAGGGCATTGATGTAGTTCCATTTGTATCAACTAACAATTTAGTAAAGTTAGCTTAGACATGTTCGGCTTCTTATAGGGAACTACAAGTAATCAAATCGGGCAACAAAAGGGTTGATCTAGACCTATTTTCATACTTTTTTGGCCAGCTACTATTTATAATAGAACTTACATTTTTTTCTAGTATTTAAATAATTTAAATGCAATAAGGATTTGGGCACATGAAACCATAGTTAGGAATTTATTTTCTTCATGTGGACCTCACGTAAGGACATTCTCATTATATTGATGATATAAGTGACTTAAATTATTGATTGTGGCTTCCTCCTACTTCGTGTCCATTTGATCCAAGTTTTCTAAGAGAATCACAATGAGTTGTGTACAAGAAGCTCGCCCACTCCCTTTTTCCTCTTAACTAAGGTAACTTCTCATATTTTTTATTTTTTGTTTTTTGTTTTTTGTCTCTCTTTTTTTTTTGTGATTTAAATTTTTTATCTTCTTATTCTTTGATTTCTGAGTGCCTTAAAGGCTTAAAATTTATATAATCCATCCGCCTCTTTCTTCCCCAAGGAATAAGAGAGTCAATCCAGCCTCCATCACAAAGCCTGCTTGGATAAACATGAATACTGCCTTTAACTCCAAAAACTTAATTTCACAAATGATGGGGAAAAAAAATACCAGCCAAAGATTTTACTTTATATACTGAAAGTACTTAATTTTAAAAGTAAACAGGAAGCATGAGCAGATATCTGGTGATATCTTAAATCTTGCATCTTTAAGCGACTGAATCCTTGTTCTAATCACTCACAGTAAAGTAATATATCGAAAAATACATAAAAGCCTTAAACTTCTTTATTAAATTGGGTGAATTCTCCGGCTGCAATTCTAATACAGTTTAATTTGAAAAAAGAGAAAAAAAAAACTTAAAACTCCGCTGTTTTTTTTATGTAAGAAAAAAATTCGGCATCTCAGACAAGCGGAAAATCAAAATACGCAGCTAGAATCTCACAAATTGTTGAAATCAGGCATTGATGCATTACCGGCGGTAGAAGTTGGTGGTAACCCCCACGTAAGTCCTCGGCAACCGAGTCGAGGCAAGTAAATAAACGGACCAAATCGAGGAGCTCTTGGCTACGCAGTGTCTCCTCTTTCCTACCCCTACATCTCTTCGTCCAGGATCACCAGGGGCATTGAGGGAGGAAAGAGAGGAGGGCGGAGCCACTTGGGAAGAGACTTTGGACTGAGATAGGAGATGAACCTTGCGACTTGGGAATTTGTTGGAAAGCCTCTTCATCGAGTTCCGTACTCAGTTCGATTCGCCTTGTTCTTGTCAACAAATAGGATTAGGTCACCACGAACAATTACGATAGAATTGAAGCAGGATTTAACTAGATCTTATCAAACGATCAAAGTGGAAACTTTAATCCTGCAGAATCCTAAATCCCATTTCTTCTCAGATTTGCCTTAAATCCCCGATATAGTAAATCCGCCATAACGGATTAATTGCATTCAACTTAGATCTCCAAATACAGCATGTATTGCTCCTGAGGATGCTTCTACACCAAGCTCCTGTCGCAACTCTTGCATATTTTCCGTCCAGGATTTCGAATTGGGGAGAATGACGAGGGTTTAGATGTCGCGATCCCGTCGAAGCCTTCGCCCGGGAAAAGCCGGGAAAAACTATTACTAGCCACAAGTGCGGTGCGGAGTAATTCAAATCACCTCACGAATCGCGCGACAGACTAAAAAAATGTTGAACAGAGAATATTCTCTTTTGTGTTATTCATGTATTATTGCGTGTTATTCATATGTTCGTGCGTGTTATTCATGTGTTATTGATGTGTTATTGTGTTATTATAACACCAAGTATATTCTCATGACACAATAACATATGAATAACACACAATAACACTTGAATAACACGGGAAATATTCGCGACAAAGAAAAAAACGGCGCGGTAACACGAGGAATATTCCTCCCCCCGTGTTATTATTGTGTTATTGTGTGTTATTCATGTGTTATTGTGTTATTATAACACTAGGAATATTCCCATGACACAATAACACATGAATAACACACAATAACACATGAACAACAGGGGGAATATTCTCCATGTTACTGCGCGGTTTTTTTTCTGTGTCGCGCGGGGTATCGTGGCGTGATTTCATTGGCTACGCACGTTACTCTACATCACGTGCGTAGTACTGATGTAATATTTTTTCTTAGCCCGGTGGCTCCAATCGCGGCGACTTCCGTGTTTTTTTATTTTGAGCGTTTAAGATGAAAAAAAAAACTCTTGAAGAAAAAAATACTATGGTCACCAATAATAAAATTTTGCCACAGGAGCTTGTATAGCACCTGAGGAGCTTGTATAGCTCCTGAGGATGCTTCTACACCACCGGATAAAAAATGAAATGTGTTATATTTTAATGATGAAAACTCCATCTTTTGTAAAGTAATTTTTTTAGTTCATCTTTCTCGCTGACCGGGAAGTATTTATGATGAAATGTGAAAAAAGTGTGAGAAATTTGAAATAGAGGTAATGAAATTTGAAAAAAAAAAGATGAGAAATTTGAAATGAAGGTAATAGAATCTGGACAAAATGACGAGAATTTTGAAATATATATGAGTTTAGCTTCGTTTGAAATGTTGGCATTAATTTATGGTGATATTGCAATATTATTATAGTGTTATTAAGTCGTTATTAAAGCTTTATTGTAACATTTTATGGTATTATTGGGGTGTTATTGTGTCGTTATTGTGTTATTATTATGATATTATTGTGGTATTATTTTGGTGGTACATTGACAGTTCTGTGGTGGTATTTGACTGTGTTGTGGTGGATTCAATTTGTGTTATTGAAATATTATTATGTTATTATTGTGGTATTACTATGGTGTTATTCAAATGTTATTGAGGCATTATTGTGGTGTTATTGTGATAATATTATGTTGTTATTGCCTTATTTTTTGTGGTATTATTAAGATGTTATTGAGGTGTTACTGTGACAATTTTTGTGGTGTTATTTGAGTGGTATTGCGACATCTTCATGGTGTATTCGACTGGTGTTATTATGTTGTTATAATACTATTGTGGTATTATTGTGGTGTTATTCAGGTGTTATTGATATGTTATTGTGGTGTTATTTGTGTGGTATTGTGACGGCTATGTGATGGTATTCAACTTGTGTTATTGGAATATTATTATGTTGTTATTGCGATGTTATTGTGATGTTATTCAAGTGTTATTGATATGTCATTGCGATGTTATTGTGATATTATTGTAGTATTATTGTGATATTTTTTAATATTATTGATGTGTAATTGAGATGTTATTTGAGTTGTATTATTGTGTTATTGTAGTATTTTTGTGTTGTTATTCGGCTGTTGTTTTGTGAAATTTTTATTATTTTTCTTTTGGCTATTTTCATGTCAAAAGAAGAATATTAAACTTCATGAACCAAATATCCATATCCAAGTGGTAATAATTGTTTTTCCTTTGTTATTAATTTATTTGCTTTAGTAGAGACTTGTGTATGAAAATTTATGTGATTGGAGAGTTAGCAATGCTAAGATTAAATACCACATAAAAGCTAAGCATGTCATAATTTAAAACCAATCCCACCGTTTTAAAATTAAAAGACGAGAGTTCAATGAAATATAAGAGCTCAATTCACAAAAAAAATATTTCAAGTAACTTAAAGAATGTATTTAAAACAAAAGATAAAAACAATATGCTCTTAAAGTTTACTCATAATTAGTTAATTTTATGCATATTACATTTTCTTATAAAAAATGTTTGATAACAAATCTTTAAAGACTCTAATAAAGAAAAAAATCACTTAAATCAATTTTGCAAAAGATAAATAATGTATAAGAGGTGAGTGCAATTGTTTAACTAGAAGAAGGTTATCAACAAAAACTAAACTGTCCAACAAAAGCTTATAGCTAAAGTGATCCATCACATGAAAGTTTATTTAATAAAACATTATTAAAATCATTAAGTTTTTTTTTTCTTCTCTTTTCATATTATCATTCTCATATTTTTAAAAACACTTCATTACATGTCATATATTTGCAATCATGCATTCACTTGACTTCAATAAATACCAAAAATTTAGAAGCATCTGTATTTGATGATGTGAAAGATAATGTCAAATTTTAAGATTGATTAAAATAATTGATAATTACTTTGATTTTTAAAATGCAGATGACTATCAGAGCATTAACTATGTAAAATTAAAGTAAAAAAAAAACAAAATTACATTGGACTGAATTCTTTGAAAGATAACAAAGTCATATTATAAAAAGTCTAATTTAAAATCTAAATGTATCCCAAAGGAGCATAAACTATATCCAGTCCTCTCACCAATTAGAAAAACTTTCTACTTTTAGTAAAAGGAGATTTAAAGAGTTTAAGCTTAGCATGAATGATGATTATCACCGAGTTTAATCTAATGTTGTTTTTCTTTTTTGCAGTTGTCAGCCGACGTTTGGCATCGATTTGAAATTTAAATAATCTAATTTAGTTTAATTTAATAGATATTATAATTTTGATTTAAAAAATGTAGCATATTAATTTTAAGAAAAAGAATAAGACCGGATTGATGTCATATACTCAATAGTTTAAGTACACGCCAAATAATACATTATCCCGAAAGATAGACATACTACTTGACAGTGAACTCGATCATATAAACTAAATGATTTAGGACATTCGTTTGGTCTGTAAACCTTTTATGTGACTGAAAGACTCCCCTACCTAACATTAAAGAGTAAATAAGATTTATATTATCTGGGTTCTTTAGTTCCTTATAGAGACAAACCCCCATAGTTAATTACATCTTAAATGACCGAATATACTTAAGAATGCTCTCGATAATAATCAGAGATATTGTCTTCAAGAATTTTAAGGATCTAGTTTTCAAGGTTGTACGTGGAAAAGTCAAAAGAAAATGATTCAAATAGGAGCAGTTATTATCGGAGTCCAAGGGAATGAGAAGTAGGGGAAGTCACATACCTCGAGGCAAACCTCGATGACTTACCAAATTATCCTACTATTGATATTTATATTTTAGGAATCAAATTATTTAATGTTTACTCTTATCTTTTATTTATTTAGGGTTTACATCAGCACAATATCTGATCGTTTAAATAGCCTGAGAGATAGGAAGATTTATGTCATATCAGACAACGACCTCGAGGTCCTAAAAGAGTTAGGGCTTATATTGCGCAATCTGGTTGTGCAAAAGCTTAAAGATAATGTCATGATTTATGTCGCACTAGGCAGGCTATCTCGAAGTCTTATGAATTTGTTGTTTAATTCTTAGGAAAGTTTATCTGTTGAAGATCTTTTTCGCTCTCTTGAAGATGATCTTCTGTTACATCCTCGTCGTTCTACCCACAAAGTTTGCTCCAAGCTTATCGTCGCGACGATTGCAAGTTTAGGTTTTAGATTTAAAGTGTGCATGCAGATGGTTTGTTCGGGGTCCTGTTGCTATGCACCTCATATATAATCAGGCTACTCTTCTCCTATTCTAAGAAGTATTGCACGTAAAAACATGCATATAAGTAAAATATGTTGTAAGAGAACTAAGTAAAAGAGGTACGGGTAAAACAAAAAATTGTGTACCTGGGCCCCTGCTATCACTGCAAACGGAGTTAGTATAATAAGAATAATATAATGAAGTGCAGGAAGTTTAAGCAAACTTATGAAACTTAAACAAATAATGAGAAAACCCAGTATAAGAAAAAATTATTCAAATCGTGAGAAAAACTTGAATCGAATAAAACAAAATCCATTGTCACACATGGAAGACCGAGGCTAAGTGTAAGACTTTAGTAAAGGTAAAGGCTCATATGTAGGCTATGTGTTTTATGATTCCAACCTTGGGCAAAAGCTACCAACTCAGTAATCCAAGGAGGGTGATCCCTAACTTCGATCCAAGTGACTAACATGTGGACCTTTATAATTTTTCATCCAAATTCTTTAGTTTTTCATGCATACAGAATTTACTTCAGTGAGAACAAGTAATGATGTCATAAAAAGGGTTTTTTTGATTAATATTTTGTAAAGTAGTATAGTTCACAGGCTGATTACTCTAAGTAGACTAGGACTACCGACAACCTAAGAGTGTTGGGGGCAATTTCTACTAAAAGCTGATGAATAGTATCGTTGGTCTTGTCCTCTCCCCGTAGGTCCTAGAGGTAGAACATACTATTCTAAATACCACTTCTTATCCCTCATTTAGCACACATAAGCAATGTTGTCATCCCTTAGCCACCTAGATCTCAGACATACACAAACCTGATGCTCCATGGGTGGCAAACTATCCCCAGTTGCTTACAAGGATTTGGATACCTTATCGAAGACTCAGATCTATAAGCATTGGATTATTAATGTATGATAAGTAGTATAGGGTATTTTATTTGGAAGTGTGAATTAACAAGTCCCAAGTTATATATTAATGGGTCCCTATGGATTTTATCTTTGTTTTGGTTCTTACTGGTTGTTTATATTCTTAGAAAGATGCCATTGATTATATTTTATTATCTAAACCTCATTAAATGTTTGTGTATCAATCCTAGTTCACTACTAAGCTCTTAAGTCTTTCATGGGTAAACTTATAATTAAAAAAAAAATGTCTTAATGGAATATGTTGAATTCTTATTAAAGGACTAAATAGTATTGAACCTTTAGTTTGGGGGCCTAAAATTAGTGAATTATTGTCTTCCTAACTCATGCCTCTCACATTTGAATCATTCAAGCTTAATTATCTTCCAAGCTTCAATAATTTGACTAATTATAATTATAATTTTTTATAAAAGTTAGTGTAGATTGGTTCCTAACCTTTAACCCTTTGTGTTTCAATCATCTTATAGGATTATTAATCATAAGCATCGCCCTTTTACCCTTTGGTTTGGTCTTTCATGGGTAAACTTATAATTTTTTAAAAAAGGTCTTAATGTAATATGTTGAATTCTTATTAAAGGATTAAATCATATTGAACTTTTTGTTTGGGGGCCTCAAATAACTGAATTATTGTCTTCCTTACTCATGCCCCTCACATGTGAATCATTCACTTAATTATCTTCTAAAATTTAATAATTTGAATAATTACAATTTTTCCCTTTTATATAAGATAGTGTAGAATAGTTTCCACCGTTTAATCCTCTGTGTTTCAATCATCTCAAATGATTATTAATCATAAGTATTGCTATTTTACCCTCTAGTTTGACCTAAATATTAATTAAGGTATGAAATCCAAAAATTACTATCTAGCCCTTAGGGCTTTCTACTTCATAATTCTTTCATTTTAATTCAAATGACTTTAAAACTTTGATGTTACCCCACTCATGGGAGGATTTCTATATTTTTTTATTTTTGTTTAATTTTTAATAATTGTTTTAGTTCAAAAATAGAGATCTTTAATGATAATTAATTTAACTAATTAAACAAAACTTCCTATCTTAAGGAAAATTATTGAAGGTTTGTTTAGGTCTGAGGACTACTTGGAATGATTTTTGTGAATTTTTTAGTTATATTTTAATTTTTACAATTTTTAATTGATTTTAATGGGTAAATTAATAGAAAATATATTTTTATTTCAAAATTTAATTTTATAGTTTTTATGAGTCTCTTAGACTTCAAGGAACTAAAAAAAATTTATTTTGCATTTTTGTGATTTCTATTTGAATTTATTATTATTATTTTATTCAAAAAAAATTGGAAAGTTCATTTAAATACTAAAAGTATATTTTTGTACTTTTATGAATTTTCAAATATATTTTTGAGTTGTTCTTTATGGTTGAGATGATATTCATGACAATTTGAAATATTTTCATATTTTTGTGATTTTTTTGATATTTTTAATTATTTAAAAATTAGTGAAATGCCTAAATATTAACTTCTTATTTTAACTTCAATTTTATTTTTCTTTGGGACCTTGGCAGGGGGATGTGCACTTCTGGCTAGATAATTGGTGCCTAACTGATGTGTTGCAACCCAAAACTGTTGATATTAACCCCCAACTAAAAGTGGTCGATTGCTAGATAGGAGATCAATGGTCTTTGCATATCTTGCAAACCTTGTTACAGGACTCTTCTGCTATCAATATTTCCAAGGTGCATTTTGACAGAACCAGACCTGCCACTTTTTTGGCAAGCTTGCACAACTCAGAATCTAACCAAATTCATTTACTCCAAACTCTATAATTGGGACATTGTGTCTTGGGGGGAGACCATCTGGAATAATTTCTTCTCCTCCTTCTTTTCATTCCTTTGCTGAAGGATCTTTCACCAGCTACTCCCTTCTGATGATATTCTCAAATTGAAAGAGCTGAGGGGCCCTTTAAGATGCTGACTATGTTTGGAAGCTGAGGAACCAATCCCACACCTCTTCTTTAAATGTAACTTCTCCCAAGGGGTCTGGAGGTAATTCACAAAAGAACAACTCCTGAACACCATCAATCTGCAACACCTCCACACTTGTTGGGACTGTTGGAGAACTCCTAAGGCTGGACCTATCCCCTTCTTCATTATTGGATTTTGTGGATGTCAAGGAACCAGGCCAAGTTTGAGGGTCAGCCTTCAACTATGGCTAAAGTGGCAAGGCATTCCACATATTTCCTCCTCAAGCTTATCAAAAACAAGAGATTCCCAAATATAACCAACACTCCATTGCTGATAGCATACCTTTTGCTAAGGTTACCAAAGTTTATTGGAAGCCTCCTTCTTCTCCCACCATCAAGATTAACACTGATGACATTTTTTTCTGATTTGGGTGTTGGTTTTGGAGGGGTCTTCAGAAACTAGTTTAGGCACTGCATCATGTTCTTCCATGCTCCAGTCTCTGCCTTGGATGCTCTTGAGGTTCATCTTTGTTTTCTGGGCTCTCAAACTTGCCCTCATGAACCACAGACACACACACACACAGATATATATATAGACACACACACACACATACATAAATTTGATCCAAAGTTTTAGCTCAACTCAGCTCGTTTATTTCAATATAGGCCAAAATTTGAATTCAAATTCAAATGATTAACATTCTTTGAGCTAAATTCACATCCCTAATTGCAGAAGTTGTAGCCACGTAGGTCGTAGTTGGTCATATAAGTCGTGGTGGTAAGTTGTGAAAATGCTTGTATGCCAGAGGTCGAAGTTAAAAGCTGCACTAGTAGTGAGCCATGCAAGCTGTATTTGGTCACTTAGGTTATAATAATAAGCGGCAATAATGTCACTTAGGTCATAGAAGTCAGATTTAAGAGCTGCATGAGATTTGAACCATGTAAACCATAGTTGTTCACATAATTAAAAACTAATCAAAATTTTCACACCTGCAAGGAATGATTATATCATTCAAAATCAACATCAACCATATCTCACAACAAATTTAATAAAAATATAGTGAAATTGACAACAAATCAAATCATCATACATGATTCAGAAAATCTAATAAATCATTCAATACATAAATTCCTGTAATA
>NW_018165281.1:0-240 GCF_001263595.1 Phalaenopsis equestris
TCCAAAACAAAATGTTCCAAATTTGAATCAATCCCTATTTACACTTCTTAATCCGATATTTTTGAAATTTCCTTTCCATTTGAACTCCTTGAAGATAATTTTTCTTGACTTTTATCGAGAGTATTCTTAGGTAACTTTTGTTACCTAAGATGTAATTAACTATAGGGGCTTGCCCTTATAGGAAGCTTTTCTCGAACCCAACATAACATAAACCCTATTTAATTCCTTATATTAAATAGG
>NW_018165281.1:736-961 GCF_001263595.1 Phalaenopsis equestris
TATATCTATCTAAAAAATAAAAATAACAAAAATATTTGTGCCCAGTAATTTTATCCACTAGTTTGGTCTAAAAATTGTAAAGGGGGTGATCTTTCCTAGTGGCAGTGTTTAATTTTCTATAATCAATGCAAATACGCCACCCAGTAACTTGTTTGATAGGTATTAATTCATTATTCTCTTTTGCTTCAACAGTCACTCCTCCTTTCTTAGGAACACAATGAATTG
>NW_018165281.1:1069-1575 GCF_001263595.1 Phalaenopsis equestris
TCTCTTGGTTTATATTGTTCATCTTATATTGTTCATCCAATATAATTCTCTACATACAGATTGAAGGACTGATTCCTTTAATATCATCTAAGGTCCAACCAAAAGCCTTTTTATATATTTTTAATGCATCCAAAAGTCTTTGCTCTTACAAATCATTTAACTCTGAAGATATAATAACAGGTAATGTAGAAGAGTTTTCCATAAACACATACTTCAAGTGGTTAGGCAATATTTTCAACTCAAGTTCAGGTGATTTTATAATTGACGGAACTAGATTCTTATCAGCATTTCTTGTAATATCCAGCATCTCAAATCTTTCCTGAACATAATTTAATTCTTCATTTTCTATTTCGTCCGAAATAACTTCGTCTTTGTCTTCAAAATGTTCTTTCTCTTCAATATGTTCTTTAAAATGCTCGTGCAATAGATGTTCACTAATTTCCATGCAAAAACATTCATTATCTCTTTAAAAAACAAGGTATTTCATAGATTTCGCAATGTTAAAA
>NW_018165281.1:1808-2245 GCF_001263595.1 Phalaenopsis equestris
CCTTAGGATATGTAATTGAACGATCCGCTAACTGGAGAGTTACAGAAGTAGGTGAGACTTCTCCTAATCCTAATCTTTTGAAAATTGATAGAGGTGCTGGCTCCCAACTGGCTCCCAAATCACATAAAGCTTTTGCATAAAATTTTTCGCCGATAGCACACGGTATAGTGAAACTACCTGGTTGGATCTTATAAATTTTCAAGAAGCTTTTTTTAAATAATTGCACTACACTCTTCGCTAAGTGCAACAGTCTCATTATCAATAAACTTCTTTTTCTTGTTCAAAATTGGGCATTTGCTCTAAAGCTTCTACAAAGGGAATATTTACCGTTAATTTCTTAAGAATTTCTAAAAACTTGGAGAATTATTTATCTTTTTTTGTTGCTTCAATCTTTGAGGAAACGGTGGCGGAGGTTTCTCCCTATTAATTTTCATTGG
>NW_018165281.1:2300-33360 GCF_001263595.1 Phalaenopsis equestris
TGTATTGCTTTTATCTGTTCTTTTCCTTGATCTTTGTGATTTGGTTCCACAGTACTAAGAAAAGTTCCCAATGTTTGGTTACTAAGCGCAGTAGCAATATGCCCCAATTGGTTTTCAATATTCTTTATAGTAGTTCCTGAATTTTGTAACTAGTTTCCTTGAATTTGTAATTGATTTCCTTGATTCTGCAATTGTTGACCCATGTTTAGTATCATCTCTTCCATAGACAACTTCTTTTCCTTAAATTGAGTGTTACTGTTAAATCCTAGAGGATAAGAAGGTCTATAATTAACATTTCCTTAGTTGGATGAATTTCCCAATGGGTTCACTAGGTTGTTCGGCCATTGTTCATTTGTAGAAGAATTGTTATTCCAATTAAAATTAGGATGATTCTTCCAACCTGGGTTATAATAGTTTGAATGAGGATTGTTGGGTCTATTGTTAATAGCATTTAAAGAAATGCCCCTTGTTTGAAATGAGCCTATTTCATTTGTTAACATGGTTTCAAAATTGCATATAATCATAGTAGGTGTTGGAAAGGGGATAAATGTTATAAATCCATAACTCAATCTAATTTCTTTGATATTGCAGCAATCTTAGGGGAAAATTCTTACATGATGGATGGGACTAGCTATCCTTTTAGGATTTACCCTTTCAGAGGGTCATTAAAAATTGTTGGTAGCCATCTCTTCTATTAATGAATAAGCCTCATCAAAAGGTTTTGACATTAAAGAACCACCAGCCGCAGCATCTATAATTGATCTAACAGATCCCACTAATCCATTATAAAAGGTTTGAGTTATTAACCAGTCTGGTATAATGAATGATGGGGCATTTCTTAAGAAGATCTTTAAATCTCTCCCAAGCTTCATATATCGACTCTCCATCAATCTGACAAAATGATGTTATGTCATTTCTAAGTTTAGCAATTTTGAATGGAGGGAAATATTTAGATAGAAATTTTTCTGAAAGTTCTCTCCAAGTTCTAATAGATCCAGGTGCTAACGAATTTAACCACATCTTAGCCTTATTCCTAAGTGAAAAAGGAAAAAATCTAAGTCTAACAATCTAAGTCTAACAACATCGTTCGAAACTCTGTCATATTTAAAGGTAGCACAAAGTTTTAAAAAACTAGCGAGGTATAAATTAGAATCTTCATTTGGTGTACCTCCGAATTGATTATTTTGTATCATTTGGATAATAGCAGGTTTAAGCTCAAATGAATTAGCAGCTACATCAGGATTTTGGATAGATAAGTGAATTTCATCTACTGTAGGATTTGCATAATCTCGTAAAAGTCTCGGTTGATGTTCATTTTCTATAACTTAAATCATTGCATGTAGGAAAGGAGGAAGATGGGCGAACAAGCCAAGTGCTATTTTTTGAACCATTTGACATTTGTGAGCAATAAGATAGAGCTATTTATTGACTCATTGAGAGCTTGGTCAGAATCTTGAAGAAGCTGAAAATTATAATATATGTAATATTCATTTTAGTTGAGGGAGAGTTTCCTGATTTCTCGGAGCAATGAGATGAATTTATTTAGTGATTCAGATAATGTTGATTGATAAGCAGTTGAAAAATCATTTGCATCAATGATCAAAGGTTGATTGAGAGGAAGCTTCAGCCGGTTCGCACATCTAAAGTTGATCGAGTTATATAATTTGGTGCCAATGCTGAAGATGTGATTTGTATCAAGTAAGTCATAATGGGTTTGCTAAATTGTGGAAACATAATGAAATGTAATTGTAAGTTTTGATGTTCTGGACTTCTTAAGTCTGATGTGAATGGTGTTCCGTCAGGTGAACCAGTTGGAACACCAGTCACATCAGACTTAAGAAGTGTAGAACAACATAACTTGCAATAACATTTTATTATGTTTCCATAATTTAGCAAATCCATTACCTGAATTACTTGATACAAAGCAGACCATCGGCATTATCATCAGATTATATCACTCGATCAATTTTAGTTGTGCAAATAGCCTGAAACTTCCTCTCAATCAACCTTTGATCATAGATGTGAATTATTTTTTGAGTGCTTTTCAATCAAGATTATCTGAATTACTAAATGACTCCATCTCATTGCCTCCAAGAAAACAGGAAACTCTACCTTCAACTAAAATGAATATTACATATATTGCAATTTTCAGCTTCTTCACTGATTCTGACCAAGCCCTTAATGAGTAATTAAATAACTCTGATCTCATTGCCCTCAAATTTAACAAATAGAGTTAGAGCTGAATTTACATGCCAACGGCCTGACCTCCCCTTTGCCGCATACTATGTATTGAGCGGTGGTATTGTTATATGTATCGTTATGTTTATTCAACTTGCTGTAATATTATGGTATTATTAGTGAATTATTCGAGTATTATTGATCTATTTTTTGTTATGTAGTATTATTATTTTATTGCAGAGTGATTGTCGTATTATTAACTTATCTGTTTATTAACATCAAGGTGATGTATTATTATGGTATTATTCGAGTCTTATTGTGGTGGCATTAATGTGATTAGCTTTGCGGTAAATTTTTTAGTGTCCTGCGGTGTTATCGTGGGTTTATTGTTGCTTTATTATTTTTTTTATTTAGTGGAGTATTAGTATGGTTGTATTATGGTAACATTTGAGGGTTCTTTAAAATTTTAAAAAAATTTTATCACGTTGGACCCGACTGTACTCCCGCCCGATACCTCGCAAATTAATTGAAAAAATAGAATACAAAATGTTTATCAAAAAAGAACTCCAGAGGAAAACCGACAGGCACACCACCTCTTTTGCCATTCACCATCTGTTTAGGGTTTCAAATCTTCGTTCGTCAGTCAAAGTACATTCCTTAGTTCACCGCTAGAGTTCAGCTGATCAAGATGGAAGTCGAGCCTTCTGAGACGAGCCTTCTGAGATGGAATCTAAGATGGAAATCAAAGAAAATCCTAAGACAGTGGAATCCGAAGAGCCATTGGCAATGGAAACCGAAGATGAGCCATCAAGAATGCAGTCCAAGAAAAAAACCAATGACCGTAACCAATGACCGTAAGAAGAAGACCGTAAGAAGAAGGTTACTGAAGAGGGTTCCGCCAGGTAATATTTTTTTTTCTTGGTTGTTTTTCCTTCTTCTAAATACAGTTCTTCTTCTAAATGCATTTCAAAATAATACTGAGATAAAATGAAGTTCTTTTAAATAGTGATTATTAGAGTTTCTTGGTTGTTTTTTCTTCTTCTAATACTATGGTTCCTAAAGGTAATAGTGATTATTATGGTGATAAAATGTAATTCTTTTAAATAAAATGCAGTAACCACACATGTTGAAGAGGTATATGCCCAACCCCCTCCCCTCATGTTGTGATCACACATGCTGAAGAGGTATCTACCAAGCCACCCCTCCTATTGTAATCACACATGCTGAAGAGCAATCTTCCCAGTCCCCCTCCCCTCCTATTTCTGCTGGAATCCCACATGATGATAAGCATTCTGCCCAGCCCCCCTCCCCTTCTGTTATAATTCCTCATGTTGATGAGGAATCTTCCCAGCCCCCCTCTTCTCCTGTTGGAATACCATATGCTGTTGAGGAACATGCCCAGCGCCCACCCAGTTGATTTCCAGCTTATTGCATAGGGTGAAGGGCCGACGCAGTCATAGGAAGAAGGTTGTGAGATCCCCTTTCACACCCTTTGAATATAAACAAAGGAAAACATCAAAGAATGCTGAAAAGATTTTGTCTGTTGATGAAACAATGACTGATGAAGATACTACTGGCCTACTGGCTCTGGCTCTCTAGAAAAAAACACATGTATAAATTTCAGAGGTTGTAGAGAAAATACTTGAGACTGCCACCTGAGATCAGCCAATTGCTGCTACTGTTGCCACCCCAGAACTACCTGATATTGCTGCCACCTCACCAATAACTGAAACAAATTTACGGTTAGTAGTATATGTACCTTCAGTACATGCACCGATACCACCTGTAGTGGATGTATCTGAAACATCGATATTTATAACCTAATTTGGATTAATTTCTTATATGTATTTTATTTCATTTAATATTTTAATAACTTTATTTATGTGTAGTCCTCACTAACTGAGAGGCACGTAGATTTTTCGGGGCGAGAACTGATATCTGAGGAAATGCAAAAAGTAATTGATCAGTGCTTGTTGCAATACCCTGTAAAGTGAGTAGCATTCAATTGGTCGTTTCATCACAAGTTTATTAATGTGAGGTGATATAGATATTATTTTTACCCTTCAGGAATGACTTTATTGTCCACCTAACAGATAATTCAATCTATATTAATCGGGGTATGATGGATGATGTCTTGTGCAATGAATGGATTGGGAATGACCAGATGGATGCCTTAGCCCTCTTTCTTCATGGGAAGAAGTCTTAAAGTCAAAAATCATTCTGGTGATATCTATACGTGTCCTCTTTATACTATGTATACAAATAAAATAATGGTCGTCATAAGATTTTTTATGCAGTCGATGATTATATTAAAAGTGTGTCAATTCATGCAGGCTTATCGAAAAATTGAAGGTGGTGACAACTTAAGGTTTTTGCACCACATTACGAAGGAAGCAGTGAAAGATGTTGAGATTATCTTGTTTCCCATTGTTGAAAACCAACATTAGATATTTTTGATTGTTGACTTGAAGGATAAGAAATGGAGAATATATGATTCATTATCTAACAAAATGCATAAGGCAGTATGCGAGCGCGTTGTAAGTTTATGCTACATAATATGTCAATAACATTCTGGTTTTGTCATGCAATAACAAATGTGCCATCCACCTTTGTAGATATCAATGTTTGCAGCGGATGCTAAACTATGTTTTGGTATTAGGAAACCTGGATCATGGGGGCTGACAATGGTTAAGGGCGAGCCAACTCAAAGTAACAGCATTGACTGCGGTATGTTTGTCTACAAGTACATTGAAAAACTAATTGAGGCCAACCCAGTTGATTGGAGCAAGGAGCTGCACTGGCAGGATGAAATGGCAAGATTTCAGGCTGAATTAGCATATGAAATCTGCATTTGGTTATCCTCCATTAAAAAAGATTGAACTGGTGTGCTTACTTTATTGTAATAGATTTATTTCCAATCAAACATTCATATTAATTGTTGTGTATTTGGTTGTATTGCAAATGAGACATTAATCTATTACTGGTTTGGTTTTATAGATTTATCGTTGTATTGTGGTTTTACCTCTGCAATATTCATATTGTTGTAATAGATTTTCCGCGACCGCGCTGATTGTATTTTGGTTTCTTTACGGTCGTGTTCAGGTTTTATTCATGTAAAACATTTCACGAGTGCAGGTTTAATTGGAATATGCCGCCAAATATTCTAATGAAATTAGGCCAATCAACAACAATAAAACTATCTTATGTCAACCATGCTGGTTGTACTTAGGTATTTTTACGGTCGTGTTTAGGTTTTATTCTTATGAAGCGTTTCACGAGCGCTAGTTTTATTAGAATATGTCGTCAAAGATTCCAATAAAACCATGTGGATCGGCGAAAATAAACCTATAGGACGTCAACCACACTGATTATATTTTGGTTTCTTTACGGCGTGTTCAGGTTTTATTCATGTAAAGCATTTCACGAACGCTGGTTTTATTGGAATATGCCGCCAAAGATTCCAATAAAACCAGGCGGATTGGCAGAAATAAACATGTCTTATGTCAATCGCGTTGGTTGAACTTAGGTATTTTTATGGTCGTATTCAGGTTTTATTCTTATAAAGCATTTCACGAGCACTGGTTTTATTGGAATATTTTGTCAAAGATTCTGATGAAACCATGCAGATCGACGAAAATAAACCTGTATGACGTCAACCGCGCTGGTTGTACTTAGGTATTTTTACGGTCATATTCAGGTTTTATTCTTATGAAGCGTTTCACGAGCGCTAGTTTTATTAGAATATGTCGTCAAAGATTCCAATAAAACCATGTGGATCGGTGCGGATCAGCGGAAATAAACCTGTCTGACGTCAAGCACACTGGTTGTATTTTGGTTTCTTTACAGTTGTGTTCAGGTTTTATTCATGTAAAGCATTTCACGAGCGCTGGTTTTATTGGAATATGCCGTCATAATAACTCCTAAATAAAACCACAATAAAACAAATGTCTATTTCAACTTAAACAGCAATAATACAATAATAAAAACTCCTGAATAAATAGTCTATATATTATTATGTATGTCCATCAGTAAGCTCGTATATGTCCCTCTTTGTTGTGTTTAAGAAAATTCTTGTACATTGATACTATTAATGAGTAAATATCAAGAAAGAAGTCTAGATCGAATCGACAAAATTTTAGAATGATCGATTTCGCAACCTGACTAAAGTGATTCGCCATTGAACATAAATTTGGATCCTATTCCGGAATGCTATCATGACTTGAAACATTATCTTTCTCCTTTCCTATATACAATATTACATGTTAGCAAGTAATATTTCATCAAACAAAAAAAAAAACTTAATATTATAGGTAACATTTACTTTTGCATCTCTTGTTTTTTTCCAGTACACTTTTAACCTTGCATTGGATATTCCTTTTGGCCGCATCTTCGTGGGATCATTCACATTTTGCTCTTTACTCGGTGTCTTCCTCTTCTTTGATTTTGACTTTTCCGGATGGTCTCGTCCACTCATAACGGCTTCGACATCAATTTTAAGTTTATTAAATGCCTCCAACACTAGCTTCTCGACAAGTTCATGGCCTCGTGTTCTGGTGTCGATCTGGTATGCAAATTTATGAATGTGATTGAGATAGAAGAGTCCACTTGCAGAATTTGGCAACATTTTTGACACCTTACGATGTGCATAACCATAACTGTTATATATGTCCCTTTTAGCATTAATAGTCCACCAAAGTAATATATATTTATCAGGGATTTTTGTAATATTTTTGTGCTGAAGAACCCTTAGAGCGTAAGCACATAATAAGCCCATCATTTTAAATTTTTTATAGCTACAGGTAATATCTAAATTACGTCTGTCCAATTTAACAATCCAGGGTCTGGCTCTGTCCTTATTATCGAGAGTTTGGATATGAATTTCTGAATCCATAGTAGCGGAGCACTCCACAGCAAGCCCACACAAACCATGAAAAAACTGTGCTTCAAACATTGAATAAAACTTCCTTGTGTAAAGTGTAGCAACCTGTCTCAATACGAGACTGATTTTAACGGTGGGAGAAATTGCAGACTGCTGACATTTAAATTCTTCATCCTTTTCATTTCTTCTCCAATCCTTGATGACATGTTCAAGACCCAAAAAAAATTCGGCCAAGGTGCTTGTTTCCTTGGAGACATCATGACAAATCTTATTCGTGGACTCACTTCTTTGCGTTGATAATATCCTTATTCCAAAAATTTCGTTGTTGAAGGCGGTTGACCACTTATGTCTGATATTATACAACTCATCCAACCAAACATTCTCATGTAGATTTCCTTTCTCGATCATTTCCCCCCAAGTTTCTTGAAACTCCTCTTTAGAGTTACATCTGCTCAAGCATTTATAAAAAAGATCATTGACTCTCTTGCTACCCACGCCACAATGGACTTTTGAAGATAACTTCTTGTAAATTTGTCATTGACATAATTTATGTCTTGTTTGCGGAAGACACTCTTCAATGGCTTTAGACATTGCTTGGTATTGGTCAGTGAATATTGTTATTGTATGATTGTTATCCATTATACGGATAAAATCTTTGTATAAACACTTGAATGATTCAATTGTTTCATCTGACAAAAAACCAACACCAAATAGAACATTCTGCTAGTGGTGATTCACACCGACTTTTGGAGCACAACATAAATTATATTTATTCTGTCTATAACTTATAACAAATATTATTACATCCCCAAAATAGTCGTAATTAATCTTGGACATCCCATCGCACCATAAAAAATTCACCAAACATCCCGCCTCATCAATTTGGAAGTCCCACACAAACATTGGATCCTCTGCTTGTCGAGTAGTGAACAATTATATGAGAGAATTAGCATCCCCTAATTCATTCAATTTGAAATTTGAACTCTTCTGTCTCTTTGTATGAAATTATACACATCCCTCTTTGTGCAATCAAGATTCTCCACTCCCCCGACCTCATTAGCGAGGAATGTGAATGCATCACTGGTTCTAATCCCTGATTTTGTCATTGATCTGAGGATATCAGCACTGACGTCACACATCTTTCTGCTGGAATGCAGTAGATGCTTGTCACTGCAGTAGATGCTCAGTAGATGCTTGTCACTGTCCTCCGCCTACGGATGGTTGTGACTTTCCATGAATTTTTTTACCGACCAGTTGCCCTCTAAATCAACGAAGTATCAGATCATGACTAGACAATCAGTCCTTGTGTCCGCTCTTTTGAACCTCACTGTGATAGTGTCCTTCAACTTTTTCTTGAAACCAGTATTACCACAAAAAAATTTGTTTGTCTTAAACTTCTTTGAATTTGGCCAGAAACCACCGTGTTCCTTTTGCACAGTAAATCCAACATGGTGTGCATATAAACAATACTGTTCATAGGCTTCATTCTCATTGTGGTCCACTGCATGAAGTAATTTCTCTGCCTCGGGTGACTGCAAATTCAAATATCATTAATACAAGGTTACAATACATAAATAACACGATAATAACACCATAATATAACCCAAATAACACCATGACAATGTCAATATAACATGCCAAACAAATGTCGTTAAAAAAATGTTACTAGCCTCATAAAAGAAAACCAAGTCAACAAATCCAATATTACCTTAATAACACTGTGATACTACCAAAATAACACCAAATCCTCACGACAGTAACGTTACATTGTGATACTACCAAAATAACACTGTGATGTTACCAAAATAACACTGTGATATTACCAAAATAACACCAAACCCCCACTAATCCTATAACGAACCCCCACTAATACTATAACGAACAATCATAAATGGAAAATAACTGCAAAAACAACCAGTATATCACTGTGATATTACCTAAATAACACCACATCCCACCCTTACCGAAACTTAGCATTACACGTCATATAAAAACAGAGCAAACTTCATTAACAATAAAATTATTCCTTAAAACCTAGAATTGCATTCAAATAAGTCCTCAACGTACATGTCGATGTCATTTTGCCGCATCTAATCTCTGCTCATTCTCATTATTCTCGAAAATATTATGAGATTCCAACTCATTGTTATCTTTTTCGCAAGTATTTTGAGATTCCAACAACATTTCTTCATCAATAATTATTTCCATCGAATCAGGTCCAGCAAATACGAGGCAACGAAATGAGAATATCCTGAATCCTTAAACCCTAAAGGAGACAAAATACACCTTTTTTCAATTGGCGGGAATCGAAAATGGCAAAAAGGCGTTTTTCTTTTGGGCAGGACTCGGGCCGGGTAGGGCATAATATGACAGAGTTCTTGAACTTAAAAATCCACAAGGTATCGAATTCCACATGGCCGTTGTTAATTTGGTACCGCATGCAGGCCTTCATGCGGCATGCGGTACACGTACCGAATAAAAATTCCTATTAGAGGATGTGAAATGTCATTTTTCAGAAAAGCATCCCGAACGCAAAAAACAAATGCCCAAGCGGCATTTGAAAATACCAAATACACCAAATAAGCTGCGCAAAACTACCCTTTTAGACTGGCGAAAATCTTTACTTATTACTATTATTTTACTTTTTTTAGACGTTGGTTCAATTTAATGATATTTTTAAAAAATAAACAAAATCATATTAAAATGCTAAATATCGTCATAATTAAGGAAAATCATAACACGAAGATAATAAATAGAAAACACTAAGAATAAATATAATCTATATGTGTGCCTATGTGCGACCATGTATGTATAAAAGAGAAGATATAATAATAATAATAATAATAATAATAATAATATTATTATTATTATTATTATTATTATTATTATTATTAAATTAATGAAAAATTAACTAGTAATAATAATAGTCGCACGAGATTAAATATTACATAAGGATATTAAATCAACAACAAACCTTTATTCCACTAAACTAAATGTGTAAAAGCGTATTACATAATAAAAGAAAATAGTGAAACTAAATCTAAAATATGAATAAAAACAAAATCAAGGAATATTTAATACAAAAAACTCACAATTTCTCTTGATTCATAACTCGAGCCAAAAAAAAAAAAAAAAGAAAGCTGAAATTTTAAAATTCGTTTTTAAATCAATTAACTATTAATTTAATTTTGGTAATTAGCATTTAAAAAAAATTTGAAAACCTAAATTATTCACCTTTTGAACACGGACAATGTTGGCTGTTCTAAAGGAAAAAATATCACATCAGGACTCTGCACGTAGAGTTGCGTGCGGAGTCCAATGAAATTACGCCATGGAGGTGATCGACCCAGTAACACTTGGGAATATTCCCCTAGCGTTATTCTATGTTATTCAGGTGTTATTGTATGTTATTCAGGTGTTATTGTGTTCTAGGAATATTTTCGATGTTATAATAACACAATAACACATCAATAATATTTGAATAACACACAATAACACCTGAATAACGCACAATAACACCTGAATAACAAGGGAGAAATATTCCTTTGTATTACCAGACAGATTTTTTTTTCTAAGTGGCGTGATTTCATTGTACTCCGCACGTAACTCTACGTGTGGAGTCCTGATGCAATATTTTTTTATTCTAAAGGGTCACTTTACCCTTTTTTTTTGTCCTTGATCCCCTAAAAGATCCGAAGCCATTGGAAAGTGTAATTTTTAGGATAGACTGGTGACGATCATAAATTTGGTTATTGTTTTATTTTGATCGTGCTTTTGTTGTGGTTAGGATCTTTAAGGTCAGCTCGGTTGTAAATGTAAATTTCTTGGCAAAGTCTTTCTTTTTGTTCGTTTTAGTATATTCACTTGGCAAATTTCTAAAATCAAATAGAAAAATTTGGAGCTTTTATTTGAATTTATTCAATCATACGTTTGAGCTCACATTTTTATTTGAATTTGTTCACTTTAAAGCTATATGTTGTGCTATTTATTTTAAATAGAGAAAGTTAATAACAATATAAATTGATTGTGTATTAATAATAAATAAACTCTTATGAATTAAGTCAACATGTTATGAATAATTGTTATAGTTTTTTACTAGATTTGATGATTTTATGTTAAAATATAAGGGAAATTTATATACTTAGAATATGCGTTTCCTACGTATTCACATATCTCATACCTAAATTTATACCTTTGTATATATTGCACTTTGATGCATTAAACCTATGCATGAAAAGATGTGTTTCTTTTGAAAATGAATATAGTATTGTTTTTAATGTGATATTAAAAATTTGAGTGTTGTGTGTAAATATGGATGGAGTGAGATATGACATAAGAATTGTGTGTTGTGTAGGTAAATGCCCCTAAATATTAATGGCAATATATTGATAGTTTGATATATATATTGTGTGTGTGTGTGTGTGTGTGTGTGTGTGTGTGTGTGTGTGTCCAGGCTGGTGACCCAATTACGTTTTGTACAACATGCGTAAAAGAAAGAAAACCTAAGGGAATGGACCACCTTAAGCAAACACAAGGCTACAACTCATTCTCTAATAGGCTAATAGAACAGGAGTAGAAGCACCTGAACTTTACAAAACGAAGTCATTGACCATTCAATTCAAACCTCCAAAGAATAAAGGCCACCTGAAAAAGCAAACAACATACGATAAAACACCATGCAAAGAAACAAGTTAAAAGGCAACCAACTAAACCTACACCAAAGTTGATGTTAGAAACCAAGATAAAGACATAAAAAATGATGAACAAAAGCAAACTGACTAAGTTGGATAAAAGAGGCAGCAAAAGAATCAACAGCCAAATTAAGTTCAAGTGACTTTTTAGCCAGGATAGGAAACCATAAATAATGTTATATGAACATAAAAAGACTACCATATTAAAGAAACCTCAAAAGAACCACACCCAATTCCTAGAGTAATAATACCAAAACATGAAAATAACTTGTAATCAAAATTACACAACACGGTTATAGCCAAACCAAGAAAGGATAAAAAAGGGCACACTTGCCACCAATAGAATGACGCAACATAATGAACCAATAAAGTAGTATAAATAACCACCAAAAAAGAAGAAAACCTGCTTACAAAGAGGAAAATCGAAGCCTTTAAAGGAAGAAAAAGAACAACCCCTCATAAGGAGACAAATGACGTAATTAGTGAGGACGAAAAGGGCTTTTAAAGACCACATGTGAACCCATTATTGAGCCAAAGGTACATTATGTAAAGTTAAAGCGAGAGGAAAAGACCATAGATCCTGAATATCTCAAATACCACATCCAAATCAGACAAACAAAATTGCTACTTTAAAGCCAATTGAGATAAAAGCAATACGAGTAGACTGTGTTACGTTGAAAAAAATAACAAAATAGTGCCTACTTAACCATGTCTTCTATAAAGAATAGTTCACATTAATAATGGACTAAATATCATCAGTTACAAACACAATTTTAATAAAACTGAAATGAAATTTACTTTCCAAAGATCAAGATAACTAGTAAAGATATTGGAGCTATTAAAGTCAATTCCATTGAAAAATTGCAACCATAATAGATAAAGATGAACCTCCTCACCCTAATAACATGTTGTGTAGTTAAAAAAGAGGGGAAAATACTAATTACTATAGGGTAGTTAAATATTACATCCAAGTAATGTTTCTACCATCACACCTTCAAGAAATAGTTGTGACCAGTAAATTACAATGAAAGCTGAATGAAATAGGATATTAAGAGCACACTCCATGTCTTATATAAGTCAATCCTATTTTATCAAGATTACTTAGGAATCTTACATCAAGTCAACAATTTTAGTCAAATAACTCAATAAAACCTTAATATTGAGCCCCCTTTTTTAGCAAGCTAATCAACATATGCATTACCTTCTTTAAGGATGTGATTTATTTTAAAATTAAACAAGTTGAGTATCTTTACAATATCAACCAAAAAGTAAAAATTTGGTAGCTAGTAGATTTTGAAGCATAAAATTTTGAAATAATTTGAATAACCAATAGAGCAACCATCTTGATATTTTCCACCATATAGAATTTAACAATCTTTAGAACATATTTCAGAGCAAATAGTTCAACATATAAGTCTCAATTTCTAAAAATAGAACAAGCAAAAGCTTTATAAGGTCCCTTGATTATCATAGAGTGAACCCCCAAAGCCTGAACCAATATTAGAAGCAAAATCATCAATGTTAAGCTTAGTTTAAATAACATTCATTTTTTTCCAATAATAACAAAGTGGTCTTATTAAATAACAGAATTCCAAAGTTCAACTCAAACTTGGAAGCCACCATTAAACAATTTCCAAAATTATTCTTAAGTTTAATATTAAAAAAAGAAAAAATTCAAACTTTTTTGTTATGAATTACACGATGAAAACTCATTTCTAACACCACTATATTTCAATTCTTTTCTTTATTTATAAAGATACCAAAGAATAGAAGTCCAAAGAAAGTTTATATTATGTCCCTTAAGAGTACCACTAAAGCTCGTGAATTGGTCTTGAAATGACAGCTTAATAGAATTTCTAGGAGTATAAATAGATAGTTGAAATAATTCATCCAGCCAAACCAAAAGTTTTCTAGCTATAGGGCCATCCACAAACACATGATTAAGAAATTCAATATGAGAGCAACATTAGCATTTAGAAGTAATAGAAAAAACTTACCGTACAATGTGTAATTTAGAGACATTTCATTTCTTCTAGAAATATTTCCTACTCGCTGACATCTATCGCATGTTTTAATATATTCATTAACATCTCTAAAAAGAGTATGCCAATAAAATCCAACTTGCAAAATTTTATAAGCAGTTCTATTTGTTCCAAAATGTCCTTCAAATTTAGAATCATGACATCTTTCAATTATTTGTTGAATTTCTTCACAAGGCACACACCTTCTAATAATTAATTCTTTACATTGTTTATATAAATATGGGTCATCCCAAAAATAGAATTTTGAATCATATATAAATTTCTTTAATTGTTGGTTCTTAATATCTGGTGGTAGAATATCACTTAAAATATAATTTATTATATCAGCATACCACAATGTATCTATTTCATCAATACTATATAATTATTCATCAGGGAAATTCTATAAAATTTCATTTGCAAAGTTAGTTAATATTTATCTTTCTAGTCTAGACAAATGATCAGCTATTTGATTATCATTTCCCTTTCTTTTAATTACAGTAAAATCAAATGCTTGCAATAAAAGTATCAATCTAATTAATCTTGGCCTTGGTTTAGCATCATTCTTTTACATTAAATATTTGATAGCAGAATGATATGTATGCACTATACATTTGGTTCCAATCAAATAAGGTCTAAGCTTATCAAAGGCATAGAAAATAACTAATAACTCTCTTTCAATAGTAGTGTAATTAATTTGAGCATCATTTAGAGTTTTACTAGCATAATATATTACTTTAAAATCTTTGTTGTGCCTTTGTCCTAAAACAACTAAAAGCCTTTGTCCTAAAACAACTCCAATAACATAATCACTAGCATCGCACATTATTTCAAATGATTTCTCCTAGTCAGGTGGCACTATTGTAGGTGCAGTGATTAATGTTTCTTTCAATAATTCAAATGTTGTTATGCATTCCTCATTAAAATAAAATTTTTTATCTTTTTTTAAAAGTTGGCATAATGGCTTAGTTATTTTTCAAAAATTCTTTATATAACGCTTGTAGAAACCAACATGTCCTAGTAAACTTATTACCCCTCTGATCGTAGTTGGTGGTGGTAATTTTTCAATATTTTGAACTTTTGCATGATCTATTTTCATGCCATTTTCAAAAATTTTATGCCCAAGTACAATTCTTCTTACAGCCATAAATTGATATTTTTCCTAATTTAGTACAAGGTTGATTTGTTCACACAATTCTAAAACTTTTTCTAAATTATTTTAGCATAATTCAAATGAAGTCACAAACATAGAGAAATCATCCATAAATACTTCCATTCTATGCTCAATCAAATTACTAAATATTGGCATTATACATCTTTAAAATATTGCAGGTGCATTGCATAGTCCAAAAGGCATTCTACAAAAAGCAAGTGTTTCATAAGGGCTTGTAAATGTTATCTTGTCTTGATCCTCAAGAGCAATTAGAATTTGATGATAACCAGTATATCCATCTAAAAAATAGTAATCTTTATTTCCAGCCAATCTATCCAACATTTGGTCTAGAAAGGGTAAAGGAATGTGATCTTTCCTGGTGGCCAAATTTAATTTTCTATAACCTATACAAATTCACCAACCAATAACTTGTTTTATTGGAATTAACTCATTTTTCTCATTTACTTCAGCGATCACTCCTTTCTTTGGAACACAATGAATTGGGCTTACCCAAGCACTGTCTGAAATAGGATATATAACATCTAACCATTTTAAAATTTCTTTTTTAACAACTTTCATTATTGGGGTTAATCTCCTCTGAAAATCAACATTAGGTTCGTATTGTTCATCTAATAAAATTTTGTGCATACAAATTGAAACACTAATTCCTTTAATATCTGCTAAAGTCCATCCAAAAGCCTTTTATATCTTTTTAACATTTCAATTAATTGTTGTTCCTGAATTTCAGTTAACTCTGAAGATACAATAACTAACAATGTAGATGAATCTCCTAAAAATACATATTTTAAATCAGTAGGTAATACTTTTAGTTTAAGTTCAAGCGATTTAATACTTGAAGGAATAAGATTTTTGTTGTCATTTTCCAACAAATCTAAAGTTTCAAATTTGTCCTGAATATAATCTAAATTTTTTTCTTTTATTTCATTCTCATTTTCATTAAATTCTTCTTGCTTTAATTTTTCTTCAAACTCTTTCTTAAATTGCTCATTACTTAGATAATCAGTAACTTCCATCCTAAAACATTCATTGTCTTTTTCTATTGCAGAATATTTCATAGCTTTTACAATATTAAATTTTACTTTTTGATCATTAACTCTTATTATTAATTCTCCTTTTTGCACATCTATCACAGCTCTCCCTGTTGTAAGAAATGGTCTCCCAAAAATAATAGGAATCTCTTTATCTTCCTCCATATCTAATACTAGAAAGTCTACATGGAAAATAAATTTATCCATTTTTACTAATACATCTTCTATAACTCCTTTAGGATAAGTGATTGATCAATTAGCTAATTGAAGAGTTACAGTAGTAGGGGAAATCTCTCCTAAATCTAAACGTTTAAAAATTGATAGAGGCATAAGATTGATACTTGCTCCTAAATCACATAAGGCTTTTCCATAAAACTTTTCACCAATTGCACAAGGTATAGTAAAACTACTAGGATCTTTTAATTTTTCATGAAGCTTTTTCTGAATAATAGCGCTACACTCTTCACTAAGTGCAATAGTCTCATGATCTGCGAACTTCCTTTTCTTGTTTTTTATATCTTTCATAAATTTCACATAACTTGGCATTTTTTCCAAAACCTCAATGAAATGAATGTTTATTGTTAACTTTTTAAGCATTTTCAAAAATTTTGTAAATTATTTGTATTTATTCTTCTGCTTTAGTCGTTTAGGAAACGGAGGTAATGATTTTTCTAAGGGAACTTGTGTTTGTTCATTTTCAATATGGTCACTTTCAATCTCTTCCTCTCATCATCAACTTTAATTTCTCTTTGAATTCTTATTTTAACTTCCTTCCACTTTATAATTGAATGGCTTTAATTTGCTCCTTATTTTGATCTTTTGGATTAACTTCCACAGTACTCAGAAGATTTCCTGAAGGTCTATTATTAAGTGCAGTAGCAATATGTCCTAATTAATTTTTAATATTTCTAATAGCAGCCCATTGATTTTGTATTTGATTTCCCATACTCAACATTACCTCTTCCATCGTCAACTTCTTTTCCTCAACTTGTGAGTTAGGGTTAGAGTTAAATCCAGGAGGATAATAAGGTCAATAATTAGGATTTCCTTGGATGTTTAAAATTCCTGAGGGGTTCACTGAATTGTTATGATAATTCCAAATAAAATTAGGGTGATTTTTTCATTCAGGATTGTAATAGTTAGAATAAGGATTGTTATTTC
This sequence comes from Phalaenopsis equestris, assembly GCF_001263595.1. NCBI lineage: Eukaryota > Viridiplantae > Streptophyta > Magnoliopsida > Asparagales > Orchidaceae > Phalaenopsis > Phalaenopsis equestris. The sequence continues at coordinate 19,433 of NW_018165281.1, forward strand.
GATTATTAATAACATTCAATGTTTCATAAGATGATTGAGTATCAATTATTTGCCCTAGTGAATTTTCCTCCAACACTGATGGCATTTGAGAATAGTTCACTCCAATTTGATCAGTATTTTTTGATATAGTAGAAATTTGAAATGCTAAAATAGACATTGCATCGAAGTCAAGAATACTAACTACTCTCTTAGGATTTACCCGTTCAGAAGGCCATTGAAAGTTGTTAGTAGCTATTTCTTCTATTAAAAAGTATGCTTCATCAAAAGGTTTTGACATTAGAGATCCTCTGACAGCAACATCTATAATAGATCTAAGTGATCCTACTAATATATTGTAAAAAGTTTGAATTATTAACCAATCTGGTAAAGCATGGTGTGGACATTTTCTATGTAGATCATTAAATCTTTCTCAGGCTTCATATATCGATTCCCCTTCAAACTGACAAAAAGATGTAATGTCGTTTCTAAGCCTAGAGACTTTTGAGGGTGGAAAATATTTAGCCAAGAATTTTGGTGATAGTTCTCCCCAAGTTCTGATAGATCCAGATGCTAATGAATTTAACCAAGCTTTAGCTTTATCCCTTAATGAAAAAAGAAAAATTCTAAGCCTAACACATCATTAGACACTCTGTCATATTTAAAAGTAGCACAAATCTCAAGAAAACTAGCAAGATGTAAGTTAGGATATTCAGTAGGTGTTCCTCCAAACTGATTATTTTGTACCATTTAGATAATAACAGGTTTAAGCTTGAATTAGCAACAACATCAGGTTTTTGAATAGTTAAGTGAAGTTCATTTGTTGTTGGATTAACATAATCTTTTAAAGGTCTTTGTCAATTTTCATTTTTTTGATAATCTAAGTTATTTGTCATTTTGTTCAAAATTTTAATTTCTTTTTGTTACTTTTGAATTTTTTTAATAGTACGTATAATTTTGAATCGTAAGGTATTAAACCTTCAGATCCAATATTTTTCATACACAAATATAATAAGCAAAGAAAAATTTCTTAAAAATACTCTTAAATATAAAATTATATATATATAACAACACCACCAAAAACTTGATCCGGTTAAATATAGTTGTATAAAATTTATAAAATTGACTCCGCCTTATAACGATGCCAAAAACTTGATATGGTATTTTAGTAATAATAACGTTAAGCTCTTAGTATTGGTATTCTACGCAAGTATATGTATTGTTATTAAGCAATATAAGACTTTCTATTTAAGTCTCAAATATCGATCCCACGGGGAATGTTTAAATTTGAAATAAAAAATTAACTAGGAAAAAAAATTAACTAGGAAATTTAAAATTAACTAGGAAATTTACATAAAGCAAATGAAATTGCTATCACTAATTTCAAATATTTAAGATACTATCAAAGCTAAATTATTAACTACTAGCAGAATTCAAAAGCAGATTTTAAAATTAATAACTACTAAACTATGTTAATGTGATGAAGTTTTCGATGAAGTTTTCACATCTTTCCCACTACAATGAGTTTTTGGTGAAATGAGATGAGATAAATGGTTTAAATATGTATTGTGCCAAATATGAGCAATTTTAATTCTCTACCCTGATTCAGTGTAATAATAGTCCCTAAATCCGTGGCTAGGCTAGGAGGATACTGGCTCCTACTTCCCTTCCCCTGAAGGCTAACTATCGTTTTAGTTTTTAAACACTAAGATCGAATTGGGGATCAATAGTTTGTCACCCTAGAAATCTCCAATTCTACACCCAACAAAGTATATTTTCCTATCTATTTACACTTAATTCCATAAATGAAATACTCTTTCATGGACTTAAATGTGATTCTCACTCTTTTGTAGAACTCATACTCCATTTCTTGGATCATATGTTTCACAACATATTTTAACAATTCAATTTGTCAGATCGAAAAGTAAATTAAGAGCGGAGTTAATAAACCATCACAATTTATTGTAAATTTTAACATTAGCACATCCACATTATCTCTTCATTTCACCAGATCTCAGAGTAGGGAGAAAGATAAAGAAAATTACTTAGACTTCATGAGAAAGATATAACAAAACATAAATTTCATTTATAAAATAAAGTTCATACAAAAATAATAAAAAAACAACACTTATCTCAAACTCTTTCTCAAATCAAATCCTTTGTAGTCTCTCTTAGGAAATGTAGGAAGAAGAAATTTCCCACTTCACTTCCTCTCCAACACTTCTTAGAGAAGAATTCACACTTAAACTCACCACAAAAACTCAAAACTATAAAAACAATAACTAACTAATGGTGTGGAACGACATGAAATGTAGGTGTTTGAAGAGGAAAATTGAAATGAGGAGAAAAAGTTGAAATGGTGCGAAGGGGGGGTTTGTGATCAAATTTTGGCCCTAAATAGAGCCTAGGTTGGTTCTCCAATAGGTGCATCCAAAAACTCTTCAAAAAGCATTCAAATTTGTCGAATCTTCTAGAACTAGGCTTTGCACCGACACTAGCATCGTCGGCTCCCATTCTGGCATCGTCGGTGCCAGAAGCCATCTATTTAACTCCTTCTCTGTCAAATGACGCCGTCGGTGCCCAGTCTGGCGCCGTCGGTGCCCAGTCTGGCGCCGTCGGTGCTGACTGTTGTTCTGCATCCTTTCTATAGATTTGCATCGTTTGACGTCCTTCTAGCGTCGTTGACGCTGAGTAATTCTTCCAAATCTCCATTTTTGCTCGAAATTCCATCTTTTTTATTTCTTTTTCACTTCAATTCCCAAATTTAACAACCTACAAGAAAACATAAGAATACATTCCATTAAAGTACAATATCACAAAAAATGTGTATAAAATATAGGTCTAAAAATGCATATATTTTTGGTGCATCACCAATTGGCAAATCCCATTTCTAAAGAGCCACCATATCTTATAATTGATTGTATGAATAAGGTCAGAAAAAGATTTACACCCTAAACCACTATCATTATAAATAATACATACTTTAAGCCATGAAGTCTATTGAATCTACTTATGAGAAGAGTTAAAGCCTCATAAAAGCCTATTAAGTAAAATTTTAATTCTAAAAAAACTTTGTTTAGATTGTTGATTAGTTGAAAAAAAATACATAGGCAATGATAAAAGAAGATTTTAATTAGAGTGATACAAATGGAAAAGAAAGATAATTTTCAATTAGAGATTTAAGGATGTCGTCAAAGAGAAATTCCTAGTCTTTTCTTTAGAATCAGGATTCCTAAGTATTTATATGGAACAGATGAGGAAGAAAATCAAATAATTGGTTTATTTACATAATGGAATAATGAGGAAAAAAAATATCATGAATAAAAGTTACTCTTGGAATGTTTTGTTGAGAGCCCACTAATAGATAGAAAATCCTGAAGAAGCTCAAGGATTAGGTCCAAACAATTAGAGGATCCATTTTATAAGAATATGTCATCATCGATAAAACTTAAGTGAGTGACATCATGCTTCATTTTAGTTTTAAAGTATAAAGAAATATTTTCATTAAAGAGATTTTTAAGATCTCGAGATAAGAAGTTCATATTTATGATAAATAGCCTAAGAGAAATAAGAACTTCTTGCATTAACTCTTTTAGAGATTAGAGATTCCATACAGCTTGCCATTAATTATAATGGAAAAGACTATGAAATTTAAGCAGTTGGAGAAAAGCTAAGTAGCATTTTCTTAAAAATAAATAATAAAACACATCTGTGGAAGGAAATACTAATTAAGATTATCATAGGGTTTTGAAATCCTAGTTTAAACACCAGGTTATGATATTTAAATTTATAATCCAAATCATGAATTAACTCATTAATATAAGAATATTTTCAATAATAGACTTACCCTTAACAAAACCTATTTGATTGTAATATATTATTTTAAGTCAAAGATTGGCCAGCATAAAAATAGTAACTTATTGGTCAATTTATTAAAAATAGTGCATATATTAATAGTCCTAAAGTTACCTTAACTTTTAGAATTAAGAATTTTGAGAATAAGGACAATAGGAGTAGCTATAAAGAACTTATGAATATCCTTACTACTAAAGAAATCAGACACAACATTAATCAAATCCTTTTTTAAGAATATTCCAAAAGTTTTTAAGAAACTTCACCTTGAACCCATCAAAACATGCCACAAAATCTTATTCATAGAAGCAATGTAATGAGAAATTTCTTTTTCTGATGGGGCTGTTCCATTTTGACTAATTAACTTCATGAGAAAGAATTTGAGGAATAAGTTCAGAAGAACTTATGGAAACAAAAGATTTATCTTTACAAAGAATATTAAAAAAGTAATCAAGAGTAGACTAAGAAATAGAGCTTTCTTCTTTTATCCAAACGTAATCATTGTTAAATTTATTATTTTAGTGTGGTTAGAGACCCTATTCTATTTAACAAGAAAGTGAAAATTGTTGACCTCATTTTTTGTCATTTTTAGCTCATATTTTAATTGAATCTCACTTGTGCTAAACCCTAATTTAATAAAATAGAAATCTAACTCAATAAAAATTAAAATCAACTAAAAAATTACAAATATAACCAATTTTAAGCAAACCATAAAGTTGACCTAAAATCAACATCAATCAACATAAATCTCAAAATTATTATTTTCTCTCCTCAAATCATTATAAGATTCAAAACTTTACTCTGAAAGTTGCATGATACTTATTATCATATAAAAAGATCTTGTAAATAAGTTTGGCTGTCCTTTATAAAAAAATATATAAAGTTCTTCAGTTCAAATTCTCATGCATGAGTTGTTCTCCTCAAATTTAGGATGTAAGTCGATCAACATTCTTTAATGAAACTGGGACAAGACATTAACCTCTCAAAGATTGGTCAGATCCTTTCACGGGTCTTCACACCTTTCTTCCCTAGCAAGTTTTAGAAGTGGATGTAAGACCCCCTTCATTGGGTAACAACATTCCTTTTCAAGCTGGCTGACTTCCTCAGGCAAACTATGTCCCGAGAATGCCCAATAACAGCTTCAACTCATACCTGGCTGACCCAACCCACAAACACATAGTTATTTTAGTTTCCTGGCTAAAAACTTGACCAAGTTTCTTTAAGTGGCTAGTGTGCAAAATGAAAATTTTGTAAAGTTTAGAATTTAATTTAGAGTTTACACACTCAGGGTTCTTTGCAAGTTTATGTATCATTCAAGTAATATAGGTTTTTTTTTTAAACTCGGATTATCGATCACACAAAGAACCAAGGTAAGAAATCTCTTAAGCTAATTTTTAGGATCTGTTTGGGGCAGCTGTTGATTATTTATAATATGCTGATAAGCAGATTATTCTGATAATCTGATAATAATCTGATAATAATCTGATAATCTGCAGATTATCAGAATAATCTGGCTTGCTATTCGGGGCAGCTTATTTAGAGTAGCTTATTGGTAGTTATGGTTGTATAAATGACATTTCTGCCCCTGTCTGGTAAAACTGTTTGGGGCAGCTTATTCAGAATAGCTTAATGGTAGTACAGAAGCATAAAGTACGGAAGCATATAGTGCAGAAGCATACTATCATCACAGATCAGTTCCAAAGAAGGCATACAGTTCTCACACTCTCGTGAGTACCAGAATAAATAAAAAAAGGATAAATATAAGTACAAATACAATGAGAAATATTAAAATATTTAATTTCAAACTCTGGCTACACCTGTCTTCAGGTACACCATCAACCTGGGAAAACATTGGTTTCCCATGACTACTGGCAATGTAATATGTGGGACTGTCAGCCCACCAGAAGAAACTGCAACGAGCTGAAACACCCTTGGCACAACCGTAGAACTGCCTCCCAAAGCTATGAGACTGACGTGACATGACCAACGGAGCCGGTAGTCCACAATAACACAAAATAACTCTGTTTGTAACTGATATCCTAGAAGTCATGTTTGTATAACTGTGAAAAAAATTAAAAAAAAAATGAATGTCAGAACTTATCCATAAAATACACATAAAAATATTTGATCTACATATATACGAAGAAAAGAAAGACTTGTTGGATTAGCTGTCATATATAGTATCTGCTATAGACTCCCTCAAAGCAGTCATCTCAGCCACACCCTCTGCATTATGAACTTCAAATTCAATAAATTCGTTATCATTTTCAGGAACTAAAAGCTCGATCATGATTTCTGATGGTTTTTCATAGATAGTCAGCTCTTCATTATCAGCAATACTAAAGTCCTTATCTGAACATGAAGGGTGTTGTCGGATGAAGTTATGAAGTGTCATTATTGCTACCACAATATGCACCTGCTTCTGAAATGGATATGACATCATATCACGTAGGATAAACCATTTCTTCTTCCAAACCCCAAACGTTCTTTCATTTACCCCACATAAAGAGGAGTGGCATTTGTTAAACATTTCTTTCTTTCCACGAATAGTGCCACTTACTCTCTCAAAATCAGGAAAATGATACATAGTGTTTGGATATGGATTCATATAGCCCCTCTGCATAGGGTATCTAGCATCAAACAAATAGTATTTTCCTGTTATGAAAGATATTGTTATTTACAATAAATACCTATAACTTTTAATTTTATAAATCAAAATATACCTGAAGGCGGATGAGGAAAACCCTACGATCTATTCCTCATAGCATAGGCGAAAATTCAGCTATCATGTGAACTACCTTTCCAGCCTGCCATAACATATGTGAAACACATGTTGAAGTCACATACCACCATGACATTTTGAATAGTTGAACCACTTCGACCAATGTAAGCCACCTTATCCTGGTTGGGTATTCGGGCATTAACGTGAGTATTGTCAATTGCACCTATGCAGTTCTGTTTTACAAGGTTAGAAAATATTTATATATTGTTATGAAAATAAATAAAAGAATGGTTACATTAAAGTAAGGCATGTAACGGGGATTGACTACGATTTGTCCTGGAATATTAGCAAATGATGGATCCTCTAGCCTGATTATTTTAGCAGCTAAGATAACAAGTGCTTATATGCCTTTAGAAAAATAACAACTTATTATTTATGTTGGATGCTCAAATCTCTCCATAACACCCCTAATTGATTCATTTTGGGACAAAATATATAGTGTTATAGCCAATACCTCCCTTCTCATCATTCTCAAAGAACCTTGGAGTTTGTGATTGAGGGATAACTCAAGCAAGAGATCCATAAAGATTGGTACTGTCATTCAAAATATGTTACTGAACCTAATAAGATGTTCAGAAAGCATTTCTCTTACCCATTTATCCCCAATAAAGCTAGAGGTCATTCGGGGTATACGAACACTGCTTGATCGGTAATACTCTGACAGTAATATGGCTATAGCTGCAGCCCATGTCATTCTCTTATGACATTCATGTTTTGGATCCATCCTAAAGGAAGAAAGATCTTGGTTAGTTCATCAATTATTAATCAATACAGCGAGCGAGAAATAAATAATGAGAACACTCAGCTAGTAAGAATAAAAAAAAAGTAGAGCTCTACTAATATGCATTCAAGAATCAAGTAAAAAGTACATTTAAAAAAAACAACTTCAAATAACAGATGAGTTCATAACTTCGAATAGTACATAATACATTTCTTGAAAACACATAAAAACTCAATCATCCATAATAACACATAAATATTCGACTCGCAACTCTGATTCCATGGTCATAAATATGTGCCTATGTGTTGGATCCTCAAGTTTTTTCATACATATTACATGAAAGTGCTTATCCGCTACTATTTCAAGGATGGTAGACAAAGTGCGAAGACAATCAAAGATAGTGTTGTCAGGAAGTGGAGCAGGCGGTGGTGCTCCAAAAGCATCTATGAGTCTGTCAAATGAAGTTTTCACGAAAGTATCATTTTATTTCTTTCTTCTTCCTAGCCTGGGCCTCTTCATCTGTGAGCTTGATTCCCCCATCTCCCTCTGGTTAACGCTGTGTATTTCTTCTTCAACTACCACCAAATCTGATGGAAAATCATCGGGTATTCCTACAACCCCATCTCACTAGGACTGAATGCATGCTTTCCTGTTGCCACAACCCCCTTGAACATTATGTTAAGTTTATCTTCAAGATTTGGATCAATTCCTTTCTGCTTATATTTTTTTCACTATCGGTATTGCTTATAACATTAAAATGAGAAGGAGGTTTAGGAGGATAATCGTTTTAATTGATAATATATGTAATTAACAAATAAATAATGAGAATTTTCCTCTAATTTCTCAGCCCACCATTTATCTGAAGCATCAATTGTTTGTTTGAATGGATCCCAACCCAACCACGTGGATCCACGTTTCAGTTCCTTCCAAATTTTCCACTCTTTCTTAAGTTGATCCCATTTATTTTTAAACTTTAGTCTATCATAATCCCTTCTAGCCAGTTCTTTAAACTTTTTAGCTACATTCAGCCAATATTCCTTGTTAAAAAATGTGGTTGGCCTATTTTCGATCTCAATCTCAGTGATGTAGAGGTTGCAGAAAATATTTATAACTTTCTTATCCCACATCACTGAGGGACCACCTTCATTTGTCTTAGACATTGTGGAACTATATGAAGAATTGCATATTGCATAAATAAATTTATATTGTAACTCAACAAGCATAAGAAAATTCTCTAAATTAACCAACAAGAGATGAAGACCTAGACATCTTTCAAAAAAAAACCTATATGCACATAATGAACATACATTCACAAGTGATCCAACTGAAGTTACATCCACAAGAGTTGAAAGATGTCTATGCCTTCATAAAAAAAAAATACATGAACCAACATCCACAAAATGAATTAACAACAGTGTCCAAATTTGCTCATAAAAAAATAAAAAAAATAACACAAAGGAATTATGTGGTTCGGTCAAAGATCTACATCCACGGTAAGACATCGAACATGTTTTATTTTCCAATTATGTAAGAGTACATAGCTATAATTCTCAATGGAGAACACTACAACTAAAGTACATGTGTAACAATAAAGCAATACACATCTTATAATTGATATGCAACTTCTCATACATATCGTGGAATCCAATTCCACTGAAGCAATTGCTGAATTACCATAATGCATTTCCATTATCTACGATGCTCATATCGACAGTCACAATCATCACCATAATGAGTGTTGCAAACCAAAGCTCTAAATACCAATACAACTCATAGCTCTAAAATATGTGCAGTGTATTTCCTCTCTACCATTAGCATCAAAGGAAGCTTGAAAACCCCATAAAAATATACCAATCTGATGCTCTAAATAGAGAATAGTATTTGCATTGCATATAAACCCCGTAACTTTTTTCATCATTGCAAATGAACTTGCATTGCATTGCATTGCATCTCAATCTTGAAAACCCCATAATGGCATAAGTAGAGAATAACATTCCCATCATTTGCTAAACAGTGAATAGTATTTGCATTGCAAATGAACTTGCATCTATTGTTCTATTGTTTCTTCTCCACATCTCCACAACCATTTTAATGAAACAAAAATTGTATCCAATATTTTTCTATCTAAAGCCAGAACCATTTTAATGAATCTAAATATCTACTAAAACTGCACCCATCTCAAATTCCATATAAACACCCATCCAACAATTCAGAAAAATGCAATGCCAAGAAAATGTAATGCCCAAACTATGTTAATGTTGAGGATAAACCATTTTAATGAAATTCCATAAAAACAACCATCCAAAATTTCATAACAACACCCATCCAAAATTCAATAAGAACCATTTTAAGAAAATATGTAATGCCCAAAATTTCATCCAAATTTCAGATCTAGCAAAAAGTGAAACAAAAAATGCATCTAACATGAGGCTGAAAGCACAAGTGAAACAAAAACCGCATCCACATTTCAGATTTAGCAAAAACAGAGAATCTAGGAAAAATAGAGAAGGGTCGAAAGCTTTGAAACAAAACTACCTCCAAAATTCAGATATAGTAAAAGAACCCATCCAAAATTCCATAAAAACTACTATAACCTCTGAAACCAGCAATGGTCCATCCACACAAAGATGCAACGAGGCACAAGTCAGGGGTCGAACAAGATGTAGCAAAATTAGGGAAGGATTGAAAACGGTGATGCACACTAGGCGGGAAACTAGGGTTTCATTAGAAGGATTAAGACAAGGGAGAGCAGAGAGTGGAATTTTTTCCAAATTTTTTAATGGTCGTGAGGAAGAAGGCGAGGGTGAGGGGGACCGAAGAGGGGCACGGGGCATCTTTTCACCCTAACGCACAAACTGAATGTAGGACGCGGAGGGAGGTCCGCTTATACGAGCACGCCTATTTTCCTATAATATCACATATCAACGGTAAGAAAACAATCGTGAGAACGCAGAATCCAAACGTCATTGCGACGTTTTCAAACTGCCACCGCTCTCAATAAGCTACCCCAAACAGACCCTTAGTCTACTACTATCAAGTCTTAATTTGAAATTTTTGTAAAGTTTTATTTTCATAAATTCACTAATTTAATCTAAAATTAAAATTAGCTAAATTAAATAAAAACCTAATATATGGAGGCTAGTTAAATTTTTAAAAGCTCTTATATAATTAAAATTTCTTCTCTCTTGAAATGAAGATAATGGCATACGCAGTAGAAAATTTGATAGAATTATATAATAATTTTTGTGCCAACAAGGAACATATGTCAACCTACACTCTTCTAAATGTATAGATAAGCTTAGTATTTTATTAGGTTTACACAACTGATAGAGATGTGAAGGTGGTTAAAAATCCTTACAACTTCTTGTGAGGTACCCAATCACCTACATCAATTATTACCTAGAAGCTCCTAATAGAAATATATCATGAAGTATATTTCCTTTAAAAGTTTCATCACTGCCTGAACTACTTCACCATAGCCAACTGGATAATGTAAGTGCACGCAGGTTGTGAAGTCACCGCTCTGCTGAGTCTTTGTCTTACTTAGAACAGATTTTAAAATACCATATGGCAAGTACGTTATATTAATGAAGCAATGAAGATATTACTCATCACATATAAATTAAAATTATTCTATCATAGAACAAATTTTCCTACACATGCCGCTACTTCATCACAAGAGGAAAGAGTAAGGAAAACTACTCACTAAGCATGGAGAAAACACATAGATTCTTCATTGCAAATGACATTGAAATCATACAACTATATTGCAATAATTTCAAGAAAATAAAAAATGTATCCAAGAGTTGTCTTTATAAAAGATTCACTCCCTCATTTCATAGCAAATAATAATCTCTTACACTTTTCTCTATAGTCTCATAAGCCACCAAGACTCCAAAAGACACTTCCCCCCTTATACACGCGTGAGCACACACACACTCCCCTTCTTTCTTCTTCTTAACCTCCTTTTTGAAGAGACACCAAGCCTCATTTAATACAACCCTTGAAATCCTCAAGATTCACTTCAGATGCCCCTTCAAAATTCGTCCAAATACATTGAATTTATAGGCACCCAACCGTGGCGCCTAAGCGCCAACCTTCTAGAAGCTTTGGTTAATTGCCTGGCGCTTAGGCACCAAATCCTGACATCATGGTTTTGGGCTCTCTATTTTCACGCACAAGGTCTGGGGATTAGAAGCTTGAAGTTGGTGCCTAGGCACTAGTTCACTTTTTGCTCCTTTGCTCCATTTGACTCTTTTTTGCTCCATTTTCGCTCATTTTTCTCCAAAGCTCCATTTATTTTACATGAAACCAAAAACACGGAAAAAATATTCCTTTCAAGTGCAATATCATTAAAAAAGAACAAAAAATGTATATAAAAAGTAGCACACTTTTAGGAGTGTCAATTCCCCCAAACTTAAATGTTGCTTGTCGTCAAGTAGCCCTACAATTTTAAAAATATGTTGATTTATGCTAGTGGGTTTCTTTAAGATAACCTAAAATTTTGTTCTAGATATTTTATAGTCCAACTTAGAAGAATTTTCAGTAAATTAGATGTTATCTATGGAATCAAAGTATTTAGTATTAAACATAAGAATCCTGATTTTCTATTTAATTCAAAAATAATTGAAATTTTCTTAAACTTTGGATTCTTAGAAAGATATTAATTTTAAAATTTATGGAATCTATTTTGAAATTAAATTCATCCTTTTTATTCTTTTTACTAAAGTTCCATCCTTTTTACTAAAGTTTCTACTAAGTTTTTCGAACCGGATTACGTGAACCGGCTCTTAAGTGCGGGTAAGTGGAGCTTAGGAGCCTGCTTCTTGGGTTAGCTCACACTTAAGCACGAGATATGGCACTTAGGCGCCAGTACACAATTTTTGAAATTTTTAATTTTAAGTAAAATGCATTATTTGCTTAAGTAAGCCACCCCTAAATGGTCTCATAGAACTTAAATGACTATTTTTTACTTCCTATAACTCCCTTCTCTCTAAAAATTTTTTATAATAATTAATTCAATTTGAAACTAAAAATAACACAAATTTTAACAAAAACAAACTTATATTAATTCACAAACAAGTACAAACGCATTTAACACTTAGTTCTCTCTCCAAATGGTCTTGGATGAGAAAATTTTTTTAAGTACAAAACACTTCACACATTTACAATTAAGCACATAAGTGACACAAACACTAAACACAAGACATAAACACTAACACACTTAAAAACATGACTCCAAACACACAATTCCTAACACTTAACTTAATGCCACTCTTCATTAGAAGGAACGAATTCTCTAAGAATATAGAGTTGATAAAACAGACGGTGGTGATGAGCTCTAATACTATCATCTTCAATCCACTTTTTCTTAAAGAACATCACCTTATCTAGTTCCTCCATATAACTGGTACGGTTGAATTGCATCTTAAGTTGCCACCCAATATGTTCTAGATGAACATGCAATTCAAGCACCTAAGTCTCTAATACAGATATAGTATTCTCCATCTGGTTGTTCTTCTCAGATATCCCTTCAATACTAACGACTAAGAAACCGTTATACATCTCCTGTGCACTTTGACTAATGAACTTCTTCCTCATAGCTTCTTCCTTCTTCTTCAAATCCATCTCCCATGAAGACATTTTCTCTAACTTTCTCTCTTTCTTAGACTTTTAGGGCTAAAAATAATCTAGGGTGAAATTCCTTAACAAACCCCTTCTATTTATAGGCCTAATTCCCCCTCATAACTTCTAAGCACGAATAGAAACTACCAAGACACGTTTATTCCAACTAAATTGCAGTTACACTTTCTAGAAATTAAACTTTTCACATGTGATTAAATTGTCGCGCTTAAGCGCCGGATCTGGCGCTTAAGCGCCAGTGCACATTTTTGCACCAATCAACTTAACGTCCAAATTCTCATTCAAACATGTCTAAGTCACTAAATAAAGTCTAAAAATCATTACTAGCACATATTAAACTCAAAAATACTACCCTAAATTTCTTAATCAGACTCAAAACAACAATCAAAGCAAAAACACACCGATAATTATGGGTTGCCTCCCACAAAGCGCTTGGTTTTACGTAGTCAGCCCGACGTAACAAGTGCTCATTCTAGTTGACCCAACATCATTTCATCATTATATTTATGTTGATCCCCTATATAATAAGGTTTCAATTTATATCCATTCACCTTAAAAATTTTCTCAGAATTAGGATCTTTAATATCCACAGCTCCATAAGGATAAACTTTTATCATAACAAATGGACCCATCCACCTGGACTTAAGTTTGCCTGGAAATAATCTTAACCTTGCATTATATAGCAAAACTTGTTGCCCTGGCTGAAAATTTTTTTATCATGCCACATTTTCATCCTTTCTTCATAAATCTTAGTACTCTCATAAGATTCATTCCTTATCTCTTCAAGCTCATTTAATTGTAACAATCTTTTCTCACCAGCATCTTTTAAATTATAATTGAACTCTTTAATAGTCCAATATGCTTTATGCTCAAGTTCAACTGGTAAGTGACAAGCTTTCCCAAATATTAGCCTATATGGGGACATTTCTATAGGAGTTCTATATGCAGTCCTAT
>NW_018165281.1:33602-34806 GCF_001263595.1 Phalaenopsis equestris
AAATGACTTCCCCCATCAGTAATGATAACTCTTGACATCCCAAATCCAACACTTTGAGCATTTTTCAAAAAATTTTGCAACACTTTGAGCATAACATCGAGGTAAATCAACAACTTATATCAATTTGGATACATAGTCTACTGCTAACAGAATATATAAATTTTTGAAAGATGGTATAAATGGTCCTATGAAATCTAATCCTCAAATATCAAATATTTCAACTTCTAGCATATAATTGAGGGGCATCTCATTTCTTCTAAAAATATTGCCTACTCTTTGACATATACCACAAGTTTTGATATAAGCATTAACATCTCTAAAATTTGTAGGTCAATAAAATCCAGATTATAGAATTTTGTATCATGTTTTATCAACAACAAAATGTCCCCTAAAATCAGAATTATGACATTTTTGGATAATTTCATAAGTTTGTTCAAATGGTACACATCTTCAAATAATCAGATCCTTTCCTTTTTTATGTAAATATGGGCCATCCCAAAAATAAGTCTTAGCTTCAGAAATAAATTTCTTCATATTTTTGTATGTCATTCCATAGGGTTTAAGATCACTAACAATATAGTTCACAATGTCGGCATACCACAGAACACACCACTCATTTACAGTGAACAATTTTTCATCTGGAAAATGTTTTATTAATTTATTAATTTCTTTTTCAAAACAGAGTGGTTTTTCTAATTCAAGCCTGGATAAATGATCAGCAATTTGATTTTTAGTTCTCATCTGATCTACTATTTCAAAACCAAATTCTCGTAAAAGAAGAATCCATTTTATAAGTCTCGGTTTAGTATCCATCTTTTTCATTAAGTACTTAATAGCAGAATGATATGTATGCACTATAAAATGAGTTTCAATAAAATATGATCTAAATTTATTAAGGTATATACTATTACTAATAACTCTTTTTAGTTGTTGTATAATTAATTTAAGTTTCATTAAGAGTTTTACTAGCAAAGTAAATATCCTTAAAAATTTTATCATCTCTTTGTCTTAAAATAGCTCCAATAGCATAATCACTTGCATCACACATAAGTTCAAAAGGTTTTTCCTAGTTTGGTGAAACTATAATTGGTGCAGTGATTAATTTTTCTTTTAATAATTTAAAAGCTTTTAGGCATTCCTCATCAAAATTGAAAATTGCATCTTTCTCCAGTAAATGACATAAAGGCTTAGCAATCTTAGAAAA